>NC_136065.1:591565438-591901034 GCF_964261635.1 Lissotriton helveticus
GCAGCGCAGTAGACGGAGGTAGTGGTGGGACAAGTGCTTAATTTTAACCCCTGGTTGCAGTTGGTGGGCAATGACACTTTTTTGGGACTGGAACTTATTTTCATCATTGGACTTTGGTCCAGAGCACAAGAGTGAAAAGATGAACAGGCAGAAGGAACAGGGAAGAGAAAGACCAGAAAACAGTGAAAAAGGAAGAGAACGAAGAAGAAAAAGTGATGGTTACTGAGCTGGAGAGGGTGAAGAGGGGAGAAAGACTCCATATGTAGGGGAGACTTGGGGTCAATAAAGGTATTTCTAGGAACTGAAGTTCCCTCTCTCTGCAGTAGTCAGTGCTTAATTTGATTCAGTGTCATCCGGTGCGTGGCACCAGTACTTAATTGTCAACACCGGCGCTTGTGACAGTCTGCCACAACGTAGCACTGTCTGGCTAATTTAGAGATGACAACAACCACAGTCAATTATGAATTCAATATACATTAAAAATGACTATTACCTGCCGCCCAAGCCATTCTTATAGCCTTGGAGTCCTGAAATAGTCTGAATTGTCACACTTGTAGAAGTGTGATGGTTAGTAGTTGTGTTGTAACTATCGATGGCAGCATGGCAGGGTAAATGTGTGGTGCAAGCTGCAGTGACCTCCTGACGAGAGCCCTTGCACTTATTTCTTTACAAATTTAGTGCCAAGTACGCCTGTGGCCACTTCTCTTGCCCTATCTTTCTTTCATTTCTCTGTTGTCTTTCTTTATTGACAGAGTTATGATGCTTTGTTTCCAGAGTTGTACAACCCTAATATGCTGATGTCAAACTCAGTGCAGTTCTGCATGAGTTTTTGTTTTCTTGATACACATCAATCACCTCTCTTAAATGTACAGGCCACCTTTGAGCTGCCAGCACCAACTACTGCTCTAGAAATGTTGCTTGCATGCTTTAATTGCTTGTTCTATTTGCTGTTTGCTTGTTTTATTAGCCTGTGTTTTGAGGACTATTAGAGCCTGCTTCGTCCAAGATTCCATCGGATAATAATCCAGGGAAGGCTACAGTATTGAAACAGCCAAATGTGCCCATTACCTATAATTCGTGCACTTGAGGATGAACATTTCATTTCATTAATATCTTTATTTGATTTTATAATTAAATAATAAAAGCGCATTAAAATACATATTTTGATTAAAAAAATAAATCAGAACTATAATAACAATATATGGGCGTTAAAAAACGAGACATTTAATCTACTCCGTAAATCATTTCCTAATTAATCTTAACAAGGTAAGTCGGACCTAATTCATTATTCAACAACACTGACCAATAACAGTAGTATTTTGGCAGGAAATGCTGAAGACATCTACAGGTGTTGCAGCTCACAGCTTCAAAATAAACAATTTGGTGGATAGCGTGAACAGGACAGTGTTAGTGGCGGTGAGTAGGGATGCAAGACATTATATACATTACATCCATTATTCTATTTCATAATATGTATATTTACTACGGCGCAAGGTGGAAAGGGGTCATGCTTGAGTGAGCATATAGGACTACAAATGAGAATATGATAAATAATTCGTCAATCTTTCCTTTTTCTTTGATAAAGGAAGATTCTAAACCATGTGACTGTGATGTTCAGGAATTCCTATGTCTGAATATTGTCTGAAGCTTCTCGATGCTAATTAAGGAAGGGGTTAACTAGTGAACACTAAATATAATCTCCATTCCTTCAAAACAAATGCAAGGATTAAGGTATCTGTATTATCGTTGACAATGGATGTATACCCATTCGTGCAATCTGTTGATCACACAATTGTATGCATCTCAATTGAAAAGCGTTGAGTCTACTTAATGGATAAATTGCACTTATAAATTATGCTTCGCTTGATATTCTGTTTCCAGTGGCGGCCGGCACAGGTAAGCGCGGTGAGGCATGACACGGCGGAGGGGGAAGTCGACAGACGACAGTATAGGTATTATTTATTTATTTAATTGTACCTATTCCGTCGACTCGCCCGCCGACCGTGCTTACCTGGGCCGGCCACCACTGTCTGTTCCGCATTTAGCATTTTTACAGTTAGCACACACGACATACCAGCTCAAGCCAGATCTTGGATCGGCTACACCTTTCCAGTCCATTTAGGCTTCTCAGGGGTGCAACACACCCTTTAAGGGCCCCAACCCTACAGAGGCCCCCACACAGCCCAAGGCCAATAAATATCTATGAGATATGCACATACAGGGGCGCCTCATCACTTTAAGCAGGGAAGTCCCACCATTTTGCGTTATGCCACTCAGGCTTCTCACTGCTGCTGTGTCACTTACAATTGATCAAACTCCCGTAAACACAAGTGTAATATTGTTGTGTTTGACATTGTTGCGAAGTATGTTTCAGTGTTACTTTGTTGACATAATTTATTTCCAAATGACTTTTAGATTATGTAACCTATCTATTCAACTTACTGTGTTTATTCTTGACTGATATGCAGCACTACATTTGCTTTATTCTTTGCTAAGTGATTTTGTTGAATTTCAAAGTGTGCTTGTTAATTAACTAAGCATTCAATAGCCTTTTACTTACAGATTTATATTTAGTTGGCAACATTAACTGCTACATATATTATTAGAAGCTGTTTTATAATGGGGTTGTGTCATGAGTTTATGATCTCATTTTGTGTTCAGTGTTAACTGTTAATGAGGAAATAAATGTTTATTTTTATTTTCTGAAGCGTTTCCTTCAAGGTTTTATATCCTTTCAATAATTTGGTAGTACTCTTCGCATCAGTGAGAACGGTTTACTACTGTCAGTGTGAATTTGGCCATATGGCACCTGAAAAGAATCCAGCTTTATTGAACAATGTGAGTTACAACATTGGAGATTAGGAAACAATGCTATTTTCATATGGGTTCTTTCCTAATTTAACTTTTTAACGCTAGCAGGTTTTTTTTTAACCAGCAATGACATAAGGCAGTAGGTCCTGCCTATTTAGGCCTATTGGCTTTACCAATGTTTTTGTTGCTGCTGCATTTCAGTTTCTACAAAAAAAAGTTTTAAAAAAAGTCTGTGGGTTCATATGTGCGCATTAGACATCACACATGCGCAAGCACGAGTCATGATGATTAGCGGCACCCCTGTCACATCGCATGGGGGCTTAGACGACATGACATGATGGTCCTTTAGTTTTTTGCTATTATACTCCATGCCAAATGGGGGACAGCCATCTTGGATCCTTAAATAAAAAGACAATGAAAGTGTGTCAAAAGAATTTTTTTTGTACAGAGGTGGAGCCCGAAGCACACTGCAGCTGCTGAGCCCTCCAACAACGACTTTCTTGAAAGATGCAATGGGGAGGTGGGTGGCAGCAAGAGAAGAGAGGAGTGGGGAAGGTAGATGAGTGAGAAGAGGCAGTACCAGTGGCGACCAACAAACGATCTTAGTAGGAGAGGGATTTAAAGTTAAAGAAAGACAAAAAAAGAGAAACCGGAAAGGGCTAGCGATGGCGGAGGGAAGAGCAACATGGAGAGCATTGGAGACACAGAATGGTGGGAGAAGCAACCAATGAGGTGAGAGGTGGGGAGGCGAGCAAAGAGATTTTAGGGGAAGCAGTACATGAGGGAGGCCAAGAAAACACATGCACTCACACAGAGAGCTGAACAAAAAAGAAAATAACTAGTGCCGTGAATGTAGGCAGTGGAAGGATACAAGGCGTCCAATCAAAAAAGTATTAATGAAGCTATGCGCCAGGAGAGGGACAAACACAAGAAGAGGCAGGCATTGAATAAGAAGTAAGGAAATCAGTTTGATAAGAATACCAGTCAATTATTAATGCAACTGGATGGCCCAAATCCTACTGTAAATGTTGGTATTGTCCACAACAGTCTTCTCAACAACACACAGATAAAAGCTAAAAGCTGCCAGTGGGGGGGGGGGGACAACAAAGAGCACAGGCTGGGCCTGTGCCTTCATGAGCTCTGTTGCCTCTGCAAGTGCATGGGGTCTCCCATGTCATGCCTGGATGTGACCATCTACCTCCTTGTCCCGGCTTCCTCAACCTTGCCATCCATCTCCCACAACGTACAGAGACCCCTGCCACACACAGTGCCCACCTCTCACGGAATCTGAAGGTCACCCACCCATGTAGCATCAGTGGCTGGTAATGTTAGTCTTTCCTTTCATCTCCACATTTCTAAGTTCCTTCATAAACCCACTGAAGATTGTGGGGCACCACACTGCAGTGCAGCCCTCAATGCAGACAGCTTTGCCTGCCCTAGTCATCCCCCAATATCCCGACATTTCAATCCACTTCTGACTCCCTGGCACCAGCTACCCTCCACTTCCAGAACCGAAGGCCCCTCTCCCCAACAAGATCACACTCAGGTGGAGTCGGCAGCATCCCCCACCAGCAGCGATAAGTGCTTTCTGTCAAGACCCCCTCCTGTCTCAGCCCGGAGAGTCCCACGCCATAGGCAGATGCAGCCAACTGAAGATGCCAACATGCCCCAATGACCCTGCCCGTGTTGTGTATGGAATCACAGCTGGAACCTCCCTAACTGAACCATCTGCGGCATGGCCTCTCGGACATGGGTGGCATAGTGTGGGCTCGCATCCCTTGGGCAGCTCAGACGGCTTCATCCTCTGCCATCTAACACTCTTACCACTCAGCCTTCGTTCCGAATTTTTGGTCATGTGATCAATTTCAATTTGTCACTACTCACTGTAAATCATTTTATTAAAACATTGAGATTCCTATCAGATTCTATCCTTGATAAGCACCTGGGAAGCAAGCTAAGATTGCTGAAGAGCCACAAATAAAGAGCGATAGATTTGTTCATTTAATAAGCCGCTCAACCATTCATCTACCCACTCATGTGCTTGCCAACCCACCTACCAATTAATTCATCCGCTCGTCCATTCATCCACTGTCACTCATCCATTCATCCACTGCCAATTATCCATTCAGCTCGTCACCTATTCATCCATCCAGCCACTTTCCAACCGCTCACACATTTACTCATGTGGACGCGCATCCATGCACCCAACTACTGCTTCAACCTCACTCATCCCACCACCAGTTCACCAAATTATTTTAACTCATGAATGCGCTCAAAATCCATCCCCTCACATACTCATGCAAATAGCCACACACAAACAGATGCATCAATAAAAAGCAATTTAACATTCCTTCAGATGTGGCCTTCAAAGCTGTGCATAATACTCTGGAGATAGGGCCTACAGCTGGACACAGCACTGCTGATGTTGCCTCTGGAAATTAATGCATTACTTCTTCTGAGGCCTAATAATGGAGTAAAGTCCACAGAGGTTGCCTGCTGAAGCAGCAGAAATGGAATCAATACTATATTTGAGACTTCCAGAATTAACACAGAACCCAGTTCTGAGTAAACCTGAACTGAGAACACCACAGCAGGTGGGACCTCCACAACTGAACACAATAAGCTAGAGGAGTCCTGTACTAAACACAATATGACAGAAGTGCCCCAGAACCAGAAAGAAAGGGTTAGAAATGATCTTCAGAGCTTCAGAACAGTACCGCTTCAAAGTTCCCTCCAGAACGGGACACCAAACATATTTTGTGGCCTCAACTAAAGAAGGGCTTACTTAATTTGAGTGATGGTTGCAGGCCAGGACCCATTTTTGGGGACCCACACTTATTTTTCCACAGCCAACTTTCAGCCGCGGCCGGGAGTGGGAGTACCTGCAGGGCGATGACGTGGGGAGGGGGGTAGTAATGTATGGATTACGGAACATCCCAGGTAAGTAAACGTTTAAATAAATAAAACGAATTTCGTTGAGTGCACTGCATCCCCAAATGCGATGCAGTGCGCGCAACGAAATTCGTTTTATTTATTTAAATGTTTACTTACCTATGAAACTCCGCGATCCATACATTACTACCCCCAACCTGCCCCTCCCCCTCCACACGTCACCGCCCTGCAGTTACTCCCACTGCCGGCCGCGGCTGCCAACTTTGATCCAGTGTAAGAGAGAGAAGAACATAAAAGGCAGATAAAAGGAGAAAGAGGAGCACAAAAAGAGACCAAGGGAGAAAGTAAAGGTGGGGAAATACCCTTAAAAATCGAGATAAAAAAGCAGGGAATGTCTGGTGCTGGATGAACGTTGCATGAGGTGGAATCAAGACTATGCAATGTTGGGATTTGGCATCCTGGCATTCAATAGTGCCGGCCTCAGGCTTCTGAGCAAAACTTTGGGTCCCGGCACTTATTTTTTTAATAAAGTTACGACTGAGCACATCATACTAGAGGTGGCCTCCTGTTTGGAAAACGTTTTATGAGAAGTGATCCACTGTCCTACGGAACAGGTCATAACCCAGATTTGGCTTCCAAAACTGAGCAGTGCACACCAGTTGAGGCTGCTAAAAGTGGTATAAATACTCCGGGTGAGGTATTAAGTACCGAACAGTATACTCAAGATCAGGGTTCTCCAAAGTCGGTCCTGGAGGGCCGGATCTATACCAGATTTTAAAGATAACTGCATTTATCCAAGCGGGGATGTGCTAAAAACCTGGCATGGATCTGGCCCTCCAGGACTGACTTTGGAGAACCCTGACTAGATGCAGTAATCCTGTTGAAGTCTTGCCTGTGATGGCTCCACATGCAGCGCTAACAACCTATGATTTGTTTTGCTGTTTTTTTGTTTGTTTTATCACTCCTTCTGCACCCCATCATCACTCATTTCTGGGGCATTTCCAGGTTGATCGCTCACTTCTAGTTGATTTGAAATTGAAAAATAATAAAACGTGCAAGCACATGGGAAGCTTGTTGATAGTAATGGAACTATTTAGTTTATTCCAAGAACCATACTCAGTTGCTGTACATGTTATGTGTGCTTGAAGACATTTGCTCTGTGCTCTGCTGTGGCCCTGAGAGTGAATCTTGTGCTTATTTTTGCATGTACTGTACCTGCCCTCTGAGTGAGGGAAGTTTAGCATGCTGCAACACTTGCATTAAATCCGTGCTTTGAATTTAGTGAAGCCTGGAGGAAAATTATCAGGATGCAAATCCCGAACAATTTACTTTGCCAATGCTTGTTTTGTCATTCCCGTCACACTTGTTTGGGTGGTGTCCCTTTCAAAGCCAACTATGAATCAATGACGCTCACAGACCTAATATTTCACGGCTCCCTGCCATTAACACATTTTGGATTCATTACGGATAAGCACTTAGCTGCTTCTATGCAGTGGATGCACAATATATGTATCATTACCAGCCAGACCGCAAACTCACTGCCTCCTTCAAGAGGATTCCAGCAGGATACTAATTAGCCCGGCGCACAGCCACATGGGCGTTGTTCTGGTGCACATCCTCGCAGAATTCTGAAGAGAACAGAACAGAGCTGAGGAGTGGCATAGAAAGTCTGCCATGACGCAGTAGGTGCAGGAAGGCAGTGGCGGGGTCAGATGGCAAAGGATGGCAAAATTTTACATTCAGTCTGTTTCTGCTCATCCGGTGTGTGCTGGCAAGTTTTAGAACTGATACTACTAAAACATTGGCCCGTTTTAGAACAGATACTACTAAAACTATGGCCAGTTTTAGAACCGATACTACTAGAACTCTGGCCAGTTTTAGAACCAATACTACTAAAACTATGGCCAATTTTAGAACCAATACTACTAGAACTCTGGCCAGTTTTAGAACCAATACTACTAAAACTCGGGCCAGTTTTAGAACTGATACTACTAGAACTCTGGCCAGTTTTAAAAAGGATACTACTAAAACTTTGGCCAGTTTTAGAACCGATACTACTAAAACTTTGGCCAGTTTTAGAACCGATACTACTAACACTATAGCCAGTTTTAGATCCGATACTACTAAATTGATGGTCCGTTTTAGAACAGATACCACTAAAACTATTAGAACCGATACTACTAAAATCATGGTCAGTTTTAGAACCGATACTACTAAAAGTATGGCCACTTTTAGAACCTATACTAAAACTAGGGCTAGTTTTAAAACCAATACTACTAAAACAATGGCCAGTTTTAGAACCGATACTACTAGAACTCTGGCCGGTTTTAGAACCAATACTACTTAAAATCTGGGCAGTATTAAACAGGATACTACTAAAACTATGTCCAGTTTAGAACCGATACTACTAAAACTATGGCCAGTTTTAGAACCGCTATTACTAAAACTATGGCCAGTTTTAGAAACGATACTACTAAAACTATGGCCCGTTTTAGAACCGATACTACTAAAACTATGGCCAATTTTAGAACCGATACTACTAAAACCAGGAGTGGAGGAGAAAGTAAATGAGCCGAGTCACATGAATTGTGCAAAGATCTGTCTTCATGGGCAGTCTTTCATTTATGCCGGGGGTTGCAAATTGTGGGCACCGATGGCGCAACCTAGTTTTCGTCATAGGACTTTGGCCCATAGCAAGAGATCAAAAGATAGAAAAGGGAGAAATATGGAGGAAGATGGGCGAACGAGAGGAAGCGGGGTTGAAAAAGAACCTGCAAGGTGGGACACCGTAACCAGAAGTGGAAGGTGGTGAACTCCCCGTCAATAAACAAGTGTAATGAAGATACATGAAAAGGGTAAGAGTGACACAGATTTAGTCATGGACCAAGAGCAGCTTATAACAAAACAACTTCCCAATGGTCCTTACGCATCTACGCACCACCGGCCAACCCCAACGTTCAAGGAAGCATGTGTGCAAGAGTACATGCTCACGGTACAATCCCAGGCGCAGGTGGCAGCTCAGCTCAGCTCAGCTCAGCATCATGTGACTCTGGGCAATAGCTCACTTAATCTCCCCAAAAGCCCCCAGCGCCTGGCTACCCTTAGGGGTGATAAGTCACGCTTTACAAAATGTGGAATTATTATTATTAAACAAAAATCAGGAAGGTGCTGGACAGTGAAGGGAAGGAGAACTCATACACTAACATGTTAAAGATAAAATGCAAATAACTTATGATACTACAAGAACCTTGGGCCCTTGTGAAGGTAGGAATTTCTCCACCAGCCCCAAGTATGAGGATAAGGAACTTTACCTGAAGACTACAGAAGACGGAACGCACTCAGACAATAACAATGCACACAGAAATATATAGGACAAGGTAAATACACGACACAAGGTAAGTACAACAATTCATTGCCAGTAGAGCCCTGTGCTTATGTTTTTTTTTAAACAAAGTAAGTACTGCTCTTAGGTACTAGATTCCTCAGTCACTCCCTGGACTGTTGGAGGTTAAGAGTACCAAATTGAAAGGACAGCTAACAATTGGATCTATAACTTTGCGTTGGCCAACTAGTCAACTAAATATTGTTTTCATTGCTCTGAGGAATTCATTGGCGAGTTTGAAATATTGAGTGAGAATCTCATGGAATGTAGAATGTGTGGAATGTGGGAGGGTCATAGGTGGCCCAATGAGACTGTTGCTCGGTTGATCTATAAAGATGCACTGGTTTCTCTCATTTCCATTTTAAATACAACTCGTGGCCCAAAATCTCAGTTTCTTGTGGTCTTTCTGCAGTGAGTACAAGATTTTACAAGAAATCCAAAGTTCAGGTCCCAAGAGAGAGACATCTTCCCTTTACATATCATCCAATAACTACAGATAGAAAGAAATGTAATTTTTTTTATTTTTTATTTTTGGAGTTTTATATAGTGCTTGCAAGACCCGGGGGTATCAGAGCGCTTCACAGCATACAAGTGAAAACATAAGCAATAAAGTATAATTGGAATCACAAGGATATTGGGTACCAAGAGTAACGAAGTCATTGTCCGGAAGCATAGAGGTGGCGGTTGAGGAGAAATTCTTTTAGTTGCCTCTTGAAGATTGTGAAAGAGGGATTCGTCCTGATGTGAGTAGGGAGAGAGTTCCAGATTTTTGGGGCATTCCCAGAGATTAGGAGGGGGGATTAAGAGGAGTTAGTTGGAGCTTCTGAGGTTTCTTGTTTGTCCAGCTTTTGTGAGTTTGGCGGCGAGGTAATCCGGTTTGCCTGTGTGCAAGGCTTTATGTGTAAGGTAGGCCGTTTTGTAGGCGCCACGTGCTTCGATGGGTAGCCATTTTAGGGCCTGTAGAGTAGGGGTAATGTGGTCAAATTTACTGGTCCCTGAGACCATTCTTGCTGCAGCGTTTAGGGTGGCTCTCAAGGGAGCTGTATGTGTTCTAGCTGACCCAGTTAGAGTGGCATTGACGTAGTCAAGACTGGAAAGAACTAGAGATTGTGTTGCAGTTTTTAGGTCCTTGGGGGGTATGAAGGGTTTGATTTTGTTGAGGAGTTTTAGGTTGTAGAGGGCACCTTTATCCGTGGATTTGATGTGGGAACTCATGTTGAGGCTTGCGTATAGAGAGATCCCTAGTGATTTGACTGAGTTTGCTGGAGTGAGTTTGCAGTTTAGACCGGTAAGGTGGTTTAGCCATTCTTGGATCTGAGCGGGTTGCTCGTGATTTGAGAAGACAAGGATTTCGTTTTTTTCTTGGTTGAGTTTGAGGTGGTTGAGAGTTAGCCAATGTTCTATTTTAGAGAGAGTGGAGTTTAGGCGGAGGATGTCATTGATGGAAGAGACTTCGAGGTACAACTGGGTGTCATCAGCATAGAGATGATAGTCGATGCTTGCTTGTTTTAGAATGGTGGTGAGTGGTTCCATGTAAATGTTGAAGAGTGTGGGGGAGAGGACTGAGCCTTGAGGAACACCTCGAGTTGAGGGAGAGGTGTCGGACATTGAGTTTTTGATTTTTTATGAGTTGTGAACGGTTATGTAGAAATGAGGAGAACCATTTTAGGACATTGCCATCAGCTCCTACGCATTTTTGAAGGGCGCCTAAGAGTAGGTTGTGGTCAACCGTGTCAAAGGCAGCTGATAGGTCGAGGTGGACAAGTAGGCAGCATTTGTTGGAGTCAAGGGAGTTGTGAATGTTATGTTATGAATGTTATGAAAGCTCTTCTATAGCGCACGGCTACTCCAGAGAGTGTCCCGGCGCTTTGGCAAAGAGAAAAGTCAAAAGAAAGTACATAACACAGTGCTCTCCACGGGCAGCAAAGAATTTACTGGGCGAACAGCTACGTCTTCAGGTCCTTTCGAAAGGCAAGCAGGTTAGACATAGTTCTCAGGGCAATAGGGAGCTCATTCCACCAACAAGGGGCCAGATACTGAAAAGAGCGGCCTCCAGTACGAGCACGCTTAATTATGGGAACAATAGCCTTGGCTAGTCGTGCGGACCTCAAGGCCCTCTTTGGAACATAGAAAGCCATCCGTTTCCGGAGGTACTTAGGGCCGGTGTGATGGAGAGCTTTGTAGGCCAGAGTCAAGATCTTAAAAGTGACTCTCTTGGCAAATCGAAGCCAGTGGAGTTTCTCTAGCAACTCTGACGCACGAGCCCTTCGCGGCAGTCCAAAAATAGCTCTAGCGGCCGAGTTTTGCACGACCTGCAAACGAGCTAAAAGGTATTTGGGGAGGCCTAGCTAGAGGGCATTTGCGTAATCAAGCCGCGAGCCTATCAAGGCCTGAACTATGATTTTTTTGAGTTGGAAGGATATTAGTGGGAGGAATTTCCGCAGCATCTTCAAAATGCCAAAGCACTTTCCAGTCAGCCCTATAACCTGGGGTCTAAAAGAAAGATCTACATCAGATAAGATTCCCAGATTTTTGGCTTTTTGCGAGGTGTCCCCAGGCGGTGCCATATCCCGTGGCCACCAGGACTTCCACTCGGGATTAGGGGAACTTCCAAAGAAGAGCATCTCCGATTTATCAGAGTTACATTTCAGACTATGTCTCTGAAACCACTCAAACACGGCTTCCAGACACTCCCTAATCTGATTGCTGTCAAGATCTTCACCCTTTTTACACGTGAAAAGTAGCTGGGTGTCATCAGCATAGGATATGATCTGGGCACCAAAAGATTCCGCTACCTCCGCCAGAGGAGCCATATAGATATTAAAAAGGGTGGGGCTCAGAATGGACCCTTGCGGAACCCCTACCTCCCGCGGAGGCATTTCAGCGGAAAACGGGGGTGCCCAGACCACTTGTCGGCGGTTGGTAAGAAAAGACTTAAACCATTTCCACACCGTCCCCCGCAAACCGATCTCCCATAGTCTTGAAAGGAGACCGACATGGGGGACGGTGTCGAACGCCGCCGACAAGTCCAACATGACCAAGATGGCTTTCCCTCCTCCATCCAGAGTCTCTCGAATGGCATCAGTTATCTCTAACAGGGCTGTCTCCGTGCTATAATTCGCACGGAAACCTGATTGAGAGTCGTGTAACACGTTGTTGTTCTCTATGAAGCTGGCACTAGAGAGGTGCACGTGTTTCTCAATCACCTTAGCCATGGATGGAAGAAGGGAGATTGGTCTATAATTCAAGCGAACAAGGGGATCTGATGTTGGTTTTTTTAACAGCGGCAGAATTAGGGCGTGCTTCCAGGCCGAGGGTACCATGCCAGATGTAAGGGAGGCATTGAGCAATGGGTTAAGCAAGGTGTTAATTGCCGGGGCAACCCTTCCGAGGCAAGTAGCAGGACAAGGGTCCAGCGGCGGGCCTGACTTTAGTCGGGTTAAAAGTTCAAGGGAAGAGGACTGAGATAAGGCCGGGAAGTCCAGAAGCAGAGGTCCCGTTTCCTTTAAAAGTGAAGGCATAGGACTCAGATGACAAACTCCTGCGCTAAGGCCCATACTAGGAAAAGAGTCTTGGATGAGCTTGATTTTGTTGATAAAGAATTCACTGAGTTGGCAGATCCAAGCTTCCGTGTGAGAATGATTAGGAGAGCTTGCGGCAGGAGAAATAAATTCCTGTACAATTCTAAAAATGTCTTTACTCCTGCTATCTGCTACATCAATTCTATGTTCAAGATAGATTTTTTTTGCATCCAAGATTTGCTTGTGGTAGAGACGAATTAGTCCCCTGTATTTGATTTTATCTTCTGGATCATACAGGCGCCTCCAAACTCTTTCCGCCCTCTTACAGTCCTGACGCAGCTTGCCCAGAAGAGGAGTGAACCAGGGGGCCGAGATGTGTTTGCTCTCCGGTTTACCTGTCTTACCAGGAGCTAATTCCTCAAACCTAATTTCAAGCCATTTCTGGACCGATTCTATATCCTGCTCTAGATCCCCTGATAAGGGGCAGGGGTGTTGACAGAGAGCAGCCGAAAACATTTCTGCCGTAACTCGATAAAAAGGCCGCGACAGCCTCTTGGTGTCCTTCGCTCCTCTAACATTGAGCCTGGCCATGATGGAGATACAAAAATCTACCAAAAAATGGTCTGACCAGAGAACAGGAAGCGGTGGGGAGGCCTCTAAAGACCAGGTAGAAAAGATCTGGTCGATCGTGTGGCCTTTAGTATGAGTCGGGCTAAAAATGAAAGGGGACAGGCCAAGCGGACTAACTATATCCAGAAGCTTAATGGTGTCAGGGTCAGCGGTGTTGTCCATATGGAGATTGAAATATCCCAATAGGAGACAGTGCTCTGATCTCAAACACATTACAGAGAGTGCCGCCTGTAGGTCCTCAAAAAACAAGCCCAGAGGGCCAGGTGCTCTGTAAATAATAATCCCTGTGCAGGTTTGACGGGAGGATAGTTTGAGAGTGAAGCCCAAGGCTTCACTGCCCTTGATGTTATCCACAGGGAAAGTTGAACAGGACAAACTCTTGTTGACGATTAATGCCACCCCACCACCATGACCCACCACTCTGTCCTTCCTATAGATGGTATAGTTAGGAGGGACTGCAGTGGCAATGTCTGGGCCAGAGCATTCATTAAGCCAGGTCTCTGTCAAGAACAGACAGGAGGTTTTTGAATCCGATATCAGATTCCAGATGTCGGTGGCATGCTTACTAAGAGATCTGTTATTAAGCAGATGACAAAAAACAGGAGGTGACGGGGATGCGGGCAAAACACCTTGCCGCCTCGGCATAGCCCAGCCACACTCAGCGCAACCCTTCCTAAGCAAGCGACCACCTGGAAAAACATGATGACATGACGAGAAGGATCCACGTAGCGCTAGAAGCTCAGTAGAAGAGTAGGTAAACATCAAACTACTGAGACGTCTTAACCATCAAACGGCAAACTACAAGCTGTCGAAAAATAACACGCCTACCTCGCTGGCTTCCGAGACGCGGACAAGCGCAGACGGGCAGGACTCTGGCGCGACTCAGGCGCAGAGAGGGCACTTCCGCTGCGCGTCACCGCTGCGCGTTGCGAGCGGAGCTTTAAATAGGCTTGTCCCAGTGTCCCTGAGCGCTAGAACGCTCAGAGATGGCGCCCACAGTTCCCCTCCCTCACAAAGATGGCGCTCACTGCCCCCTGCCTCCCCGGAAACCGGACCCGCTAAATAGCGGTGGGGTGACACAATTAACGTGCAGGTGAGTGGCCAGAGACCCTATCCTAAAACCAGGGGAAAACATAAACAATATTAAATAAGATGAAAAACGGGGGTTTAAAAATAGCCTAAAACGCTATAACGCTAAAACAGCGCGCACACCCAGCAGCAAGGCGCTGCTGCAATACTTAGCTTCAATTTTCAAATGCCAGAGTGTCCATGTACAGGCTCCGCCTTAAATAGGCATGTCCCAGTGTCCCTGAGCGCTAGAACGCTCAGAGATGGCGCCCACAGTTCCCCTCCCTCACAAAGATGGCGCTCACTACCCCCTGCCTCCCCGGAAACCGGACCCGCTAAATAGCGGTGGGGTGACACAATTAACGTGCAGGTGAGTGGCCAGAGACCCTATCCTAAAACCAGGGGAAAAAATAAACAATATTAAATAAGATGAAAAACGGGGTTTAAAAATGGCCTAAAACGCTATAACGCTAAAACAGCGCGCACACCCAGCAGCAAGGCGCTGCTGCAATACTTAGCTTCAATTTTCAAATGCCAGAGTGTCCATGTACAGGCTCCGCCTTAAATAGGCATGTCCCAGTGTCCCTGAGCGCTAGAACGCTCAGAGATGGCGCCCACAGTTCCCCTCCCTCACAAAGATGGCGCTCACTGCCCCCTGCCTCCCCGGAAACCGGACCCGCTAAATAGCGGTGGGGTGACACAATTAACGTGCAGGTGAGTGGCCAGAGACCCTATCCTAAAACCAGGGGAAATGGTCTGAATGTCGTCTGTAATGCTCAGTATAGCTGTTTCTGTGCTGCAACCTATTCTGAACCCAGATTGGTGTGAATTGAGTAGGTTATTAGCTTCCAGGTGGTGGTTCAATTGGGAGAGAACAGATTTCTCTAGGATTTTGGCTAGGAAAGGGAGGTTGGTGATGGGCCTAAAATTTTTGAGGTCATTAGGGTCGGCCTCAGGTTTTTTTAGGAGGGGGGTGACTTGGCCTAATTTGAGGCAGTCGGGCATCAGTTCGTTGTTTAGAGAGCTGTTGATAATCTTTGTCCACAGAGGGGTTAGGGTGAGGTTGAGGTTCTTGGCTAGGGAGGCGGGTCTGAGCACATCAGGAGTTATTAGGCTAATAAAAAACAAATTCCTGGTTTGCACTGTGGTATGAAACATTAACATGTTTTCTGTACAGACAACTATAACTGTAGCTGACTCCAGACTAAGGACTTCTTGATGGGAAAAATGTGTTGCTCGATACAAAAGGCTATTTTTTTAAGGACCAGTTACATTTTATTATGTTTATTTAGAAATTGCCCCAGCGACAAGACCAGTGTTTTGGCACTGGAATTCAGAATGAAATAAACACACCCATATAACGAGAAAAAGGATTCTCAAATATAGATAGGTTGTATTGTGTCATCTACACCACTAAAGTTCATCAATTCATTTTGTTTGTAAAGTTAGCCTGTTCCAGATTGATGCTGCAGCGGCATAGAAAATTAAAGACTTCATGCTGTTACCCATGTGACCCCACAGTCGTGCTCATATTAATTCAGGGACACACATTTCTCTCAGACCCAGTATTATTTGTCCTTTGGGGTCTCACTGGACAAATTTGGCAGCAAGAGATTGACGCCCTGGCTGATGCCATATCTGGTGACAACTGGGACCCAGAGCTGTAAACAGAGGGTTTGGGGGTATATATCTGTGCTTCTGCATTCTGGTAAGTAAACATGCCACAGTGCTTTAAATCTGTTGTACCAGCAAGACTCAACATCGCTTAAAAATAGAGTCTGCAGCGCTCACAACAGATACCCCGTAGGAAAGAAATTGAAGCTCGAGTCCTCAACATGGTTCTCAAATAAAAAGGAACACATGCTTGTAAGACAACTAATTTAGGGGAGTGAGAGCTGAGATTCATATATGACTCCCTGATTTATCACAGCGGACACAACATTTGGGAAACAGCTCTTGAGCTGGGACAATAGGCCATCATTCTACTGTTGTCCTTAGCCTCAAGCTGTATCCTGCCTTCTGACTAGGGGCCAGATGTAGGTCACCAAATACCGGTCGGTAACGGCCGATTTCGGCCGTTACCGACCGGTATTTGGTGAATGAGATGTAGGGGGCCTATATTTTACAGAATCAGTAAATTTACCGATTCTGTAAAATACTGATTCGGTAAATTTACCGAATCAGTAAATCTATATGTAGGTGGCACTGGAAACAGTGCCACAGGCCCTAAGAATTCATTATTTACCATGTAATACTATTGCATGGTAAATAACAAATTCCTGTGTACATGCACATCTGTGCATGTACACCTGTGCCATGTGGCACACATACATGCCCTGAGGGCATGTATGTGTGTCACATGGCACACAAGCCTGAATCAGTGGTGCAACAGGGTGTCAAAGTGACACCCTGTCCCCCTTGTCAATTTGGTAAATTTACCGAATCGGTATTTACCGATTCGGGAATTGCCATAGGGCAATTACCGAATCGGTAAATACCGATTCGGTAATTACCGAATATTCCCGATTCGGTAATTGATTCGGTAAAAATACCTACATCCCGATTGCCAGTTCTTAAATACCGAACCGGTATGATTCAGTATTTAAGAATCGGTAATCTGGGATTACCTACATCTGGCCCCTAGTCTGATGTGGCGTGTTGTGTTCCATGTGTGCTGTGTGATGCCATGTGGTGTGAGTGTTCTATCTCTGTCAGGTTACAGCCTGGGGCTTACCGTGTTACCTCATTTCTTCTTATGTGGTTCCCATGAGCATTCCTGAATAAAGGACCGGTACATGGACCTTCTTGCATTATGAGTCTCTTTCTCAACATCTAGCTTCTAAATGAACTACTTCCATGGACGATATGTTCTGGTTTAGATTGAACATGTTTTCGCTTCTTAGAATTCATTGCGTTGTATTGAATGGTTGCGTTAAATGTGTAATTTAACCGCCAAGATGTGACAAGAGCCGTACTTGTACAACTCCGGAAGAAACTCAGTATCCTCTGCATGGTTGTAAAAGTGTACCCCATAGACTGCAAAAATATGGAAATGGGGTATAGAGTAAATGGGCATTTAGAAGACTCAGCGAAAAGGTAGAAGCATGGGGACAGCCCAGGTGGAGAAGGGTAAGGCAATAGCTGAAGAGCAGTAATGGATTACGCCAACTGTGGCATGGTTAGGTCTTCGACTCTGACCTCATGCTTTCAGTAGAGTAAGACGTCACTTTACAGGGCCAAATGCAGAAGGATTCAATAACATCAATCTTGTAAGATCACCAATATCTGCCAGAGTTCATTGGTAGCACATGATCTTATTAAATACACTAACAGCTGCAGCCTACCTGAATGAGTTACAAAAGATGGGACATTCAAAGTTTTCAACGCTCAATATCTACGTCTTCCAGCAGTTTATCCACATATGAAGGACCCGTCATCTGATAAAACTAGCTACAAAAGAAGCTACATATATGCTAAGTGCTTGTTTGATAAGTGCTGGTACATTCAGTTTGAGAAGAGCACCATAAACATGCAAGCACTCAAGTCACAGAGCTTTTAGAGTCAAGAAACATTCCGTCAAAGAGATACTCAAATTCCAGTGTGTTTCTCACATATTCAGAACAATAGGCACTTCTAAAGTTTCCATGAGGTCAGTTAAAGTTTGCACCATTACTACCCAACAATAAAATGTCTTTGGGAAAAAAAAACATTGAATAATGTTGCTTCACCTCCCCATGATCTCTTACACATTTTTGTAAGAGACTGTAACATAGTTGGCAAATGAACCTCCCCTTCCCCTGCTGAAGTGTGAATATTCCATGACTTTCCATGAGCCAGCCACATAAATGTGGTTGAACCTAAGCTTAGGGGACAGTTTTGATTTGTGAGGATATCAACTGGAAGGCCTTGGATTGGTGGAAACTTCATGTGGAGATTTACGCCTGCCCATTGAAGTGCAATAAGGAATCTCCAAAGGATCAATTACAGCTAATGACCAAGGAAACGTTTGGACTCTGCCTCAAGTTGGAGGGACTTGGAGGATGACATCATGTTCAGTTTTCTCTACAGGAGAATAATCCTTTGGCTGTCCTCGTGAAACTCAGTAATTTCTATATGCCAAAAGTACAGAAATTTCCCCAAATGCCTTCAAATTTCAAATCAGTTATAGCAGGTCAATTAAGGGAGATTGTAGAGAATTCCCCTACGTTTCCTGGAGCATTTGTCAGCTAGGGTCATGGCCCTACCTTTAAAATTCTGGTCCAAACATAGCGCTAGACTTCATTTTCTGTAGTTAGCCAATAAATCTTTATTAACGATTTCCACCAGTAGGCTCCAAATGAGACTTATAAAGAACAGAAATCCATATTGTGAAAAATGTTCTCTTCTGTTGGGAATCAAGTGATGACGCAAGAGGGAACACCAGAGAGAAGCCTATTTATTACTCGTTTTTGCATCAAATATGTAAACTACTTTAGCAAAGCAGTTGAGGGGTGCTTGCGCCCCTCCCCTCCACAAGAGGCAGTGAGACCTGTATGAAGTTGCGAAAAATTTGACTCGTATCCTATTCTGATTGGTTTTAACTCTTTGAAAGCCTTTCCTTTCAAATATTCGAATTTTCCGCCAATCAGAAGACACGGCCCTAGCCAAAATTGTGATACTCCATTGTAGTGTTGAGATATCCTTTCTGCAAAAACGTGATCAATTTACCTGGAGAGGAATTCGCACATCGAATGGATTGTAACAGCAACACTCTCCCACCTCATGAAATTCAGCAGAATCTCACAGTTTCACCATTTTGGTCACACTTTGTTAACGCATTGTGGTGTTCTGAGTGTTCACAAACAACCACGTAATGTCGAAGCAGTCAAGAAATTTCATGTTTCATAGCACAATTCTGAAACCTTTTTTCTCTGTTTTCTGGAACACAAAGCAGACATTCACAGACTGCTATTCTGATACTGTTGTAGTTCATGAAAAATCACAATCAAATGCACAAACCTATCTCATTGGCTACTAAATGGAACTGCCACGCCCTCTACGCAAATTACAACTAACTAGTTATGAATGGGTTATTTAACTTACGTTGTTTGGACTTTGGAATTTAAATACTCAGTGGTAAAAATATCTAAGAATTTGTATTCGTTAAATACAAACAGAACTTAAAGTAAAAGTCCTCCCCCGAAGGCCAATCATGGAAGCTGAAATATGGGACAGTTTACTACCAGACTTGTGGCAGGAGACCAAGATACATTTTTAGGTTTCGCCCTGGCCGTAGCACTGCGAAGCAGTGCTGCTCCGCCCAGGGCGAAATCTAATGTTATCTCAGTAGTGGGGACTTGAAACCGCCCCTTCTTCCATTGGCTAGTTCCATAAATGGAGGCTAGCCATTGGAAGACATCAGTGTCAATCACTTTTTCTCGGTCAGAACGCGAATCGTGGGCGTTTCTGACTCTTTTTTTAAATCCCGCCCCCAAACCCTCCCTCTCGCCGTCCCGTTGTCCGTGCGTTCTAAAAGTTCTCCCTCCCGCCCGCCCACTGTCCGTGCCTCCTCCCTCCCGCCCGCCCACTGTCCGTGTTCGATGCTGTCCAACCTAGCCCACTGTCCGTGGCCTTTTTTTTTTGCTGGCGTAAAGTCCCTGAGATGAATGTAAAAATATTGCAAACTAAGAACAAGTTCTGACTAAAATTATGCATATTATGGTGTCTCCGGTCGCCCAGCGAGTCTCCGTCGGCAGCTGATGTCACACGCTTAGCAGGGCAGGCAGACGGCGCAGCCCCCTTATTGCCAGATCCTGGAGAGAGAGGCAGAGAGCGAGTAGCCAACAAACGAAAAGAGACTTTCTTTGACCTGGACGAGGGGACAGAACCTGCTTCGTCCCCCAGCAGAATCCCGTCCCAGCCCTCGCTCCCGTCTGAAGCAACCAAAACATTCCACTGCCGTGCATTTTTCTGCAGCACGAGTTGCGCGGTCTTCCCCGGGCTGCATAAGCAAGCCCCGTGCACGGCGGACCGCAGCCGGAGCAGAGCTTTGCACACTTGCCAGTTCACTTTTGCCCTGGACAGAGCGTGTCCTGCTGGGCAGCCAGGGGGGCGCTGCTGGCAGTTTTTCCATGAAGTGCCTGGGAGTACCTTGTTGGGTCTGGGTTAAAGAGACCTGATCCGGACCTCACTTTCTTTTTCTCTTTCTGGAAGAGTTTTTGAACTTTTGTGTTTTTGTTTATTTACTTACCAACCGGAGAAGTCTCCACCGCTGTTGGCTGCCATGATGAACAGGAGCACCATGGTGTCCATTACTCAGACCAGGATACGGACGGACCCCTTCTCCAACAACTACACCCTGGTGGGCCGGGAGCTGGGCAGGTGAGGAGGGGGATGGGCTTTGCAAGGGCACTGTTACAGTTCCTACGTTTACGAAAGGGAGGGGGGGGCAGCAAAACTACAAGTACCAGAATGCAAAGCTCTATAAGATGCTCAGACAGGCTTCCATGTCATGTAGTCATTGTTCTCAGGTGCTTGATAAGGCAATCGATATAATTGGATCCATCGGAGAATATACTTATCTGTTAAATGCAAGTCCCGGACTGGAATCTATTTATGCGTTTTTATATAGTGCGGACTTTACCCGAAGGTGTCGGAGCGCTTCATAATAGGAACAGAACTGATACATGAGAACATAACAAGTGAACAAATTACAAAAGCAAAAGTTACATTACATGAGGCAAGAGTGACAATCGTGAGCAAACAAAATACAAGAGGTAGCAAACGGTGCATTACAGGAGGAAAAAGTGACAAATGTGTGGGTTACAAAAGCGTACAAAGTACAAGTAGAGGTATAATAATGCAATACATGGTATCCTGCAGACAAGTTGGGTAACAGGCTAGCGTGGAAGCCCGTGGGGTCTTTCGAGGCTTTTGTTCAGAAAACCATGTTATCAGATTGAGATAAAGGCGGCCGGCAGACTGCTCCCCCCCCTCCCGTTTTTCTCCCTCTGGACATGTACTCGCGTGAAGGTGTCATCTTTCTTAATACTTACATGTCCTGCAGCTGGTGATATAGCCGAGGCAGAAACGTAATTCATCACCTGCACAAAACGCTCTGTCAGCTCAGTTTTACCTCTGGTGTCGGTAAAATGTTTTCCCTTGACTTGGGTGGTAGTAACGTGGATCGCTACGATTAGGTCTGAAAGCACTATGGGAAAATAGGATTTAAAGGGGCAGCCCGGCGAATAATGTCATAATTCATCTCCGAACCAGAAAAGATGTCAGCAAAGCCGGCAACATTCTTGTGATAGAGATGCAGGCAGGACGGGGCATGAATTCCACATCCCGTGGCAACTTTAAGGCAGCCACAGAGTGGAACTGGTGGTTCCCTGGCGTGGGAGAGACGAGAGAGCTGCAGACCTAGCCTGCGTACTTACAGCAGCTAGAGAAGTGTACAGACTAAGAGCTCACACACAGGCGCGATATAAGAGTTCTCACAGGCGAGGCACTCAGACCCATCTATGTGGCATTGGAGCGGACGTGTGTGGGTGGAAAGAGAACCGGCGTGCCACCCCTTTGATGATGGGCTTAAAAAAGTAATGAAGGTGGTGGTGGTTGGAGAGGGGGGTGCGCCACCCTTTAGGGAAAGGAGCGAGACAGGGTACCACGATCGCCGACTCACGCTTTTTGAGTGACATTTGTGACGCCTGATATTCTACATACCCTGGGTGAAGTGACATGGCTGCAGTGGTGCCGTGCAGCGAACAGTAACGCTGGAGACCTTGCAATGTGTTCAGCGTACATTACGAGACCAGAAGGGCCCGCCTTTGGGAGGGGGTCTTCCTGGTTGCCTGGCGGTCTCCGCGGCTGCCAAGTGGCCCCCATGTCGTATATGACATCCTCAGTCAGGGCTGGGAAGCCAATAGCACGTTGCATAGTGGGAATTATTTAGGCCGCACGTACACATTTAAATCGAAGCTACCGAATGCAACATCTGTTGTCGAGACTGATTGAGGGCTCTATTCACGGCAGAAGGCATCCATGCTCTAGACCTGAAGTTTTGACACGTTTCCCTGAAATAGAACAAAATGATGTCATTGTAAAAATGCTGCCGACTTGCTCCGCGTCCTGGGCTTTTCATCTCGCAGAAAGCGCTTGTAAATATTATCTGCTTCTTTACAAGATTACGTAAGATCTGGTATCACATTTTTATTTGACATAAGTGTGGCTCTGTGTGTGGCTCTGTGTGTGTGGGGGCGGGCTCTGTGTGTGTGTGGAGGGGGCTCTGTGTGTGTGTAGCTGTCGGTCTGTGTGTGTGTAGGTGTCGGTCTGTGTGTGGCATTTGCGAGAGATTAAGCTATTGGCATTGTAAATGACAATGCCATTTATTTATCCGTTTTCAAAACCAACACATAAATGACAATTTTGTCATTTACAATGCCAATAGCTCTAACTTTTGCAAAGGCGAAACCGTTGCATTGTAAATGCTTGTTTTTTCTCCTTATCAGAACAAGCCTCTTTTTTCGTTATGCAGCACAGCACCTGAGGCTGGGGATTAAGAGCCTGCTACACATGAGGCAAGTCACAAAATATAGGTGCAATGTGCGCACTGACTTTTTGCAAACTGCATGTGATTTTGAGATGGGACTTATGTATTAATAGGTCATGTTGCAAAATGATCAGCCACGGTGGTCGCAGAACAATCTAGCTAATGAATAACTAGGTAGGTCCCTATATTTGACACCCAGTGATTTCTCGGGGTTTTGGCTCAGCCAGGGAGAACCGGTGTCAGTATTAGTTGTTTGCGTTGTAGTTTGTGCTCAATATTATAGGAACAATGTTAGCCAAGACTACCGCTGTGTGCTTGACTCTCCAGTGGTAGCTGTGGTGGAGCAGTTACGACATTTTCTGTCTGGTTGCTGATCAGATGTGAAACCAGCAAAATATAACACAGTTGTTATCAGAAACAATAAATATGAAGAAATGTGTTACTTATCTGTAACTGCAGTTATCCAGTATTGGTGTCTTTCATAGATTCACATGCCTGAATCATTCCCCGTCGTCGAGACGGGAGTCTCCGGTACATAGAAAAGTAATGTCCTATAGACATACATAGGGGCAGATTTATGTTAACTGGCGCATCCCCAGGGATGCGCCAGTTAATGTGCGCCACAGTGTGCCACAGCTCCGCCACCCATGGTGCGCCGCATTGTAAATGCGGCGCACCATGGGGAAAAAACGGCACAGATGCGTGACGCATCTGTGCCGTAAAGGTGGCGCATTGCTGGAGTTGCGTCGCAAGCGCGACGCAGCTCCAGCAAGGCTCGGGGGTGCCCCATCTTCACAATGCTGCGTCAAGACCTACGCCTGCTTCAAGCAGGTGCAGGGTTTTGACGCAGGATTGGCCTGAAAGTGACTGAGTGAAATCTTATAGATTTCACTCAGCCACTTTCAGGAGGCGTTCCTGCGCAGGAACGCCCCCCCTGCGCAGGAACGCCACCTTATGGCGCAGGGCTTTACAACGTGACGCATCTCCTAGATGTGTCACGTTGTAAATAGGGCGCATTGTTTGCACCGCCGTTGCGTCAAATAAAGTGACGCAATTGCGGCGCAAAGAGGCGCAAGGGCCTCATAAATCTGCCCCATAGAGATTAGTAGGCCTAAAGGCCTCACCTTAGTAACATATCCATGTCCTTTTGTAAAAAGGACTAAACTCTAGACAAGAGCCAATTAGCTGTCACCTCCCTCTAGAACCTTCCTGGCAGGAGCCTCAGTCCCTCAGATTTTCGTAGGCACTAAGCTAAGTAGGCGTGACACTGAGAGAGTTAGGTGAGTCCTTCCCGGGAAGGCGGGAGGGTTGCATGTAAATCTATGAAAGACACCAATACTGGATAACTGCAGTTACAGGTAAGTAACGCATTTCTTATCCAGTATTATGGGTGTCTTTCATAGATTCACATGCCTGAATCAGAGTAGCAAGCAATGCAGAGTGCACATTTCTGATGGTACAGCATATGCAAGTCATTAGATAATACATAGCATGCGACTATAAATCACCAATTAATGTCACAATAGGCATCAACATAGAAATGTGCATAACAGAGAAGGATGGAGGGACGGAGGAAGGCTCACCTTACTGGAATAGATGGCGTAACACTGCTTGTCCCACTGCCGCATCCCTCATCAGCTCTGTGTCCAGGCAGTAATGCCTAGTGAAGGTATGCGGCGACTTCCATGTTGCCGCCCTGCACATGTCCACGAGTGGCACCCCAGCAAAGAGTGCCATAGATGTAGACATAGCTCTTGTAGAATGAGCTCTGACTTTAGACCGTAATGGCTGTCCAGCTCGGTCATGACAGAAGGAAATCGCTGAAGAGATCCATCTGGAGATACTCTGTTTGGTAAGCCGTAGACCTTTCCTAGGTCTACTGAAAGCTATGAAGAGTTGATTGGACTTCCTGAATGTCTAGGTCTTATCAATGTAACATTTCAAGCATCTTTTAAGGTCTAACGAATGCAGCGACCTCTCAGCTGCAGTGCTGGGGTTTGGAAAGAATGACAGTAGGATTACAGGCTCGTTCAAGTGAAAGTCCGACGGGACTTTGGGGATAAATTTAGGATTGGTCCTCAAAATCACCCTGTCGTCTTTAAACTGTAGAAACGGATCCTGGATGGAAAATGCCTGTATTTCACTGACCCTCCTTGCAGATGTAAGCGCTAGGAGGAGAGCTGTTTTCCACAAGATGTACTTTAGGTCAGCCTTGTGTATGGGTTCGAACGGATGTTTCATAAGTTGGTTAAGAACCACATTTAGATGCCATGTTGGTGGAGCCATCCGCACTGGCGGGAAAGATCTGTATAGTCCTTTCAGGAACTGTTTAATTAGTCTGCTAGACCATAGAGAGGGACCCTTTGAAGTCCTCTTAAAACGTGATATTGCTGCCAAGTGCACCTTAATGGAGGAGTGGGCTAGGCCCGACTGTGCCAGATATAGTAAATAGGGCAAGATTTGTTCTGGAGATGAGGAAAAGGGTCGAATTCCTCTGTCCGTACACCATACACAAAAGCGCTTCCATTTCAGGGAATACGTCTTGTTAGTGCTATCCGCTCTTGCCTTGGCTAGAATATTCCGACAGTCCTGTGGTATGTTTAGACTGCTGAATTCTCGGTACTCAGGAGCCAAGCGGCTAACCTGAGAGATTTCAGATCCGGATGTTGAACCTGCTTGTTGTTCATGGTGAGCAGGGATGGATACTGGTGAAGATGAATTGGTGTCTCTAGAGATAGACGATGGAGCTCCGTAAACCAGTGTTGTCTTGGCCAGAATGGGGCTATCAGAATTAGAGTGCAAGGCTCCGCTTTCATCTTTCTGAGAACCCTGGGAAGCATCGGGAATGGCGGAAATGCGTACGCAAAGACGTTGCGCCATGCGATGGAAAATGCATTCCCTAGGGACTCTGACTGGGGATGTCAGCTTGCGAAGTTTGGGCATTTTGCGTTCTTTCTGGTCGCAAATAGATCGATTTGCGGCGATCCCCACTTGGAAAAGATCTGGTCGATGATTGCCTGGTCCAGCTCCCATTTGTGCGACAATGTCCTCTGCCTGCTCAACGCATCTGCAATGACATTGTCCTTGCCTGGGACATACTCCACCCTTAGCATTACATTGTGGAGAATGAGCCAATTCCAGATCTTTTGCGATTCGCGAGAGAGTGTCTGCGAACGCGTCCCTCCCTGTTTGTTTAGATAGTGCATCATCGTAGTGTTGTCGGTCCTGACGAGCACCAGGGAGTTCTTGATCCTTGGCAAGAATGACTGTAGGGCCATGAACACTGCCCTCAGTTCGAGTAGGTTGATGTGGAGATGGTTTTCCAGCTCTGACCATTTGCCACTTATCTGCAGTTCTTGAAGGACCGCTCCCCAACCCTCCAAGGAAGCGTCCGTTGTGATTATATGAGGAGCTGCGGGAAGTAGGAATGGTAGTCCCCGCGAGAGGTTTTTTGATGTCATCCACCATTGCAATGCCTTGATGATCCGCACTGTAATAGTTATGCGGTCGTCGAACGACCCTTCGCATTGTGTCCATTGTCTGGACAAAGCCTCTTGCAGGGGACGCATCCGTAGCCGGCAATGTGGTATGAGTAGGATGCACGATGACATCATCCCCAAAAGGGATTTGAAGATACGAACTGTCAATGTTTTCTTCGAGGCTACTGTTGAGGCTAGAGAAAGGAGCCTGCGTTTTCGTTCCTGGGATGGAAACGCCTTTGAAGAAACTGTGTTCAGATTTGCTCCAAGAAAGGTGATGATGCGAGAAGGTTGAAAAGTGGACTTTTCTTGGTTGATTGTAAGACCCAAGTGACTGAAGAGATTGAGACAGGCGTTGGAGGATTTGGAGGCGCCTGCAAAGGATGGTGCCTTCAACAGCCAGTCGTCCAAATATGGGAAGACTTGGTGACCATGCTGCCTGAGGAAAGCTGCCACCGGGGAGAGACACTTGGTGAAGATGCGGGGCGCAGATTTGAGGCCAAAAGGTAGGACACGGAATTGGAAGTGCCTGCCCGCAACTGCAAATCTCAGGTACTTTTTGTGATTTTTGTGGACTGGAACATGAAAGTATGCATCCTGTAAGTCCAGTGACGTCATGAAATCCCCTTCCTCTAGGAGGATCAAGATCTCCTGTATGGTGACCATGCGGAACGACTGCTTCTGTAAGAACTTGTTCAACGCCCTGAGGTCTAGAATGGGCCTCCATTTCTTTTCCTTCTTCTGAATGAGAAAGAAGCGGGAGTAAAATCCCTTCCCCTTCTGAGACGATGGTACTCTCTCTATCGCTCCTTTCCTGAGCATAATTGAGAGTTCTTGCAGAAGCAATCGTAGGTTTTTGTGTTGCATTGGGCGGGGAGGAGTTGTCGGAGGGATACTTTCGAATTCCATGGAATGGCCAAATTGAATCAATTGAAGGACCCACCGGTCCGTGGTTATTCTTTTCCAATTCCTGAGAAAATGTGTTAATTTTCCTCCAATCTTTAAAGGAGTAGATGGGGTTTGGACTGGCTGGATGAATAGGTCATTGGCGTCCGCCATTGTTCTTTCTCTGATTCTTGCCCCTAAAGGCTGTCTTGCCGTATGATGATTGTCGGCTCTGTTGGTGCTGGCGATTCTGATATTGGGTTCTACCCTGGTTGGAAGAATATGATGATCTGCTCTGAAAACCACCTCTGTATGAGGGTTGCCCTCGTCCTCTGTTCCCTCAAAAGGACTGGTTCTTATATTGGAGTGTACCCAGCGCTCTTGCCGTGTCCGTATCTTTCTTAATAGTTTGTAGAGCTTCGTCGATCTTAGCTCCAAACAGATGCTGGCCATCATAAGGCATATCTAGGACCTTAGACTGTACCTCCTGTCTAAATGAGGTTGCCTTGAGCCATCCTTGCCTCCGTAAAACGGCTGCCCCGGCCAGCTGCCGGAATCCAGTCATCGCTACGTCCATAGCGCAGTCTATTATTTCAGACGCAAACGTCTGACCCTCCAAAGGATAGATTGTACTTCCTCTTTTGAGGCGTCTGGTAACTCAGATAAATACGGTGCAATATCCGCCCATAGCTGCCTATTGTATCGTCCTAGAAGCGCCAGTGTATTTGCTGCCTTCACCGTCATTGCTGACATTGTAGAAAAACGCTTTCCTATATTGTCTAGCTTCCTCCCCTCCTTGTCCGGTGGCGCTGTCAAAGGGGATGAGGGATTTCTTGAATTTTTTTGAGCCGCGTGAGTGACCACCGAATCAGGTTTAGGGTGTCCTGTGAGGCAGGCCGCTGCTGACGGTGGGGCCTTGTATTTCTTAACCAGTCTTAGAACTACTGGCGAGACTAAGGCTGGAGTTTACATCAACTGCAGACCCTGTTCCCATACATAATCAATTATTGGAATTGATCTCGTCGCTTTTTTAAGCGGTTCTTTAAAGTTGTATAGGCAACAGTCATGTTCCTGAGATTCCATTGTCATGTGGAAGCGCTTTGCCGCTCTCTCAACCAAATTGTGGAAACCACCGATGTCCACCGGTGGCGAGTCTCAAGTAGCGGGCACAGGAGACGCTGGAGAATCGATTATATATTCGTCATAGTCGCCATGATTGGATTGGTCATCCCGTAGTTCGCCCTCCTCTTGTTGATATTCTTTTCCTTATTCATCAGATGATGGAGGACAAGACACGTGTACCCTTTCCTGCTGGAGAACCAAGGGCGGCGGTCGAGGCCGTGGCGATGGCACTGTCGCCGCTGGTTGGGGTGCTGGTGATTCTGGGAATCTTTGTTTATAGTCCTGAATCAGAAACCTTAAATCAGTCACTTGAGATGTAGGCAGACACACCATGGGTGTAATGTGCGTCTCCACTGTATGCTGCTGGACTACTTCCTCGTCCGAGCTTTGACATTTCACCACCAGCTCCGAAGGGCTGTTTGCCCGGAGCAAATCCTCCTCATCAGATTCTTCATCTTGTAGGAGATGGGCTGGCGGTAGACTTTGCACCCGGCTTGGAGATGTTAAGTCCGGCGTGATTGCCCTTTTCGAGATTCTGACCTGAGAAGTGGAAAGGAAGCCAGAATCAGCCATCAATACCTGGCTCGTCGACGGAGTGATAGTCGACGATGTATTGCCGACAGTCTTTTCATTTTGGACATTTGCCGTCGACGGGATTATCGTCGTCAACTGCTCCAACAGGGTCGTCGACGATGGCTTCATCGACGGTGCCGCTGTCAACGGCCTCTTCATAGTCGTCGACGTCTTCGTCGACGGTGTTGCTGTGGACGGTATCTTCATCGTCGACGACGTCTTCGTCGACGGTGCCGCCTTCATCGTCGTCGACGGTGTGCCCGTCGACGATGATGTTTTCGTCGACGATGTCTTCGTCGGCGTGGCCTTCGTCGACGGAGTTGACTTTGTCGTAGATACTGTCGTCGGCGCTGCAGCCTTCGGCGGCATTTTGGGCGTCAACGATGACCTTTTAATCACAATGGTCGACGACAAGGGCTTACCCGCCGTTGACGATGGGGTAATCGTCGTTGAAGAAGTTAACGTCGACGATGCCGTCGTCGTCGAGACTAGACGTAGACAGAAGACACAGTCTTACTGACCGCCGATGATGATGTCGACGAGGTCGTCGTCGACGACGGCGCAGGTTTTCTGAAGGTGTGAACCTCCTTGTCAGACGCTGATGCTGACAGGACCTCTGAAGACTTTTTAGCTGTCTTCTTTGGAGGAGTGTCTTGAGGGCTAGGGGAAGTTACCCGTGTCCTTTTGAGAGACAGTTTAGAGGAAACTGAAGAGCTCTCACCTTCTTCAGAAGATTCCAGATTGTCTCTGTCCTTGAGCCTTTGGAGCCATAGCAGAAGGCGTCCTTCTCGGTCCTTGAGAGTTTTTGTGGAAAATGTTATACATATTTTGCAATCCTTAGATGAATGATCCGGGTATAGGCAATATAAGCACTTCTTGTGCTGGTCATCGATGTGGAGCCTTTTTTTTACCAGAACAACTACAGGCTCTAAACAGAGCCTTCTTATGAGTATCAGCCATAATAAATCGCTTTTACCTAGAAAGAATCCAATTTTTGAAGAAACAATTCAAAAGCAAACCTGAGTAGAACTCAGGTGGAGACTCCCTTAGCACAACGTGCAGTAGAAAATCTGAGGGACTGAGGCTCCTGCCAGGAAGGTTCTAGAGGGAGGTGACAGCTGATTGGCTCTTGTCTAGAGTTTAGTCCTTTTTACAAAAGTATATGGATATGTTACTAAGGTGAGGCCTTTAGGCCTACTAATCTCTATGTATGTCTATAGGACATTACTTTTCTATGTACCGGAGACTCCCGTCTCGACGACGGGGAATGATTCAGGCATGTGAATCTATGAAAGACACCCATAATACTGGATAATGCTAAGTTATAGGTATGTTTTAAAAGACAATACACAGAGATCACGTCCAAATCTGATGTACCTTGTCTGAGATGCTGAGAATTTGGGACCTGAATAGTGCAGCCATATCCTCTCGCCAACAGCCATTCTCAAAATAAGCTGAAACATGCCACACCCATGTTGGCCCATCATTGCATCCAAGGCATATAATAAACTACTGATGGCTCTCAACAGACCTGCCTCTCTAGGGTCAGCAGTGCACAGTTGTGCCCCCCCTTCAACAATATACGAGATCAAAGTCCTTTTGGCACACATATCATTTATCTAAATGCCTACAAAGATCCATGACAGATCTGTAATATCTATAGGAAGCACTCAATCGGTCTGAGATTTTATTTTCACCGTATGCATCACATATTTAAACTCAAATAACATTTAAAATAAGTAGACTACTGCTGGGAGCCTGTGGCTAAGAACATTGGGGCCGATTCACAGAACTAACTTAAGACAAAATGCTAAACTTACTACTTTTGGTATTCACAGAAGTTAGGATTTTGTCTTAAGTAGGTCTTAAGACAAACTTAAGACAGACTTAAAACAGAACTAAGACAAACTTAAGACAAAATCCTAACTTAAGTTTGTCTTAAGTCTGTCTTAAATCTGTCTTAAGTCTGTCTTAAGTTTGTCTTAAGTTAGTTCCGTGAATCGGGCCCAAGAGCTTTATAATTTTCAGCCTTCTTAGGCAGAAGGATGGATTTGTAGTTGAAACTGGATGTTGTTGATGGCCCTGCTAGCTGTGAGTTAGGGAAAACACAAACATATTCTTTATCTCCTTAGAGGTACATATGAAGTTGTTTCAGTCTGTGCACATTGTTTTTAGCTCTTCCACTGACTTAATCTTTGTATTTCAATACAACCACTTTCTTCTGATTTCCACTGGTTTACTTCTTTTTTACAATGATCTTTTACACGAACAGGCTGTTGTGTTTTGTATCAGAAAACGTATAGCTTACAAATGCCAGCTATCATGTCCTTGCAGACATTTCTGTGTGAGTTTTTGATGTAGTTTTGGGTCTTTTAGTGCTGTCTAATGTTACGGCTGTTGTGATGGGAGTAATTAGCATCTGTGTTATATTTTAGTTAAACCAAGGTGTTGTGTTTGTCAAGCAAGGGTGAGTAAAAAGTGATACGATGACAAATTTGATTCACGAAACACAAGTGATGCTTAGGGTTCAGCTAACGTTAGTCGGTATTCTTGTGGGATGTAGGGTGTGTTGCTCAATGTTCATGGGTTGATTCAGTAAAGGTAACATTTATATTTTTTGCGTTTTTTGTTTTCTTCGGACACCTGCGTTTTTTACTGCATTTTTGTCTATTTTCTCAGGACCGTTCTGAACAAGTCTCTGAGACTTGCAACTGTTTTAAAATAAACTGTGTTTCAATGCTGCTCCTGTAACATAGAACTGACTTTTTTGATCAGCCAGACATTTGGCACTGAAAGCAACAGGCTGTTCAGGACTGGCACATTAGAAGTTAGCTATAGGTGGTCAAGCTGGCCAGTTACTGAAGTGTCAGATATGAACTAGAGAAGCAGAAAACATTCTCACCACCATGGATATATCACATGATCAAAAATCTCTGTGGCAAAGCAGACAAATCCACCTACTCACTTCTCTCCTACAATTGTAACATTTTGAACATTCTGGAGAATTACTGTATATTTGACAGTGACAAATAATGAGCTTGCCCACGGAAATGAAGTTCATTTTTATTAAAATAGAAGATATAGTTTGGTATAGAACTGTGGGTGATTATAGCCTTAATGCTTGCTTTAGCTGGCTCTACCGGCCGTTAAAGGCCCTCCTCAGCATTAAAGGCCCGAGCCGAAGGCAAGGGAGCGGGCCTTTAACGGCCAGTGGAGTACGCTACAGAGGATACTAAGGCTATTAGAGCATTCAGCACCTAGGAAGCAGAATGTTCTAATTAGTAAAACAAAAGCTTCACCGAGCCCAAGGGGGGTGAAATCTCTTTGCGCTCCATGAGGCCTTTGTTAAACATTGGAATATTAATGCTCCGGGCTTCTACTACCCGAAGCCCTCCATTGTTTTCAACGGAGTGCTCAACATTCCAATGTTCTAATACATAATAGGTTTCACTAACTTCATAAGATTGCTGCATTCGAATATCCCTTTCCTAGAGTCATACTGGAGCATGGAACAGGAGCAAAGACACTTCACCTGAAGAACTTGCTCTCGGAGTTATACCAGACAAACTCTTGGCTTTTTTGCTCTAAGGAACATCTAAGGGACACAGGCCTCTAGATTCCTCTGTTGCCCTCAGGGTCCAAAAGTTTCGACTAATGGAAACTAGCTGAGAAGCTTGTGGTGCCTACTGCCTACAAGAAGCCTATGTGGCTATTGTAGTAAACTGCCCCTGGTCCCTGCATGTGCTATGTTGCTCCAGCTTATTCTACTAGAGACAATTATAAAGACCCCATCAGACTGAGTGTTGTTGGGAGATCACTGCAGCTGTCTACCAAGTTGTCAATATCTGTGGAGATTACCCTAAATTCTTGCAAGGATGTAAAATCTATGTAATGTAATGTAAAGTAATATTAGTAATTTACAAAGTGCTCTGTTACTCCGAGGAGTGTCCTGGCACTATGCCTCCTAGGTGACCAGCAACTGAGGGAACTCCCTATTTATTTTGATTAAAAAGCCAAAGTCTTTAGTTTCTAATCTATGGAACCTATACAAGTCAAGCAACTGTACTAACTAGGGTTTGATGCAGCCTTACTGGGGACCCAAAAGGAATGAATCATAGGCTAAAACTATTCAATCCAGCTTGATCCACTTCAACAGCTGCAAATCGTGAGATAATTCCGACTCCTACCAAAACACCTGGCTAACTCTGACTTGACAACTAAAGGTCAGGCTTGAATCATCAATCTTGAATCTCACCATGAGTCTCGATGGGCACTTGAGTTGACCAGCTAGCACCCAACTCAGTTCAGCTCGATGCCTGCAGAAATTATGGCTACTCAAATTCTGGGGCAATGAAGCACTTAATTGAAGTGCATAGCATCTTCTGTGATTGATTAGATGCAATAACAGACACTAGATTCCTGAATTCTTTACCAACAGATTCAATTCTTTAATGCTTGGCTTCTCAGCTTCAAATACCTATTTGAACACAGGTCAGACAACAATTTGAGCTGATCTGTCTATTGTTTTAAGCCAGTCACGCTTTGTTTGGTTTGTATACTATTTTAACAGTGGCAAACCTCACATTCGTTGGGACAGCTTGCAATGCCTAATGACTGTTAATACACTGAACAGATTTTAATTCAGTTTTGCCACTTAATACTCTAGCATTAACAATATATCTTTTAATATAAGCTTTAGAAGACGTGTAAGTCCTTGTTTTCTTTTGACCGTACTATTTCTCTACATTATTCCAGTCAGCCACATGCACTTTACACCAGCGTACCTCAACCTATGTTAAAAAGATAAGGAAAGGATATTGGCAGAAATCCTATTTGCCCTTGTAGGTCTGGATGGTGAGGGAGCTTGGATACAGTTCAAATCAATACTGAACCCTCTCTCCTTTGCAATCTTGCAAGTCAGTTCTCACAGTGCAAGAGACATTGTCGGAGAGACAGCCTAGAAATGGTGGGGAGACATGTTCTAGGAACAGACGTGTTTCAGCAAATTAGATCTTAGTTGTGAAGACAGAGAGATTTTTCCTCTTGTTTTCTTTGTACCGTTGATCTGCCTTTCAGATAAACCCATCCTGGGCCAACAATCATCACTGTCACCTGTAGTATTAAATCTGGGAATGTATTTTGTCCAAGAAATATCAACGTGCATACAAATGCCTAATGAGCGCTTGTATATTCCTATTTCGACTAACAAACCATTGTTTGTTCTGTGGTACCTACCTCTACACATTATTTATAAGTGTAAGCTGACCCAGTCCCTCAGATAAACTAGCTCAAAAAGAATTGGAACCACAGATTTAATAAGTTAAAATTTGGTGGTCTCAAACAGATATGTCAGGGTGCACAACTCTATAACAATTTGCCAGTAATATTGAAAGGAAACATGATCACCATAACTTCAGAAAATGTATTGGATTGGATATATATCCCTCCTCTTAATTTTATACTAGTGTTGCTTGCCCTGAAGAAAGCCTAAAAAGAACAGTACTGTTTACATGACCCTTTTTGCAGGGTTATCCCCAAACCTTTTGCCGTCTTCTCATATTTTTGCTCACATGTTTTTGTTGGCTTTAGGACCCAGGACAATTACCACTGCTAACCAATGCTAAAGTGCAAATGCTCTCTGGCCAAATTTAATTGGTGATTGGTTTATACATTATTTTCATATTTGATTTACTAGTAAGCCCCTAGTAAAATGGCCAGGTATGCCAGGGCCTGCAAACAAATCAAATGCTAGTAGTGGGCCTGCAGCATGGATTGTCCTACCCACATGAGTTTCCCTGCAAACATGTTTCAGACATGCTACTGCAGTGTCTGTGTGTGCAGTTTTAAACTGCCATTTTGACCTGGCAATTTCACCCACTTGCCAGGCGCAAACCACCCCTTCTATTGCATATATGTCACCCCTGAGGTAGGCTCAAGACAGCCCCATGGACAGGGTGCAGTGTATTTAAAAGGTAGGACATGTACTGGTGTGTTTTACATGTCCTACTAGTGAAATACTGCTATTTTCGTTTTTCACTATTGCAAGGATTATTTTATCCATAGAGTAACATGGGCATTGCCTTATAATATCTTTTAAGTGTAATTTCCCATTGGGAGCAGATACAGATTTGGAGTTTGGGGTCTCTGAACTCACTATATAAAAATACATCTTTTGGTGAAGTTGGTTTCTAAATTGCGTGTTTGAAAATGGCCCTTCCGTCCTTTTCACCTTCCACTCCCCTTTACCCACTATTCTCCCGTCATCAACCCAAAGCCGCCCTTGTTTATAAAATACTATTATCAAATGTTGTTGATCGACCTAAATCAGCTTCTGAGACCGCCTGGGAAACTGATTTATCAGTTTCCCTACCTGTTGATGTATGGGATCGTATTTGGTGTAAATTGTTTAAAGTTTCTGTAGCAGCTCGTATTACTCAATCACTATTTTTTGTTTATCATAGAGCTGTTATAACTCCTGTAAGTATTGCTAAATTTTCGCCATCCTCCAATTCTTTCTGCTGGTCATGTTCTTCTCATACAGGTACGCTCATGCATCAACTATATGACTGCCACTCTGTGTTTTCCTTCTGGAACTCTGTTTGGAATGTTTGCATGCGTATGTTTCATTATTCCGTTCCGTTATCATTTTTAAGTATATTTTTAGGCTCTGATTCCGATGATATAGATATTGCTCCTCCTAGTGCACGCTTACTTGATCTTTTCATTATTATTGCTTTTAAAGTGATCCTTTCATGTTGGAAGGATAACTCCAAATTATCTGTACATACATGGTGGAATTTCATTTGTGATGAACACAGGATTGCTATTGCTTCTTCCTCTTCTGTCTCTTTAAAAATTAAATCTGACCTTCTCTGGCTCCCTTTTTCTACTTATCTTTCTTCTACCTCGCCTATCTGATTGCTGAGCCTTTCTCTCCTCTTGCTTTTGCTTTTACTCCTTCTTCCTCCGATACAGGTTTTCTCTTCCTTTTCTTTTTCTTCTTTCTTCCTGTACTGTCTTCTCTTCCTTTTCGTATTTTTGTCTCTTTTTCACTCTTCTCTTTTCCACTCTTTTCTTTTTCTTTTCTCCCATCACTTCCTGATGAACCGTTATTTTATAGTCATTTTTTTATACCTTATGTTCTTTCTCATTCGGTTCTCATGTACTATTTTATTATCTTGTATTGTGTTTCTCTTAAAACCAAATACAAATTTCCTAAACTGAAAATGGCAATTTTAGCAGGTGGGCATTTTCTTGCTTAACCATTCTGTGCCTCTGGGGTTGGCTGACAGTTGGGCTCTTGTACATTCACTCTAGACAGTCACACAAAGGAAGCTGAGGTGTGGATTGCATATCCTGATGAACCTTCTTGAGCTAGAGTGGTGGGAGAAGTCTTCCCTGACACCTGAATTGGGCTGTGCCTGTCCTCACACAAAGCTGTCTCCACCCCCGTAGTATGTCTGGAGCCAGGTCAGGGAAAGGTAGGATCTTGTGCACTACAAAGACTTTCCTTTGAGGGTTGCCTACATCTAAGGCAGAAAGGGGTAACAGTATTGGACCTCTGACACCCCAAAATCAGAAGACTTCGGGACTGAGGACATTTGCCAGGAAGAAGAGCTAGATGCTATAAGAAGGACTGCCTCTCTCCCTGTTACTTTGTTGTGCTGACCTGCTGCTTGCTGCTTCTGTCCTTGAAATGAAAGGACTGGACTTTGCTTTTCTCAGGGCCACCATAGACTTCACCTACCAGTGCTGATAGTCCTGACTTCCCAAGTGGTGCCAAATCCAGTTCCTGGGCCCTTAATCTGATGATCTAAAGATAAAATCCATGCATCGCCTCATAGCACCTGTTTCTCGACGCATCGCTGCACAAGATTGCCACATTGCCACTGCCTGCACCGAAGCGTGGTTCCCACTGGAAGAATCAACCACAGCTTTCACTGCAGGCCCCAGCTCGCTGTCGCAGCACGTCAGAAAAATTGTTGTAGCGTGAGCCTTGAGCACTGTGTCACTGACATCCATGGCACGCACTCCGACTCTGATGGAGCACCTGCTCATGGGTGAAGAAGTGACGCAGCGCCTGCTTCGCGGCTATGGAATCGACGCATTGCCACTGCCGTATTGAGCAGCGCATCTGGATTTTCAACGATCATCCCTCGAAGCTGACTCTTCATCAACACCACACCACAGTAAGGAAAGAAGGCCACGTGTCCGGAAACTGACGCATCACATCCCCTACCAGTAAGGAACCAACACATTACCTCCCCTGTGTAGTTAGAAACAGAAGCATCGCTTTGCTTTTCTGGCACCTTACCTCCCCTGTGCCTGGCACCGTCTTTGATTTTTGACACGTGGGTGGTACTTTGGGCTGAAAAGAATAGATCCATTGATTTCTATGGACTAAAATTGCTTAATATTTTAAAAGAGATATCTTGACTTGTGTATGTTGGATTTTTGTTGTTTTGGTCTTGTTTTATTCACATAATTATTGGCTATTTTTCTAATCTAGTGTAGACTCCTTTTATAGTTTTTTCACTGTGTTAATGTGTGTGGATACAAATGCTTTACACATCATCTCTGAGATAAGTTTTACTTCTCGTGCCAAACTACCAAGGGGGCGAGCAGGGATTATCTTACCTGTGCGACTCCCTTACCCTGACTAGAGTGAGGGTCCCTACTTGGACAGGGTACAAACCACTGCCAACTACAGACCCCATTTCTAACAAGTACACTGACCGGGTCTAAGAAATTGAATTACTGGTTGATGGGGTGAAACCCCACTTAAACAGCTACAACAATCCTAGTCAAGGTGAAGTCACAAACAAACCCCAAATTAAGCTGTGCTTAAACTTCTTGATCAGAACAGTCAGGCTTAACTTAGAGGCAATGTATAAAATATGTATGCAGCACTTCCAACATTAATACAGTAAAACACAACACAAGCAAAATGACACACCAATTTAGAAAAAATGGGTAAAATGTAATAAACAAATAAAGATTGAAAAAACTGAAATCCAAACAGTGGAACTGGAGATATACAAGTTTAAAGATTTCAGTGAAAATAGCACCAAAAAGCACAAAGTTATCAGGTCTCTCCGGACAGGGACAGAGGCACAAGTTCAGGCTGACCGTGATGGCGGGACTCAGTTAGGACCGCTGAAGAAGAGTTCCTTAAATCCTGGTTGCCGAGCGTTGCAGAGTCCTTCGTTAAGGATGGTTTGTGCAGCTGGAATTCCTGAGAGTTGTGAAGCTGCAATGCAGGTCCTGTATCTTCAACGAGGATCCTGTCGACGAGGGGCTTGTGATTCAAAGTCCTGTGCCGAGATGCATCATGCACTGTCTGGTTCCGAAAAAGCTGCGGGGCTTGCGATATGTACTCCTGTGTCATCATCAAAGATACCGGTGACGAGGGACTTGTGACAAAAAGGTCTGCGTTGAGGGTGCGTCACACAGCAGTGGTTCCTGGAAGGCTGTGGGTGGGTGTGCGATATCCTGCCCTGGAGACGAATCATGCAGCAGTCCCAATGCTGAGTCTGGAGATGCGATGCATCAAGCTGTGGTAAATAAATAATTAATTACCGGTTCTATTTTTCGGAATAATCAATAAACAGGTAGCTCAATAAATAAGAGTCAGGATTCGAGGTATCTTGAGTTTTGCAGGTTTAATAAAGCATAAGGGACAGGAACAGGACAGCCTGCACGGGAATAGGATGGCAGCTGCCGGGGGCAGGATCTGGGAGCATAAGGGGTAACTTTTAATAACAGTGCACAATATTTATAGTTAAACAAATACATTGCATTCAGTACAGTAGGCGTAGCAGTAGGCGGAGTTTGTAGTAGTCGCGAAAGATAAGGCATAAAGTGGGTGTAACAAGAGGTGTGTACAGGGCGTATACATAGACATGTGATGCAAACGTAACAGAATATGTCATAAACGGGGCGGAAACATGGAGGGGGCTACCTGAGCAGCTGGGACCTCTAACCTAGTGGTGCGCGCAAACTGACAATGACGTGTTACCAGGGAGAACTGGGGGGCTATGACTTCTGCGCTAGAAGAGGAGACTAAAGTCTGGAGAGCAGAGCGACATGTACCTAAAGCCTATCTAGTATCTAGTGTTTAGAGAACATGTTGATAGAATCCAAAAGTTATCAGGATAAAGGCTAACAGACATTAAGACTGGTGCATACATAATCCTATATGTAGTGCGTGTGCGGGGAATATTCTATGAATATTAATACAGTATTTCTCTTACATGGAGACATAAAGGCTAGACCATGACGGAAACTATTGATGCGATTCAGTAGCTTAGGAATGCAGAGAAGGAGGGCTGGACTGATAACTAGAAACATAACATACTCTTGGCAGACTGGGAGGCAGAGCCAGGCCGAGCCGGGCACTGCGAGGCAAGAAAGTAAGCTAAGGGTCAGGGATACAGGTGGGGGCTGTATCGCTCCTCGGAGAGGGTTCAGGAAACAGGAGCTGAATCTGAGTCCGGGCCCTTTTGAGGCCTAGAAACGGGGGATAATTCAATGAATTAACGTGCACACTGTAAAATGTGGCAACGTAGGATTACATAGGCCTGATATTCGTTGTATTCACGAGAACTGGAAACTGACATACTAGAGATGGACACAACTGTAATTGCGTCTTTAATCGATCAGAGGGGAATACATGCATATCGATCATGCACATATGGCTAACATGGGGAACACGTAGGCACATATAACATGGCACAATTTACTTTTCCACATTCCCTCCTTGTGCCCTACGTTTCCATCAGGAAACATCTATATTCATGATACCATCTATCATTTCATACAGCATCATTTGCTCGTCTCGAATTGTCTTGGAACGGGACTTAGGACTAGGAATACAAGAGGTAGCACACATGCCGCAAATCGCAGGGCCACATTGTATACAGAGGCAGCAACTGAATAGGATCATTACTGCAATACCTAGAAATGACAATACTTTCCATCCCCAGGCAGATATGATACTCCAGAGCCAACCGGACCATGTCCAGGTGCCTGGATTCTGGTGTAACTGATGGGCAATTTTATGAAGTCTGGTTATAGCTGAATAAACAGACGGCGCGTTATTAGGAATGAAAATGCAGCAACTAGATCTGATGACTCTACATGCTCCTCCTCTATCGGCCAGTATGACGTCAAGAACAAGACGATTTTGGAGCACGACAAATCTCATAGCAGATTGCTCTTCGGTTAAGTTACCTAGAGCAGAAGTAGTCTCATTCACTACTGCTTCAAGGGTTCTGGTTAGTCTACGTATTAACTTACTATTCTGGATAGGTCCTATAAAGAAGAAGAAACCTTTATTGAAATCTTGATATTGTTCTAGAGTAGTTTCAGTTTGATCGACAATTGGGGACTCAATCTCCCTTCTATGTCTGACCTGTACTAGATGTGTGTTTCTGTGATAATCAGATGGGGCTAGAAAAACTGGTGGCAGTAGGAAGGCAATGTAACATGTTCCATCCCAATCGAGGGGCAGACGAACATATGCGGTCTGACCACAAACAAAATAAGAATGACGTGATGCTTTGAAAATAGATTTCCCACTGTCACTATACTTGACAGTAGTAGTACAATCACTATGTCCTACATGTGCGGAACCATTCTTTCTGACACATAATTCGCCTTTGACTGGTAGTACTGAAATAGCAGGTAAGTCTGGAGTAGTATCAGACTGAACATTCAATACCATAAAATTCGAAGAATAATTACCTAAATTATATACTTCATTTTCTAGATCTAACCCTGTTCTATGGGGGAGACCTTGCTTGTCTGGAAAACATGTTCTATTCAGAAGGGACATATCATTTGAAGATGACGTTAACATGGACCATGCTCCACACGAACCATTATGTGAAAACGGATAAGGAAAGAGTGGCAGGACTCCCTTCGGTGTCTGGAAAGGGGGGAGTCGACCACACACCCAACAATTAGTGGCATTGCTGGTCTGGTGTGAATAGTGTAACATTCTTATAAATGTATTATTTCTCATAGCAAGACGATAGGATAACTCATGAGGAGGCAGATCACTAAACGTGTGCTCTACTGTAGCATTAGCAAACTTATTTTTATGAGAAATTGGAAAACATAAATGTAATGCATAACTTGTGCAGGTAACCATCAAACTTAGAAACAATAGGAAACTTAGAATGACGATACATCTGATAGAGTTTTGACTAACTCTCTCACTATGGGGGTCTATCTCATACATGTCAGATACCTGTCTAACCGTTTCACCCGAGAGGGACTTAGACAATTAAACTGGCTGACTTATTTTACTAGACCGGAGCTTTAATTTATACTCCTGCTGCGGAGTTTTCTCTAACAGAGGAACTTTCAGTTCTGGATTTGACTTAATGTCTGATTTAGAGTCTTGTTTCAGGCAGTCTTTAGAAATGGAACAGTCTTTGGAATTGTCATTAAAAGTCTTTTTTCGGATTCCATGAAATTTCTTGATATGCGACAGATGGACCCAACCCTTGCGGCCTTCCAACTTCACGGCCGTACGGGTGGTCAGAAGGACTAGTCTCGGCTCCTTCCAGCGAGGCTCCAGCGGACTTGAACGATCAAAGTTCCTGACCAGTACTAGGTCACCTGGGATGACCTCATGCGGTTTCACTTCGGTATTATCTGGAAATGCAGCGGCAACCTGTGAACGACAAGAGTGTAGGGCAGACATCAAGGAAGCTAGGTAATCTGTCAGCATATTACTGGAAACATCTGTAATACTGCGAGGTCTAGGTGTACCCCACATATTTGGGGGGCGGCCGAATACGACCTCATAAGGGGACAGACCTGATCTGGAATGTGCGACCATGCGCATAAAGAATTAAGCAACTGGCAGGGCAACTAGCCAGTCTACCCCTTTCTCTTGACATGTCTTGGCAATACGGATTTTCAGGGTTTGATTATGTCTCTCTACGAGACCGGCTGCTTCAGGATGGCGTACACAATGGAACTTCCACTGGTACCCTAACAAAAGGGAAACATGTTTCATCAACTCAGATGAGAATGGCTGGCCGTTATCAGAATACACGACCCTAGGGAGTCCATAACGGGGGAAGAATTCACGAACCAACTGCTTGGCAGTGGTCGCTGCTGTGTAATCTGGAACTGGATATGCTTCTGTCCACCTGGACAAAGCGCATACAACTACGAGGACATACTTGAAACCTCGACATCGCTCCATCTGAATATAATCCATCTGGAGGACTTCAAAAGGGTGGTCAGGAGGTTGGAATCCACCTTGTTCCACCGGGACACTTTTACCTGGCTTGAATTGACAACATATCATACAAGTACGGACTTTCTGCTTGGCTGCAGCTCGTAAGTGCTTGTTGAACCAGAGGTTCTGTATACTGTCTAACATGGCTTTTTCTCCTAGATGTGCTGGACTATGTGCGGTATTGATAATGACTTGAACCATAGAGTCGGGGAGAAACCATGTGGCTTTTCCCTTCGTCACCCATCCCTGATCTGTCTGGACCCCTCCTTGTTCGGACCATTTCTTGATTTCTTCAGGAGTAGCATGTAACTGTATGTCTATGACATCTTGTGTAGGGTCCTTAACTGTCATACATGTAGTCTGTTCTGGAATGAATGTCTGTGTCTTGTTAACTGGAATGTCTGGTGTCTGAGCTGTAAGCTTGGCTGTTCGATCTGCTAGATCGTTACCTTGGGAAATGATGTCAGTAACTTTCGTATGTGCCTTGCACTTCATGATAGCAATAGCTGTCGGTAAATGTATTGCATCTAACAGAGCTTGAATGAGGAGACCATGCTGAATCTTGGTTCCATGAGAAGTCATGAAACCTCTCTCCTGCCAGAGTACTCCGAAGTCGTGTACAACTCCGAATGCGTAACGTGAATCTGTATATATGTTTACTTTCAGGTTCTTGGCACGTATGCAGGCTTGGGTCAGAGCAACTAGCTCTGCTGCTTGAGCAGACAGGGTGTCAATACGACGTGTTTCTATAACTTCGGTTTCAGTAGTCACTGCATACGCGGCTACTAGTTCTCCTGTACTTGTTCTCATACATGAACCATCCACATAAAGTGTCAGGTCGGGATCAGGTAATGCAATGTCTGTCAGGTCTTGTCTTGGCTTAGTCATAGTATTAATGACTTCCACACAGTCATGTGTGGCAGGATTTGAAGTAACTGACGGTAACAGTGTAGCGGGATTCAGAACGTTGCAGCGTCTGATTTCTATGTGTGGCTGGAACAGTGTTAGTTCATAACCTGTTAAACGTGCAATAGTCAAGTGCTGGGTCTGTGTTCGGTTTAAAAGAACTTCCACGGAGTGTGGAACTTGTACTGTCAGGGAGTGTCCTAACACTATGGAATCACTTTGTCTGATTGCTAGAGCTGTGGCTGCAACTGACTTGAGGCACGCAGGCAAAGCCTGAGCTACTGGATCTAATGTGCTCGAAAAATAAGCACAAGGCTTGTACTGTCCTGCTTGATCTTGTGTGAGAACAGATAATGCAGTACCATCACGTTCTGTGACAAAAAGTGTAAAAGGCTTACTGTAGTTCGGTGTAGCTAGAACAGGTGCTTGGCATAAGGCTTTCTTTAATTCATTAAAACTAAGTGTATGTTCGGATGTCCAAGGGAGAACAGTCGATACGGCTGCCTCCTGTGTCGTTAACTGTATCAGTGGCTTTGCTAGAAATGCATACTGAGGAATCCATTGTCTGCAGTAAGAAGTAAGGCCGATAAAAGCACGTACCTCCTTCTGTGTCTTGGGCTGTGGAAGACTCGCTATTAACTGGATACGGTCTGGTGTCAACTGCCTACCCCACTTGGACAGTAAGTGGCCTAAGTAGATCACTTGCTGGACACAGAACTGAAGCTTTGAAGGGGACACCTTGTGCCCCATCTCGGCCAGAAAATACAGGACTATAAGTGACGCTCGCTCGCAGTCACGTTCAGAACGGGCTGTGATCAGTAGATCATCGACATACTGGAGTAGGGCAGTGTCAGTTGGCATGTGAATATTGTCTAGTTGTCTCTTAAGTGCTTGACTATAAATACTAGGACTTTCAGTGAAACCTTGAGGAGCTCGTGTAAATTTATAGCTCCTTCCATTTAAACAAAAACCGAAAAGGTACTGGCTGTCTGGGTGAATGGGGACACTGAAAAATGCATTCTTGAGGTCTATTACAGTAAAAAATGTAGCTTCAGAATCAATGGCTGTCAATAGGGATGAAATATCTGGGACTACTGGATACTGAGGTATGATACATTTATTAAGTTCTCGAAGGTCGATCACTAATCGATATACTGGAGGTGCATTTGGATCAGTACGTTTCATGACTGGAATGATAGGAGAATTACATACATTGGAGTCAGTTTCTACAACCACTCCTTGAGCAATGAGCTCGTCAATAATTTTGGATAAGGCTGCTACAGCCTCAGGTGGCAATTTGTACTGTCTGATTCGTGGCAAGACTATACCTTGTTTGAGAGTCACACGATGGGGTGTGATTTGCATAAAACCTACATCAGTTGGACCTTGCGCCCATAAATGCTGTGGTACATTTGATAATCTTGGATCAAAATCGCGTAATACATAGTGACCTTTGAAGTCACGTAAAAACAAACGAACTCCCTCTGGGGAGCAACATATTACTGCACCTAATTCTTTCAACGTCTTGATGCCTAGTAAATTTTCTGGACATGATTTCGTAAGTAACAAATCAGTAGTTCGGGACAATGGACCTACTTCTAGAGTAACTGGCTTTGAAATCTCGTTAACAATCGGCTTTCCTGAAAATCCAAGGGAAACATTTCTAGAGCCTGAGAGCGGAGCCCCTGAAACCTCGTCATGACTGATAGTAGTCCTACTTGCCCCTGTATCAATCAAAAACTTTCTGTCTTTCCCCAATACTTGACTGTGTACATAGGGACCCTCTTGATCTACAGGTATCTAGATGAGAGGCAAGCCTACCTCCCTCTCTAGGCTGTTTCATGAATACTGTTGATACTCTGATACTCTGACTGAGCATACTGATACATTTGCTGTGTAACATGTTGTGTTGCAGCGATAGGCTGCGATACTGGAACTGTCTGTTGTGCATTCTGGGGAGACTGAGAAGTCTGTGAAACGTGTTCTTGCCTAGGCGGACGTGGTCTTTCTTTAGTTTTACCAGTGGCTATGTTGTGTTTCAGAACTGCACACTCGTTTATAAAATGACCTGGCTGTTTACAATAATTGCATGTCCCTTTAACGGGAGCTGCAAGATGACTGGCTTGATTCGGACCCCTCTTCTGACTGTCTTGTGGAACAGATTGTGCAACTAATACTTTCATTTTCGTGTCTTTCATACGTTTCCTTTCGTGTTCTTGTTCTTCCCTGATTCTATTCTGGTGATACTGGAGCATCTGAAGCATTTGTGACGGGGTATTAGCTTGCCAGGTACTTTCGACTTTCAAAACTCGATTTTTAACTTGTGGACTTGAATTCTCGACTAGTTTGGTAACAAAAAGATGAGGGTATGACTCGCTACTCGTCTTTAAACCACTGTTGATAATGAAACATTTCTCGAATCTAGAATAAAAATCACTAGTATCTTCATCCTGTTTCTGTTTGCATGCTGAGATGGCATCCCAGTCTTCCTTTTTCGTGGCTAGTAATCTTGGCAAAACTTGTATCAATAACTCAGGTAATTCTTTACATTTATCTCCAAGACCGGTACCTGGTACACTTGCATTATCTTCAGCTTCTAGAGCTGTCCAATCAATCTTTTTCTCTCCCACCTCCCATTCCTTTTCCTAGAGTTTTTCATATATGCCCGCAGGCAACAGGACCTTTAACATTTTAATGATATCTGGATACGTGTATTCTCCCATACGGAGCATGTCTTTTAATTCTCGATGGAACCCTGCTGGATCTTTGTCGTGACAAGGAATTAATTTCTTCATCTCTAAGAGTTCCATCTTTGTGATAGGGGTGTAAACAAATACTCGTTGCATTTCACCATCCGGTGTCCTAACTGGGTGTACTTCTCGTAACGGATGCTGTCTATCTATGTAAAATGGTTTACTTTCTGGAGGTGAGACGTGAACAAAATGCGGATTCAGAAATGTTCTATATTTGTGGCGCTGTTCTAGAATGACACTAATTAAATCGGTACCTAAACCTTTCCATCTATACTGGAGCAACTCGTTCAGAACATCATGTAACGGACCTGGATCAGAATGTTGTCCCTCATACAGTGTAATGAGGTGCTGGATCATATACATACCCACCAGTCGCTGCTCGGCTGGGGGCAGTTTCAGAAACATTTGTGCCACTATTTCATCTGGAAAAGTGGTAGAATCAGTAACCCATCGGACTGCTGATCGGGCTAGTTCTTGTTCATGCATGGTACTAAGTTCACTATAACCGATTCGTGATTTCAGGATGTGATCGGTAGCTTGAAATACTTGCTCTAGAGAATCTTGTTCTGGTGCTGGAAGGTGAAAAACTTTCTTGTGTTCTAGGCGTGAATGTCGGTCTAGAAGTCTAGATTTACCTACATACGCTATTCTGGCGGTATTCTCGTCTTCTACCTCTTCAGTATCAGTGTTGTCTTCTTTCTCGCTTACTTGTGCTGCTTTACGTTTCTCGTGAAACCTTATTTCCTTACGAATTTTCTTGTACATACTTTCTATACTACTGAGTGTCTTGTGTCTACCCTCAGCTATATTATCACTCCACCTTGTCAGGACTTTCATTTCGGTCGGATCTTTATCTGGATAATCTTGTTCCCTTATTAAACAATTGATTAGAAACTTTAGTAACATGAGCTGGGTCTCAGCTTTCCTTAGAGACATGATTTCGCCAATACTTTCTGGATCGTCTCCTGTACGGATGAAACGATATATTCTGTCTAGATCTTCTTTCATATTCGGTAGGGTGTCCAAATACTCGGTCACCCGTCTTACACGCAACGAATATATAACCATATTATCATCGCCTGGGACTGGATCATAACGGCATTCGGTAAGAGCTCGTCTGATATCTGCAACGGACTGGTATTTGGGCGTGCGCTGTAACGCACGTTCATGTAACTCGACTAACGTTACACGTTTGTGTGGCGGCGGGGTACCAGGAGGACCTCCTCCCGCGGCCCCTAAACTGGAATCGTCGACTGATACTCTTCGTGCTGGCAGAGTGACCGATGTAGCGGGAACTTGTACTACGGGCTGGACCGGGGGTACCGTAACAGGTGCTGTAACAGGTGCCCCGGTGGCTGGAAGAACAGGAATTACATTATTTACAGGAGCTGGCGGAGCAGGATTTGCATATTCTGGGACTGTGTCGTCCAAATAGGACGAGAGAAAAATATCAGCTGCGGTCGGTTTGTGACGTAGCTTAATCGGAACCAATGTCGGGTGAAAATTACATGGTGCTTCCGGGGTTGCTTTTGGCAAGCCCTCGGCAAGAAGAGGATACATACCCTTAATAAGGGCATTTCTCTGTCTGTCTGACTGTTCGGCTTTAACTCGTTCACCTACTTCGATCAATTCCCTTTCTTGGGCTCTTTCTGAGGATTCTCTACTTAATTCTAACTTTCTGAATTCTTTTTGGGTTCTTTTATGAGATTCTTTGCGCCATAACTCGATGGCATCTTTCTGGGACTGTCTGGCTTTCTTTTTCCATAATGCTTCTTCTACTCGCATGATGCACTCGGCATCCCATGTACCCGATACGGGCCATCTATGTTTCTCGTCTAATTCCTTGGTGTACTCCACCCATAAGTCTAGATATAATATGGCACTTATGCCATGCTTTTGATACATAAAATGGCCTGGACTGTCCCTAGGCGGGACAGGAACTGCTTCCTCGAGCAGACCTTTTCTAGTTCTTAGCTGACGTAATTTTGAGAACAGAGGCATGACTTAGACTGGAATCTAGACACAATACAATATACGATAAACACAATAATAACTCGAAAGAACAAATCATTCATACCACGACATTGAAAACACATGGAATAACATTTAAAGTAACAGTTCGGACAAAATACTACCTGGAATACTGAGAACAGAAAACACATGAATTTCTCGAGAACAGAACTTACTAGAATGACTAGATGCACTGCTAAAACAGTACGAAACTTACCGGTCCCATAAAGAGACACGTCAGGACCCGCATCCACCTAGGTGGACACTTCGTGTTGGATTTGCGTACCCAAACCCACGGACCAGAGACAAATTAATTGACCCTGTCTAGATACTACCCCAGCAACGGTACTCACCGGGCAGCAAGAACAGAAGGCCTCGGACTGGACTGGACTGCTACGACGACGGACGGACGAACTTCGGACTTCAGTTACAGGTGGGCCTCCGGATACCTCGGACCTTGGACTCTCGGCTTGGGCTCTGGTCGGGACTCGCCGCGTTCCTCCACCGCCTCGTCTGGACGCTGGACCACAACCTCCGTCTCCTCCGTGGGCCTGAGGGATACTTGAAGCAGAAATATCTGCACGTGCACGGTATGGTTCCGTCACGGCTGCAGAGGATCAGGGGGCTTGCGTGGCTTCTCCGGCGCGTGGGGAAAGGGCAAGTCCCTATTCGGGCGCCATTATGTGGTAAATAAATAATTAATTACCGGTTCTATTTTTCGGAATAATCAATAAACAGGTAGCTCAATAAATAAGAGTCAGGATTCGAGGTATCTTGAGTTTTGCAGGTTTAATAAAGCATAAGGGACAGGAACAGGACAGCCTGCACGGGAATAGGATGGCAGCTGCCGGGGGCAGGATCTGGGAGCATAAGGGGTAACTTTTAATAACAGTGCACAATATTTATAGTTAAACAAATACATTGCATTCAGTACAGTAGGCGTAGCAGTAGGTGGAGTTTGTAGTAGTCGCGAAAGATAAGGCATAAAGTGTGTGTAACAAGAGGTGTGTACAGGGCGTATACATAGACATGTGATGCAAACGTAACAGAATATGTCATAAACGGGGCGGAAACATGGAGGGGGCTACCTGAGCAGCTGGGACCTCTAACCTAGTGGTGCGCGCAAACTGACAATGACGTGTTACCAGGGAGAACTGGGGGGCTATGACTTCTGCGCTAGAAGAGGAGACTAAAGTCTGGAGAGCAGAGCGACATGTACCTAAAGCCTATCTAGTATCTAGTGTTTAGAGAACATGTTGATAGAATCCAAAAGTTATCAGGATAAAGGCTAACAGACATTAAGACTGGTGCATACATAATCCTATATGTAGTGCGTGTGCGGGGAATATTCTATGAATATTAATACATTATTTCTCTTACATGGAGACATAAAGGCTAGACCATGACGAAAACTATTGATGCGATTCAGTAGCTTAGGAATGCAGAGAAGGAGGGCTGGACTGATAACTAGAAACATAACATACTCTTGGCAGACTGGGAGGCAGAGCCAGGCCGAGCCGGGCACTGCGAGGCAAGAAAGTAAGCTAAGGGTCAGGGATACAGGTGGGGGCTGTATCGCTCCTCGGAGAGGGTTCAGGAAACAGGAGCTGAATCTGAGTCCGGGCCCTTTTGAGCCCTAGAAACGGGGGATAATTCAATGAATTAACGTGCACACTGTAAAATGTGGCAACGTAGGATTACATAGGCCTGATATTCGTTGTATTCACGAGAACTGGAAACTGACATACTAGAGATGGACACAACTGTAATTGCGTCTTTAATCGATCAGAGGGGAATACATGCATATCGATCATGCACATATGGCACAACATGGGGAACACGTAGGCACATATAACATGGCAAAATTTACTTTTCCACAAAGCAGCTGCTCTTATGTGGAGTTTCTGGTTCTTGATGTGTTGTGCTGCAGCTTCGATGCATTGGTTCTGCTGGGACCACAGTTGGGGCTGGTAGAGCACCTCCACGGGCCACTTCCAAGGGTCCAAGGCTGGGAATTAAACCCACTCGGGAGGGAAGGACTCATCAATGTCAGAGTCCAGGTGCTGGGTTCAAGATGGTTGGAGCCTTTTGTCCCTGAGGCTGTAGTCAGGAGGCCAGACAACTAGCCCTTGGAGTCACTCTAAGTGGTCCTGGGTTCCAAGGATGCAGGTCCAGTCCTTTTCACCCAGGTAAGAGGGATGCAGGCAGCAGGTCAGCACAGTGGAGCAGCAGTCCTTCAAAGCAGCAGTCCAGCAGAATGGCAGTCCTTTCAACAGCACAGCAGTCCATCTTCCTGGTTGGGTCTTCCAAAGGTCCAGAAGTTTACTGAAGATTTGGGTCTAAGTGTCCAATATATATATACCTAGTGTCCACTTTGAAGTTGGAAAAGCTTCTAGAGTTTCCACTTACCTGAGGTGCTAGAGTTTCCCTGCCTCCCTGCCCTGGCCCCAGAATGTCTTGGGTTACTATAGACTAGTGTCAAACCCATGTGAGAGTGCTCATGAAGAGCCTTTGTAGTGTGCAAGTGTGGCAGGTGATAGCTGCTCCCCCTCATCAACTCAATGTGTTCCGTCCTCCCAACACCTAGCTTCCCTTTGTCTTACTGTCTAGGAGCAATACACAAAGAACAACTGCCAACTACACTGAGTCATGTGACGCAGGATGAGGCTGCAGTCACCAAATCGTTTGGGCAAGAAAATGCCAACTTTCGAAAAGTGGCATGTTCAGAATTGTGATTAAAATCTGACTCCGCCTTTAAAGAGGGCCTTTAATTCCAATTCTTTAGACACCAAGCCTAACGAGTCCACGTGCTCCTAATTGAAAGTTAACACGTCTTAAATGTAATAAGGTGACCCAAAGTTAACCTATACTAGATGTTTAATTTGCCAGGTCAAAATAGCAGTTTAAAACAGCACACGCAAGCTGCAATGGCAGGCCTATGACATGCTTAGAGGGCTACTTAAGTGGGTGGCACAATCAGTGCTGCAGGTCCACTAGGCCACTGGATTCAAGCAAGCCTGACTGAAGACGGCTGTAATGCCACAAACCGGTCCTAGGAAGCTTGTTTCCAGTCCAGGGAAGGCATGGCTTGGCAGTTCGGGCTGGACTGTTCCCATGATGCACAGGGTCAGACTGATTTGCATATGGCCATGTCTGAACTGGGGTGGCAGAGTGGGCTAAAGAACGGTGATGGATTAAACCCAGATCTGTTGACTGGGTGTGAGTGTTTGATTGGTTCAGATGCTCCGTCCATCACCACCCCCTTTTGTACCGCTTTGTTCGCCATAAGTTGGCAGGGTATACTCAGACGTGAGTCCCTTGCTCACTTTGCCACTGGATTCAAGCAAGCCAGGCTGAAGACGGATGTAATGCCAGAAACCGCTCCTAGGAAGCTTGTTTCCGGTCCGGGGAAGTCATGGCTTGGCAGTTCGGGCTGGACTGTTCCGATGAGGCACAGGGTCAGACTGATTTGCATATGGCCATGTCTGAACTGGGGTGGCAGAGTGGGCTAAAGAACGGTGATGGATTAAACCCAGATCTGTTGACTGGGTGTGAGTGTTTGATTGGTTCAGATGCTCCGTCCATCACCACCCCCTTTTGTACCGCTTTGTTCGCCATAAGTTGGCAGGGTATGCTCAGACGTGAGTCCCTTGCTCACTTTGCCACTGGATTCAAGCAAGCCTGGCTGAAGACGGCTGTAATGCCAGAAACCGGTCCTAGGAAGCTTGTTTCCGGTCCAGGGTAGGCCTGGCTTGGCAGTTCGGGCTGGACTGTTCCCATGAGGCACAGGGTCAGACTGATTTTCATATGGCCATGTCTGAACTGGGGTGGCAGAGTGGGCTAAAGAACAGTGATGGATTAAACCCAGATCTGTTGACTGGGTGTGAGTGTTTGATTGGTTCAGATGCTCCGTCCATCACCACCCCCTTTTGTACCGCTTTGTTCGCCATAAGTTGGCAGGGTATGCTCAGACGTGAGTCCCTTGCTCACTTTGCCACTGGATTCAAGCAAGCCTGGCTGAAGACGGCTGTAATGCCAGAAACCGGTCCTAGGAAGCCTGCTTCCGGTCCAGGGAAGGCATGGCTTGGCAGTTCGGGCTGGACTGTTCCCATGAGGCACAGGGTCAGACTGATTTGCATATGGCCATGTCTGAACTGGGGTGGCAGAGTGGGCTAAAGAACGGTGATGGATTAAACCCAGATCTGTTGACTGGGTGTGAGTGTTTGATTTGTTCAGATGCTCCGTCCATCACCACCCCATTTTGTACCGCTTTGTTCGCCATAAGTTGGCAGGGTATGCTCAGATGTGAGTCCCTTGCTAACTTTCCCACTGGATTCAAGCAAGCCTGGCTGAAGACGGCTGTAAGGCCAGAAACCGGTCCTAAGAAGCTTGTTTCCGGTCCAGGGAAGGCATGGCTTGGTAGTTCGGGCTGGACTGTTCCCATGAGGCAGAGGGTCAGACTGATTTGCATATGGCCATGTCTAAACTGGGGTGGCAGAGTGGGCTTCAGAACAGTGATGGATTAAACCCAGATCTGATGACTGGGTGTGAGTGTTTGATTGGGTCAGATGCTCCGTCCATCACCACCCCCTTTTGTACCGCAGGTCCACTAGTAGCATTTAATTTTCACAGGCCCTGGGAACTTGTAGTACCACTTTACTTGGGACTGATATTTAAATTAAATAGGGTGTAGCAAATTCTACCATGTTTTAAGGAGAGAGCAAAGCCCATTAGCAAGGGTTAACAGTGGCAAAGTGTGCAAAGTTCTAAAAGCCCCACAGGTTCAGCAAACAGGTGAGTGAAGGTTAAAGTTTGAGGATGGCCCTGTGGAAAGAGTCCAACATAACCCACCTCTAGACAAAAACCGGGGATACTAAATATTACCTTGATGGGCTTCCCTGCTTAGGTGATAGAACATGGTTAACCCCCACGGTGCTTGTGTCGGCCAATGGCCGATGCAAGCACTACCTACCTGGTGCGCCGCACATCCGTTGGACGTCGAAGCCCCGTCCGCTCATTAATTCTCCCGGACTGCGGGATAATTTGCGCCGCGATGAAGGGGTTAAAGGCCCTAATATGCAGACACACTGGTCAGTTCTGTGCCTCTTTGAACTTAGTTTGATCCCTTTGTCCTCACTCTTCTGAGCCATTGAACTTACCCATGGGAACACTTCCCCTCACCTTTGGACCGCAGCTATGCAGCACCTAATCTTAACTTGCTCATAGATGCATCCGAGTAGGTAGACAGTACCACCATGGCTAACAAAGGGATGGGCCCACTCCACCCCTTGGATTAGACTTCTGTTCTCAACCCAAGGAAAACTTTACCCTTAAGGACAGCAACCAAAAGAAGCCACTGACAGCTGTCAGTGTCAAGAGTCAGGCTGCAGGCTGTCCAGGGGTCTCTGCCTCTGCCCTTTCTTAGATTGAGGGGCAACAGCCACAGGTGTTAGGCATCATACCCTCAATCTCCTTACAACCAGTCCAGGGATGGTAGCTTGTGACTGACCACCAAGCCCAGGGTCTGTACCCTGATGCTGAACAGGTACATGCCAAGCCAGGGCTTCCAGGGACAATTACTCAACACATGATGATAATATTGTACATCCTCTCATAGGGGTTTACCTCACCACCCTATACACAACAATCCAGTGCCTTACACAAATGTTCCATAAAACCCCCAGAGTCCTGGTGAGACAGTTTCTAACTGCCCCTGATCATCAACTTCCACTCTTCAGAGGTGAAACCATATTTCCTGACATGGGGGGAATACCTCATCCGGTCCCCCTTCTCTAGGGCCAGTAGAGTGTCCCTCCCCTCATTAGGTATATACCTTCGGAGGCTAGCTCCCAATCCTCCTCAGGGATCCTATGCAATTCTAGAGCTACCTCATATGCCTCAAACCACCTCTCTATTTCATCTTCCACCTCAAAGTTATGAACCAACGGCCAGATGTACAAATCATTTTTCCGGTCACAAATTGCCTGATTTTGCGACTGGAAAAATGCTTTTTATAATGTGCAAAATGCAATTTGGCAACTTGTTAATGAATCACATTTGTGATTTTGTTTTTGGAACTGGCGTGCTTTGGGCATCCTGCTTACAAATATCGAATTGGTATGGTATGTATTACAGCTTTGCAGCCGAATTCTGGTTGCAAAACAGTAATACTTTACCACCATTTTAAAAATGGTGGTAATTCATTCCCAAATGGGGAGGAGTCCCCTGGGGACCGCTTCCCCTCTGAGAATGTTGAAATAATGTTTTTCAAGTCCATGCTGTGGTCCCATGGATAACTGCCTACGCTTAAAAAATGAAACTTCGAAGTATTTACATTTTAAACAAATCCCCTTTTCCTTTAAGGGAATGGGCTGCATTAAAAAAAAAGATTGCTTTATTTAAAAACATTCACAGACATGGTGGTCTCAAGTTTGGCCATCTGTAGCCTAAACTCCCTATCAGCTTTCCTGTCTGCCAGTTCCTTTGAGGACAGACCATGTGAGGATACACAGCTTTCCAGTCTGGGGGGTCTACAATTCTGGAGGCAAGTCATCCCCCTTTCCAGTGGGCTGCATCTCAGGACTTGCTTCCAGGACCTCTCCTTGCTCCTCCATATCATCTTCCTCATCCTGCTCTTCTGTTGCTTTTAGCAACTGGGGAAACCTTCCCCAAGGACGTCAGAGCTTTCTGAAGCTCCAACGTTTAGATGCCCTTTATGGTTGAAGTCCCCAATTCTTACAAAACTTCTTCAGCTTAGCCACTGTGTAACTTTCCATTTTAGTGAGCTTTTATTCCATTCCTGCAGGTATGATCACAGACAGTCAGGTAGGATGAGAGTAAATTGGGAAACAGTGAAAAGGCCAATCAAGAAGAAATGTAAACCTTTAATTGGTTTTAGATGATACATCTGGGATTTTCAGTGTAACACAAAATCACTGTATGGTACAGGACAAACACGTCTTGATCCTCCCAGCTGACCACCAGTGTAAGAAATTGGGTCACTGGTTGAGGGGGAGGTGAAACCCTACTCAATCAGCAACCACAGTCCTTGTCAGGGTGAAGTCACAAGCAACCCCCAAATTAACATGTTCTCAACCCTCCGGTAGCTTGGCACAGAGCATTAACTTTGAGGTAATGTGTAAAGTATTTATGCAGCAGTTCAAACAGTAAGAAAGTGAAAACATAACACACTTAAAAATCCCACTCCAATTTAAAATATAGAGCACATTTTAATAAGTAAAACTAGACAGAAATGACATAAATCCAATCAGTAGAACCAGAAATATGCAGTGGCTCCAATGTGAAGTTTTCATCTGTGATGCGTCGGGCTGTGGCTTCGATATGTCAGTTTTGCTGGGACCACAGGTGGGGCTGGCAAAGCAGCTTCAGGCCCACTTTCAAGGGCCCAGTACTGGGACTGCACCACTCAGGAGGACAGGACTCCAGTGGCCTAGCTGGGGGGGCGGTGGGTGAGGAAGCCCCCAAGCGGTGTGAGTTTTGAGGGCAGAGGCAGGGGCCCCACTCTTAACTGGGGGCGTCGCAGCTGCATGAATTGCCAGCACCCCCCCCCCACCCCCGCCCCACTCTTCGATCTGGGCCGCCATGGGCTGCAAACGCAGGAGCTGCTACGCCACTGCAAGAATCACAGATAGCAGAGTCCAGGTGTTGGGTTCAAGATGGTTGGAGCCTTCTGCCCCTGAGGCTCTAGTCAGGAGGCCAGCCAACTAGCTGCTGGAGTCACTCTGGTGGTCCTGGGTTCAAATGATGCAGGTTCTTCTTACCCAGGCAAGATGGCAGCAGGTAAGTACAGTGGGGCAGCAGTCCTTCAAAGCAGCAGTCCAGCAGAGTGGCAGTCCTTTCAGCAGCACAGCAATCCTTTTTACTGGTGGCGTCTTCCACTGGTCCAGAAGTGTACTGAAGAGTTGGGTCTAAAGGTCCAATATACATACCTTGTGCTCACTTTGGAGTTGGAGAAGCTTCTAGTGAGAGGCCTCTGAGGTGCTTAGAAATACCTGTCTCCTTGCCCAGGCCCCACAGTGTTTAGGGTCACAATAGACCAGTGTCAAACTATTTTTGAGAGTGTTCAGGCAGAGCCTTTGTCATGTGCAAGTGTTGTAGATGACAGCACTTCCCCTCATCCACTGAGAGTGGCTCATCCTACCAACACATAGCTTCCCTTTGCTTCACAGTCTGAGAGCAATACACAAAGACCAAATGCCAGCTACACCTAGTCATGTGACCCAGGATCAGGCTGCCGGCACCAAATGGTTAGGACAAAAAAAGTCAACTTTGTAAAAGTGGCAATTTCAGAATTATGATAAAAAATCTGACTTCACCATTAAAGAGGGCTTTTAATTGTAATTGCATAGACACCAAACATGATCCGTCTACCTGCTCCCAATTAAACGTTATCACTTATTAAATGTAATAGGTTAACCCAATTTTATCCTATGGGAGAGGTAGAGCTTGCAGTAGTGAAAGATTTTTTCACTACCAGGACATGTAAAACTTAAAAGTACATGTCCAACCTTTTAAATACACTGCTCCCCACCCCTCCTTCTCAGCTGTGTAAGGCCTACCCTAGGGGTGACTTACAGGTTTAAAAATGAAGGTAATAGCCGGGCAAAAGTTTTATTTTGCCAGGCCGAAATGGCAGTTAAAAACTGCACACACAGGCTGCAATGGCAGGCCTGATACATGCTTAGAGGGCTACTTAAGAGGGGGGCACAATCATTGCTGCAGGACCACTAGTAGTAGCATTTAATTTACAGGACCTGGGCATCTGTAGTACCACTTTACTTGGAACTTTCAATTAAATTAAATAGGCCAATTGAGTGTAAGCCAATTCTATCATCTTTTAATGAGAGAACAGAATCACTTTAGCACTAACTAGCAGTGGTAAAGTGCACAGAGTAGTAAAAGGCAACATAAAGTGGTTCAGAAAACAGGAGGGTGAAGGCAAACGTTTAGGGATGACCCTGCTGAAAGGGCCAAGTCCAACACCGGAGCTGAAACATGTTGACCCAGGCAAAGCAGTGAGGGAGGTGCCATAATATCTACTACAAACCCCACTCTTTTTCTTGTTTTGTTCTTGTATAAAACGGGACTAACTTATAATAGATAATAGATTATGTTAAATTAGCCTACCTCAAAATGATTTTTAACTACTTCTCACAGACCTCCACACTCAACTAAGCCCCTTCTAAAAAACAAACAAGCATTTAGAATGCAATCGGTCTCGCCTTTGGGACCTTCTAAGTATTTAGCGATGCAGCACAATATTGCACATTATTGCTACATAGGGTGACTTTTCTGATCTGTGTACAGACAGAGGAGCTAGTTTCGGATGTCAGTGTTTTTCTTTTGATAAACGCATGCGATGTGTCCCCTGAGTCGCCCCCATCTCAGCCGCGCACAACCTGCAGCCGACACAAGCCCCTTGGATAAAGCCTTTACCTTGTACCTGGACCCTGCCTTATTTTTAAGAGTGCAGTAGGTCCTGCTTGGATTCATCACTCCTTGGGACCATGGATGCATGTAATGTGAGGGGCCACAGAGTCATGTACTACAAACAGCCATTGATGGCTGTAAGGCAAGGGGCCACTAATGCATGTATAGTGAGGTATCACTGATGCATCTGCTGCAGGAGTGTTAGGTGGGGCTACTAATGCAGCGTATCTAGAGTGGGAACACTCACGCAGCCCGGGTAAACATCGTTTACAACGCGATGTTTACACCGCAGTGCCTTTACAACGATGCCATTACAACGCAAGTCGTTACTACGACTTGCGCTGGATGGCGCTGTTGGGCAAGGAATGTTGTAATTTTATATTCCAACACCTTCCCTACTGTTACGTGGACTGGTGTTGGAATATAAAATTATAATATTCAAAAATCCGCGCCCTCCAACGCAAGTCGTTGTAACGACTTGCGTTGTAATGCCCGCGTTGTCAAGTACCGTGATCTTTTAGATTGCGTTGTAATGACATACATCCGCAGCCCGACCAGAGTGGAGACATGGATCTAGCAGGTCCTGAATGGGGACACTGATGCAGCGGGTCCAGGAGGGGGACAGTGAGGCAGCAGGGCCTGCTTTGATGCTCATCACTCCTTTGGGCCATGGATGCATGTAATGTGAAGAGCCACAGACGCATGTGCTACAAACAGCCATTGATGGCTGTAAGGCAATGGGCCACTATTTCATGTATGGTGAGATATCACTGATGCATTTACTGAAGTAGTCTTAGGTGGGACTACTAATGCAGTTGGTTCAGAGTGGAGACACTGATGCAGTGGGTCCTGGGTGGATGCTGATCACTCCTTGGAGTCATGTATACATGTAACGTTAGGAGCCACAGATTAGTGTACTAGAAACAACCACTGATGCTTGCAAGGCAAGAAGCCACTAGTGCATGTATAGTGTGGTAAAACTGATGCATCGACTGCAAAAGTCCTAGGTGGGACTACTGATGAAGCAGGTATTCAGATGCTCATCACTCCTTGGGGCCATAGATGCATGTAATGTGAGGAGTCACGGATCCATGTGCTACGAACAGCCACTGGTGGCTATAAGGTAGGGGGCCAGTAATGCATGTATCTTCCCACTGAATCCTGCAGTCGCGGCACCTCTCCCGATTGGGACATACCTGGGGACTGTTGGTGTCTGATTCAGCATTACAGGGCAGATCTGCAATGGAGGCCTGATCGATACCGGAAAGGTAACCTGTTTAATTGAATGGAGATTACTTCTATTTTCTGCTGGAGGTAAAGTGTCACTCAAAATTTCACAAAAATGGCATTGAAAGGTAACACATAAGCATAAAAGAAACAAAGAAATGCCATGCATTAGCAACTTCACAACATGGCAGCAATGGAGCCATGATCTCGGCCATCACTCATTCCCAACACTCCTGCACCTGTTATAACATGCATTGGTAAATGCAATACGTTTCGCCTATGTGATTAAGATGGCAGATGTGTGAGCGCCCGGTGAGGCTGCTCCCCTCACAGGTCCGGACTGGCTATAGCGGGCACCGGGCAATCCCCCGGTGCGCCGCACGGGTGGGGGGTGGTTATGGGCCCCTGGGGGCCGTTTTTGTTACAGGCCCGTTTTTGCAGCATAGCTGCAAAATCAGCCCTGTACCAAAATCGCAAAAAATACAGTTGATGGACAGAATGTAGAGCAATGTCATACATTCACCCCAGTACAAGGATGGATTTAGGCCCAGATCCTTGTACTGGGGTGAATGTATGACATTGTTCTACATTCTGTCCATCAACTGTGTTTTTTTTTCTGTACCAAAATCGGCCGAAAACCGGCCCGTCAAAGAGCTCGGGGCATCTCCAACTCCCCCGAGTGGGGCAGGGGGGCCGGCCGAGCACTTTGCCGGGCCGGTTTTGTTTCCCAGTCCGGCCCTGTCCCCTTACCTCGCCTGACATAGACTCGGGCACTGCCAAAATGCTGGCGGTTTCGGCTCGCTTCATGCTGCAGCCGTAAAATAAAGGTATTCAGATGTGAGCATGATTGCTTTGGTTCGGGTGGCCCACCAACCCTATCAATCAGGAGCCTGGAGGAGGCAACGGAGGCTGCAGAGGTGTGGTAAATTAGGCTCAGATAGTGCAGACACTGTTTGTACGGACCACACACAATGTGTTCCTGCCGAGCAGGCAGAAGCAGTGCCTGTGCTGGATTTCCCTGTGTCGAAAGTTGTGGTAACATGGCACCAAAGGCTGCATATATGAAATGGCTACAGTTCACATTTTTATCCTTAATGTAATTGATAAAATGCAGGGGCATATTACCAAGAATAAGCGATAATTATCGCTAGGCTTGGTTAGAGGCAATAATTTTATCGCAGTGCTGCGCCTATTTTTATCGCTTAGAAACCTTGCAATTTTCAAGGTTTATCTCCTAAGCGATAAAAATCGGCCGAAATGCATGAATATCGCTGTAAAGTCAGCGATATTCATGCATTACCGAGCTAATGCTCTTAGCCATGTTATCCACCTACCATTGGATAGCATGGCTAAGAACTGCTCTGGGCAGGCGTTAGCTTTTGGAGATAATCGCGCTTAGCGCGATTATTTCCAAAAGTAGGTAATAGGAGGTAGCGATGTTAGCGACTGTTTCCAGTCGCTAACATCTTGGCACGCCCACTTTACATGTCATTAGCGATAAATATCGCTGACATGCAAAGTGGGCCCCAAGATGATCGCTATCTCCTACTAGCTGTAGCTAACTGGTGTTAGCGACAGCTAGGTAATAGGGCGATAAAATTATCGCCGCTTTAGCGGGAAAAATTCCCGCTAAAGCGGCGATAAGGCCCTTGGTAATATGCCCCGCAGTTTCTAGATAATGTGCCCTAAGCTGCATGAAGAGTTGAAAATACACTTTTACTTTTATGGTCTGCCCCTGCAGGGCAGTCTCCGTTCAGGGGCACGAGCACCAGTGCTTCAGTGGGTGTGCCCTCTTCGGGTGGCGCCATGGACGAGCAGTGCCTCTGACACCCGAGGCAGTGGCGGCTGGTGTGAGACAGGCTGAAGCCCCTGCGGACGTGTTAGATTGGAGCCCCCGTCGCCTTATGAGGCGAGAATGTGCGTGCAGAGTCCTTTCACTGGGCGAGCTGCGGATCTGTGCCGGCCCTTCTGTGGGGGCCAACAGGACCAACTGGCAAAAAGTCTTGAGGGGGGGTTTTGTGCCTCAGTTCTGAGAAGTGCGGGCTTCTGACGCCACGTGTGCTTCATGGAGCCTCCAACGCCGTGTGGAGACCAAGGGCCAGATGTAGGTAAAAGCAGTTTAGCGAGTCCATAATAGCGATTTTTAGGGAATCGCTATTAAGGACTTGCAAAATTCCATGTAGGTAGGAATCGCAATATTTTTTTGCGATTCCTTAATATTCCTTAATTGTGATTCGCAATAAATGAATACAGTCCCATTCAATCCTATGGGCCTAGAGGCCCATAGGAATGAATGGGAAACGCGCACACAATTTGTGAGTACCCAATAGGTACTCGCAAATTGCATGCACAATTTCATGCACAATTTCAAGGGTTCAAGGGTTCCAAAGGGACACCCTGTTGCAGCCCTGAAATGTGTATGTGTGCAAATGTGTTGCACATACATGCCCTAAGGGCATGAATGTGTGCCACATGGCACTTTTAGAAAAGCTAAAAATTTATTTTTTTTAAAACCGCAAATTACCACCAACTTGAAGTTAGTGGTAATTTGCCATTCCTTAAGGCAATATCGCAATTTGCGATGCCTACTAGCATAGCATTTAGGGAATCGCAAATTGTGATTCTCTAAATGCTTGCGCAAAATAGGGAATCACAATTTTAGTGAATCCTTATTTTGCAAGTAGGTATTTACCTTTCTACATTGCACACCACTGAATTGCGATCCCAAACACCAAAATATCACTTCCTGTTTCCTGTTAATGCGCACTACTTTAAAAACAAGCATTTGCAATGCAATATAACTCACATTAACGCAAGCCCTGTTGCATTTCAGAGGGCGGGCAAAAAGTCACAAACGGGAGTGTGTGGGGGGCGGGGGGCAAGAAGTAACGGACTGCGGAAGGGGTGAGCCACGGGAACAAAATAGTTTTTAAAATAAAGGGGATGATAGCCATGGAAGTATACAAATGACGACATGGCCGTCAGGAGGAGGGACTAACAATCCAAAAACCAATCAGAATGCAGCCTTTATGATGTAAGCCAATCAAAAATATAGGCGGAAAGTGGGCGGAGCTTCCATGAAGCTTCCCCGCTATAGTGTATACCCCATGCCTCGCAATGCAGAGCATGCTCTGCAACGCTAGCGAGACCTAAAAATGAGAAAGCGGGTCAGGATGAGCCAGCCTTCCACCACTTATGTGCTGCTAAAGGTTAGTTTATGTGTCCCTGATGTGCCTGAGGCCTCATTGCTAGGCCTTTAGTACAAGCTTGACCTCCAGATATTTTTAGAGTTAATCTGTGACTTCTTCCTGGGGCTTTATAAATAAATAAATGAAGCTTGAGATAAGAACTTGCAGTTGGAAAGTTCCCTCAGTTTTAATGTTATGAACTGGAGTTTGAAGGCACAAGGGAATAATCTTCCATAGCCAGTCTCTCTACGAAGAATTCTCCACTCTGTGATGTATGATGGTATATAAAAACAATTAGTCCGAGACTCTCTTATCGCGCATCTAGTCAAGAGACTTTCATAATTCAGAAATAATATGATGCATGCATAGGATCGGTACATAGTAGTTAATACATGTACGACTTTCAGATTATGCACCTGAAAGATGAGAAGGCACCCACTTAATTTAGAGAGAATTGTCCATTTTACTCAAAGAAAACAATTGCAAAGGTAAAAGCATTACTGAACATAATGTAGTCAAGAGGTTGCTCCAAACAGGGAAAAAGGTGGGGGGTAAAGGAAAAGCGCTTGTGTGTACAATGGATGGGAGTGAAAAGGTCACAGAGTGAAGATAGTTCAATGTAGGTAATTACAATATTTTACAATCTCAATTGGCTGTAAGTAGAGGGTGCTTTTAACCCCGGCTTATGGGTCTTCCTCAGGATAAGGGAGAAAGGGGCAAGCTATAAGGGTAATTAGAACATTGGAATGTTGGGAGCTCCATTGAAAACAATGGAGTGCTCTGGGCTTACAATGGCTGGTATAAGCCTGGTGCTCCAACATTCCAATGTTTCTTTGTTCACAGCTCTGGCTGTGAACAAAGGCTTCAGGGAGCCGGAGGGGATTCCAATCCCCTCACGCTCCCAAAAGGCTTTATGAAGGGTAAGTATGTAATTAGAATATGGTGACATTGAATACTACAAATGCAAACATTTTAAAGTGGGACCTTAGGGGTGCCTAAACTACTGACCTACTGCAGGGGCCCGTAGTTGTATGGCCCTGATTCCAGCTCCCAAGAATGGGTAGCCTGTAAGATGAAGGTGCATATTAGATTTCCCTTGTCCTGAGGAAGACCCGCAAGCAGAGGTTAAAAGCACCCTCTACGAATTTAGTCAGGTCGAACATCGACATATATCCCATAAGGGGCCTGTGCCATATGTTATTACCACCCCATCCAATGAACAGATGATATTTATCTGCAACCACTCTTGAAAACTATCTTGAATAATGACAGAAGTGATGTTGATGGACAGGCCATAACCAACTGGTGCTAATGTCACTTACAACCAGTTGAGATTGTTCAACTGGATATTTTTAAAGTGTGAATTGCAAGACACCTGATGGGGATTTGATAAATTCAGTGCCACTCCCAATCATGCAGTGGGTGCTATGTCACCCTCCCATTTTGCTCGAAGGGAATTTCTGGCCTGATCCCAGTGCTGGACATGGGCTTGATAAAGCCATCAAACAAGATATTATAAGAAATATACCCCAGCACTCTTCAAATACATATGATGTCTGTTTACGACATTCAATTAGTATACAAAGAGATCTTTTTAATTCTTTTCAAAGGTACAGAACGACAAGAAAGAATTATGTTTAATTTAACACACAGTTACAGACAGAGTAAATTTGTTTCCATATTATTACGAGGAATCAAATTTCCCAATCCAATTTGCGGCAAACAATGATCGGTGATGAAAAGCAACAATCGACATGTGTATCATCACAGAAGTGACTTTTTCAAGGCTTCAAAGAAACAAGATGTCTCGGCGTAAAAAACTAGTGGCAAACTGAATGTGTAGTATGGCCAAAGAAAGATATCACCTCACATATTTCTTGATACAAGTCTTGAGTAATTCAACCGATGTGATTCTAACTCTCTCCAAATTTCTTAATTCATCAAATTGGTGATGACAAGGTTGTGCTTGCCGCAGTATGTGATGCAGTCATAATACCTCCAATCGTAATTTTGCTGCAATTATTTGTCACAAAACAGTAAATACTGCAGTCTGCAAAAGTGAGAGTTTTACATTTCACTCGTTAGGTAGTAGTAAATTGCAATTTGTCCAGTGTCACAGTCTGTGTTCTTACCCAGGACCATGTTAAGTCCCTGCTTTGTGACCGTCTGCGGCGTGTGTGATTAAGCGCTCAATCACTTCCTGCACAAAAATAATCATTCCCGCAACGCAGGCACTCTTGCACCATGGTGCAAATGTGCCTGCGTTGGCGCATGGCAACGCATTGTGTGCTGGCTCTGGGGAAAAGGACAGGAATGCACTGTATCCAATAGATACGGTGCATTCCTGCCGTTATCTTTTGCCACAGGGCAGCGCAGCAACAATGCCTGCTGCGCTGCCCAAAAGCCAAAAACCCATAAATGAGGCCCAGCACTTCTACTGATTTCAGGCCAAGATGCATATACCAGCTGTGGTTCCTCCATTGTTGTGGTAGGGCTTTGAGATTGAGCTTGTTATGACAACAGCTGTGTCTTCATGTTTACTAGGGTCAGCTAGTGTCTCTAAATGTTTAACATGTGTGTATGACATTCGGTTTCTGGCTGCAGGCGTAAGGTCTATAAAGACCTGGAATACACAACGTATAGTGCCCTTGTCACGCCTGTGAGTCATAGGAGTTCTGAGATAGCACCAAACGCAACTAGAATGTCATGATTCGCTTGAAACATGATTTTGGTTTTATTATATATGCTGACAGTGTAAAGACAAGAGTGGGGGGTTGTTTCCCCACTCCTTCTAGACTTTGGTTTGGCTATTTTCAGTGAACGTAACTTTCATTGAGTTCTAGAGAAATTATTCTATAGTGGGCTGTCTTATGTTTAGAAGTGTATGACTGAAAATATTGACCAAATATGTGAATACATATTTGGTAGAATGTTAAGTCACTGCCTTCCTTTGCACTAGGCATCAGTGATGTGATCTGTAAAACAAGGGATTACTGGTGGGTAAGGATTGGCTTCTGTTCACCCTTGATGAATACTTGTATACAGCAGTAGAATAGCAGGATGGATTAACAGCAGTACAATATTGTCTGTCTCACTTATCTGCCTCATTCTGAGGTTCTGTGAGAATCGTTACGGTGTTCCGGGCATGAACGAATACGGGCAAGTAAGGTATCTATGAACCGTAAATGACTTGTTCAGTAAGTGTACGCGTTTTCACTACACTACCTGGCATGGTTCGCCTTATTTACGTGTTTCTACATCTGGACCCTTGGGTTCCATTTTAGATACGGCATCCATTTTGTTTCTTGCCCTCACGTAGTCAGCGAACAGGCAACTGTCCGCATCGTGACCTTTTAGTTCCCAAGCTTTACGGAAGAAACATATTCCTTTCATGCGTCTTTTATAACTAGGGGAAGGACACTGCTAAGGCAATTGCCTCCGATCGAAGGTGATTCTGCCCGGTCGGTCTATTGTTTCAGCCTCGCACATGCTGGGATCAAGCCCTTTTAAGCTACGATTACGCATCCAATATTAACTTCTTCCCTGCTGTCTGACTTCCTTGCAGCTGTTCTTGTCTCTTTCTCTTGCCTATTTACAACTCAAGTGGAATGTACCTAATGGTGAGAAGATGTGCTTTTACAGATGGAACTGGTGATGTTAATGTAATTATGTTCCGGGGTTCTGAATACATGAAAGCGACCCTTTTGAAGTCTTTTTGTGGGAACTGGGTTGTAACCTTTTGGTCACATGTTGTGCAATGGTAAAATCTTGTATAAAAGAGAGCGACTCACATATGCAATTTGAAGCAGACTCTCAGAACTACATGTTGTTGTACTTCTCGTGACTTTTGCCTCCCTGCAGTAATAAACGCTGATCTTTGACGCCGAAGGAAGTCTCCCGTGTCTCTGTCTTTAGTGCGCCAGAACAGGTATCCCACAAAGGTTTTAGGTGTTGTTCCCTGGCACCGCTGGGCCTTAAATAGTCCAGTCCTTCAGTTGGCGCCCAACGCGGGGCGACATCGGCGGTACCGGTCCAAAGCCTGACGATTGTGAGGAACTTCGTGTGAAATCTCAGAGGAAAAGGTGCACCCCGCTTCATCGATCCTGTTATCGAAACAAGTGGTCCGAAGATTTTTCCCGCGAAGATTCCCGCCTCCTGACGGCTGCGACGGACCCATGCCCTGACTGTCGACCTGTTTTCGACGCCTGGCGTAGACCTTTCATACAGCGAGACGATAGACGGGCCTTCCTGGTGACGCCATTGAAGTCCTCAGTTAAGTATTTGTGGGTCGCTCCCAGTCCTTAGTTGTTGTTGAGCCTTTTGAAGCTTTGTTGTATGCATGGTTCCATTGCATTTGTGGTTCTTAGTTGTTGGTTCTTAGTTTTTATTTGACAGTTGCAATTGCCAAAAACCGAGGGTTTTGTCTTTCACGAAGAATTAGTGCTTCAGTAACTCTTGAAGTTTGATACTAGGTTAGTGTGCACGATGCCTAGCCATAGTGGTTTTCTTGGTTTCTTAAAATGTTGCAACAAGGATTCCCGGTTGGAGGATTCGTGTCTGATACCTCCAGTTGGAACTCCGATATATGAGCTCTATAGTCGACATGGTGTGGGCCCTATTATATATAACGAATATTGGATCCGTTACACGAAAAAAGATGGTGTCCTTAGTTGGCCACCACATGGAAGTTTCGACCTTACGATTTTAGATAATCTAGAAGCTAAGTTGTTTAAAAGGAAAGCTAGGCCAGCTATGTTTGATTCCTTTCGGTTGTGGCGTAAAGAGGCCAAGCAGAAAGAAATCAAACAGCTTAAAAAGGATCGAAGAGAAGGGTTCGTTCCGATAATGCAAGTTGTACAACAATGTCAGCGAGATAAAGAAGAGAAAGAAATAGAAGTTTCCACTAGACTACATCACATGAGGATAGACAAATGTTATCCGGTTTTACCAGCTAGTCTTGATAAGAAAGAAGAGGATTCAAAGGAGGATCCCCTGTTAGCGTATTTGATGAAATCGCCACCTCCTTATGCACAGGGTGCTACAGCCCCTGTAGTTCCTCCTGTAGTCCCGCCAGTAATTCCTCCTGTTGTCCCTCCTGTTGTTCCGGCGGCTGCCGGTCAGCCCGTTGTTAATCCTACGTTTGTCCCACCACCTGTTCCTATTCCTACTGCTCCTTTGCCTGTGCCTTCGCGAACTCCAGTCTCTGTTACCCCGACTATCTTGCCTGTTTCTGCTGTTCCTAAGTTCACTTCTAATATTGTCACTCCTGTTCTTTTTCCTTCTTCTCCTTCTGTTCGTACCCGTATTCCTAACACTGTTGCTACGCTCTATTCCCCACTATCCGGATCGATACTACCAACCAGTGCTTCCGAAACTCCCCAGAGACGAAGTCAAATCCCTGGTGGAAGAGAGAGTGCAACGTTAGTGACAATGGCACATAGGTGGATAAGACATCCTGCTAACTACCCTCCACGCATGGTCTTCGAGACGTTTTCTCAGTTTAATGAGCCTACACAGAGATTCGTGTTCGAAGAAATGTGTAACTTTTTGAGGGAACAATGGTATAATGATGATCTAGATAACGTACCGCCCGATATGATTGAACTTCAAGGTCAATTTTCGAATGGTATGATTGTAGGTGGAGATGTACGACGTGCCTTAGAGCGATTGTTAGCCCATAGGTCGACAGTGCCTTCTCGAGTGTCGTTTGATGACGACTCTGAGAATTGGAAAGCGGCTCCTGGTCAGTACCCTATGAGAGAGGTTCCGCCAGTGTGGATGCCAGGTGATCCTGGTACTGCTCCCCCAGTTTTGCCACATTTCCAAAGAGTTTGGATATACCTCCCATGGAAGCGATCAGAAGTCTTACAGGTCAAACAGTCCTTGCCTGATCCACGCAAGAATCCGGCGGGTTACTATAAAGAGTTGTCTCAATTGGTAGATGCTACTATTATGAACCTTGCCGACATCGACATGCTGTTCGGTAACGTTGTACCACAGCCGGTTTGGGCGAAAATTCGTCAGGAAAATCATGCGAATGAATTAGGTGGTGATTGGGCTGCATTAATAGCGGCTGATGGACTACAAGTTGGTGGGGCTAAGCCTGAGCAGTTAATTTTGGATCTGCCTCAGAAAATAATTACGCTCATGAAAACGCTTATGCCGGCGATGAGAGTAAACTGGGATAAATTATCAGCTTGTAAACAAAAGAAGGACGAGACTGTCTCCGATTTCTTCACTAGATTTGAAGAGGCATTTGTCGATCATAGTGGTCAGGATATGGGCACTGAGGGAGGCCAACGTTTATTTGTCGATAAATTCGTATTAAATTTGTTGCCTGAACTATGCAACAAATTGAAAAATTCAGAAAGTGCCTGGGCTGTTTCCACTACTGCTCAAATATTAGCGACGGCTCAATATTATGAAAATAGGGAGAAAGAAGAAAGCGATCGTGTAGATAAGAAAACGAAGGAGCTCAAAACGAAGGTTTTGTTGCAGCAAGCGTATCCTCCGCGTTCCAATCACACTGATTTGCAACAGCAATATAGACCACAATCGCAATCCTCCAGAATGCAGCCACGTCCTGACTCCTCTGACTTCAGATCTATGCTTGGGTATAACCAGTGTGCATATTGTAGAAGAGAGGGACATATAAAATATGATTGCCCCGCTTTGCGTGACCGCCTTAATGGTGTATCGGCACGAGGGGGTCGTGGTGGTCCTCAACAATCATCTCGAGGTAGAGGTCGCGGTACCTTCCAAAATCAGACTGAGCGCCCTAATACGTCCTCGGACGCGAATAATTGTTTTGACCAGCGAAATGTAAGGTCCGATAAATCAGCGCAGTATTACGCGGACGACTATTACGTTGAACAAGAGACTGTTGTAAACGACCGTTACTAGGACAGCCACCGACAGAGAGAGGGAGTAGTATCAGTTCCGGTTGATCAGAGTGGGCCTTACGTCGCAGTTGCTACATCTGGCGTAGTTGAGCCTTTTCTGTTAGACACTGGAGCGACGAAAAGTTCCATCATGCATTCGAAACTCCCTGGCGCACCTTTGTCTGGCTTAACAAATGTTTCCGTTGGATTCTCTGGCGCCCCGGTTAGCAATCCTGTTTCTAGCCCTTTGCCCCTTACGATTGGCCCTCGTGAGCTGGAGGCTCCATTGATTCTATCTACTGGTTGTGGTGAGAATCTTCTGGGCTTGGATTTGTTAAAACGGTTATATGCGACTTTGTATTGCTCTCCTGAAGGAGTGGAGCTTACATTAGGTCGGAGAGTAATCTCTCCTATGTACTTGTCGATCGATAAATTCCCACCGGAATTGAGCTCCCTTCCTGCGTCTCTATGGGCCAAAGGTCCCAATGACGTGGGTCTCTTGGACATCCCACCTTATATAATCAAACTGAAACCAAATGTGCGAATGCCACGTATACCACAGTATCGTATCTCCACTGAGGGAGAACGGGCGCTATTAACGATTGTACACGACCTGATCAAAAAGGATGTCATTGAAGAAACTCGAGGAAATGTGTGTAATAGTCCTGTACTACCAATTCTAAAACGAACTGATCCATCTAAACCTCCTGTGTATCGTTTCATAATCGATTTGAGAGAAGTAAATAAAATCGTGATTCCACAGTTCCCCGTGGTCCCTGATATCACGACTTTGTTGACTATGATTCCAGCTTCTGCCTCCTGGTTCACGGTGATCGACCTAAAGAATGCTTTCTTTAGTATCCCGATTGCTGAGGAAAGCAGAGACCTATTCGGATTCTCATTAGGTGGTCGCAGTTTTAGATTGAAACGCGCACCACAGGGCTATTGTGAGAGTCCGTCGATCTACAGTCAAGCACTTAAAAGTCAACTTGATTCATTTATATTACCGGTAGGCGCAGCCTTGATTCAGTACGATGATGACCTGTTGGTAGCTGCTGATACCGAAGATATTTGTAGAACTGCTACAGTATCGTTGTTGCGGCATTTATGTGACTTACATCACAAGGTGTCACCTTCCAAGCTGCAATATTGTTGCCAAGAAGTAACCTACTTAGGTCACTTATTATCAAAAGAAGGGAGAAGGTTGACCCCAGAGAGAATTGCAGCGATTACCCGAATGACTGTGCCAAAAACTCAGAGAGATGTACGTGCCTTTCTAGGTATTACGTCATACTGCAGACAATGGATCCCACATTTTTCACTATTGGCGAAACCATTGTTAGCTCTCACGTGCAAGGATGTTCCGACTCCTTTGCCCTGGACTGAAGAGTGTCAAAAAGGTTTTTCAGAATTACGTGATGCGTTGTGTTCGGCTCCTGTGTTAGGTACTCCTGATTACAGTAAGCCGTTTACACTGTACGTTCACGAGAGGGATGGTTGTGCGTTGAGTGTTCTGGCGCAACAATTTGGTGACAAACAGCGCCCATGCGCATATTTTTCTTTGACCTTAGACCCAGTAGCTAGAGCTTTGCCGAGTTGTTTAAGAGCAACAGCGGCAGCTGCGGCGTCCATTCGACAGTCCGCAGGTCTGGTCATGGATAATACGCTTACGGTGATGGTCCCGCATGCAGTTGACACTCTCTTGAACCGAACGAAAACTCAACATTTGACGAGCGCAAGGTTGTCTGGGTATGAGCTGACGTTACTAGCTAGTCACATACGGATAAAACGGTGTAATGTGTTGAACCCAGCAACATTATTGCCGATTAACACGGAGTCAAGTGATGCAGCACCACATGACTGTTATCTGAGAACCGAAGAGGAAACGAAAGGTCGTATTGACCTAAAAGATACTCCATTGGTAGATCCCGATGGTACTTTGTATGTTGATGGTTCCTGTTTTAAGTTACCGAACGGTGATGTGACGACTGCGTATGCTGTGGTGACGTTGAGAACGGTTGTGGAATCTACAAGATTAAATCAGAACTCGGCTCAGGCAGCTGAGTTGATCGCCTTGACGAGAGCGTGTGTGTTGTCCAGAGGAAAGCGGGTGAATGTGTTCACAGACAGCCAGTATGCTTTTGGTGTGGCACATAGTTTTGGGCGATTGTGGAAAGAAAGAGGATTCTTAACGTCGCATGGCACAAAGATTCAGCATGGACAGCTTGTGAATGACCTTTTAGATGCACTCACATTGCCTAAACAGGTGGCCATAATTAAATGTAGTGCGCATCGAAAAGTGACAGATGATGTTGGTCGTGGTAATGCGTTTGCAGATGAGACTGCTAAGGAGACAGCTAAAGATCTGACAAGTCGAATGTATGTCACAAGTTCAGTGAGATGGCCTGCGGAAACTAGTATGTGTGAGGACACAGTGGAGAGTGTGAAGGAAATACAGAATGAGGCCACTGAAATGGAAAAGACTAAGTGGAAAGAAAGCACGGGAAAATTAGATGAGGATGGATGTTGGGTTGATTTGTCAGAGAAACAGAGATGGATGTTACCGGATGCATATGTGCTTGCTGTTGTTACAATGGCCCATGGCACAGCACATATTAGCTCGAAGGGCATATGCAAGTTGTTGTCTCCTGTATGGAAGAATGAGGGGATTACTAAATGTGCAGAGAGAGTGGTTAAGAATTGCATGGTATGTTTGATGCATAATCCCGGTAAGGGCACCCCCACTCCACCTGGTCATTTTGCCCCTCCTACATGTCCTTTCGAAGTTATTCAGTTAGATTTCATCCACATGGAGAGATGCAACAATTTGAAGTATGTGTTAGTCGTGGTTTGTGCATTCTCCAGATGGATTGAAGCTTACCCTCTTAAGGATAATACTGCCCTATCCACAGCTAAAATTCTGCTCAAAGAGTATTTCCCCAGGTACGGCATGCCTCGGATTGTATGGTCGGACAACGGAAGTGAGTTTGTGGGAAGCGTGATGAAGAGTGTGTGTCGTGGTTTAGGAATATCCCAGAAATTCCATAGTGCTAATCATCCTCAGTCAGCGGGTTTGGTGGAAGGATACAATGGCACCCTGAAACTAAAACTTGCTAAAATTCAGGCAACAACTGGTTTATCATGGCCTGACGCTTTGCCTCTAGCTCTCTTATCGACCAGGGCTACTGTACACTCTCGAGTAGGGCTTAGCCCATATGAGATTGTGTTCGGCCGCCCTGCGAACATTTGGGGGGTTCCCAGGCCTAAAGAATTGAACAGACTTGAATATCCAATGTTAATTGATTATCTACATGATCTGACTGCTAAATTGAGTTTGATTCATCAACAGGTCTTTGAGGCTCTGCCGTCACGAACAGAGGGTCCTGGTCATCGGCTCCGACCAGGGGACTGGGTCCTCACCCGAAATTTCGGACGAAAACGCCATCTTGAGCCGAGATTTGTGGGACCCTTCCAGGTGCTACTAGCAACGAGGACGGCGGTTCGACTGGAGGGACGGAAACACTGGGTGCATGCCACCCACACCAAGAAGGTTCCGCTTCCTCTGCCGGCAGACACATGGATACGTAAAGGCTTTTCCTCGTCTGAAACTGACGTTCCCCAGCGTTTTGTCCCCTTTAGCGAAGCTCAGACCATAGGGAACACTTCATTTTTTTCTGACACCCCTGTTGATTCCTCTCAAACAATTTCCCTTCCTTCAACATTGGGGAATACAAGTACTGAACAATTGCCTGGACAATCGAACACTCTTTCGCCATCCAATCCACTGTTTGAGGATCAGACTCGACCCGGGAGAAGTCGATACTTTCTTCGACCGCGCGTTAAGGACAAATAAAAGAGTTCTGGTTTTTTATTCCTTTTTTTTTTTTATTTTTTTTTAATTTACAGTACCCCCCAGTTGTCATGAACATTGTGGACATTATATATTGTGTTTATCTTTTCTTTTCATGCAGCTAAGAGACTATTATTGAATTGATTCGAATTCATTTAACCTATCATCTGGGTTGGCCGTAGGGCCGTGCGGGTACTTCCTTCTGTTTAGCAGCTATCGACACTAGGTCGGTTTCTTTTGTCGATTTCTGGGAACTCCTGGGAATTGGCAACCGCTACTCAGAACGAAGTGCGTCAAGAACGTCACGGACGGTTTTTTAGAGGATGGACTTCTCGAAGCTGTCGGAAAGAGAGAAAATGTTGACGCAAAGATCAAAAGTGTTTTGTACAAAATGTTTTCTATTTCAGATCTTTATGTTGTTCCTAACCGTTTCAATGCTACTGGTGGGTGGAGTATATTTTGGGATTCAATTATTGTTACCTTCCATTTCACCTACTCCTCCTTCCTATAATCTGAATTTCGCTTCCACTGTTTCTCCACATTCCTTTCATCTCCTGCCCCAACATGAACAAGTCAGACGTGCAGAATTTAGAAACAATTCCTTTGTGCAACTTTTGCATCAGCACCAGTTGGTGGTAAATACAACAAACTGTTGGGTGTGTGGGCTAATGCCGCATACCATGGACAGGGGTATCCCATATTTGGTTCTTCCGTACAGCCCCCAAGGGTCAGCTCGGGCATTCCAAACCATGTTCCGTAGTGCTCTAGATTCTTACCCCCATCGAGAGCCACGCTCAGCAAACTTTGGTCCTGGCCCGTATCACAAGTCTCTAATGACAGCTATTGCCGATCTAGATAGAGATATCTTCGATACATCACTTATCCCAGAAGAAGAGGTGCAAACCTATAAGTACCTTAGTGAGGCTGAGTATAGTATATCAGTGGGTGATAGGCAGCTTAAAAGCTCATCTCCAATCTGGATTGTACCTCACCTAGGCCACTTTTGTCTGCAAGGTCGTGGCCGAAATCCAAGAGCCCAGCTTGGGAAGAGTGCTTGTGTGGATACTTACGTTCTACCGATGCTCTCTTCCCCTGTCTTTCTGACTGCCAAGGGTACCTATTTTGTATGTTATGACCGAGCATACACGTGGTTACCTCATGACTTCTCAGGTACCTGCTACATTGCAAATCTCTTGCCCCCGACTTTCACTGTTGCTGCCGACTATCACAAAACCAGAGTTGTGAGAGGTGTCATTAGTAAAGAGGATACTTCCGGCCAAGAAGCGGGAGACTTCTTCAAGGGTTTTCTACCGTTTTGGGGCCCTATGGTCAATAGCAGAAATCTGAGACAGTTAACTTGTGTAGTAGAGTCAACTGCTAACATAACTGCAAGCGCCCTTGGTAATATGACAGCAGAGCTTCAAGCGGATAGGCTTATGACGTTACAGAACCGTATGGTACTGGACGTTGTTCTAGCAGATAGAGGCGGCGTGTGTAAGGTCATCCATTCGAGCTGCTGCATATTTATACCTGATAACGCTCCAACGGTTTATCAAGCCATCTCCAAGTTGCACAAAATCTCGGAGTCCATACACGAGGACGAAGGAGATTGGACGCTTCTAGGATGGTTTTGGGGACTAATGTCGACTTGGGGTTGGAAGATTCTGATGATTACAGGGGTTGTTGTGACATTTCTGTTCACGTGTTGTCTGTGTGTACAGTGTGGTCCTGCCTTATGTGGCCTTTGCGCTACAACGTGTATAAGAAGGCCATCTGTTACCAAAGAGGCATTGATGGATAGAATTATGTTCCAACAACATCTGAATGATCTGATGAATATCGAGATCGACTCCGACTTCGACTAGTTCTTGCCTACATGAGGGCAAAAGGAGCGTCTGAGGTTCTGTGAGAATCGTTACGGTGTTCCGGGCATGAACGAATACGGGCAAGTAAGGTATCTATGAACCGTAAATGACGTGTTCAGTAAGTGTACACGTTTTCACTACACTACCTGGCATGGTTCGCCTTATTTACGTGTTTCTACATCTGGACCCTTGGGTTCCATTTTAGATACGGCATCCATTTTGTTTCTTGCCCTCACGTAGTCAGCGAACAGGCAACTGTCCGCATCGTGACCTTTTAGTTCCCAAGCTTTACGGAAGAAACATATTCCTTTCATGCGTCTTTTATAACTAGGGGAAGGACACTGCTAAGGCAATTGCCTCCGATCGAAGGTGATTCTGCCCGGTCGGTCTATTGTTTCAGCCTCGCACATGCTGGGATCAAGCCCTTTTAAGCTACGATTACGCATCCAATATTAACTTCTTCCCTGCTGTCTGACTTCCTTGCAGCTGTTCTTGTCTCTTTCTCTTGCCTATTTACAACTCAAGTGGAATGTACCTAATGGTGAGAAGATGTGCTTTTACAGTTGGAACTGGTGATGTTAATGTAATTATGTTCCGGGGTTCTGAATACATGAAAGCGACCCTTTTGAAGCCTTTTTGTGGGAACTGGGTTGTAACCTTTTGGTCACATGTTGTGCAATGGTAAAATCTTGTATAAAAGAGAGCGACTCACATATGCAATTTGAAGCAGACTCTCAGAACTACATGTTGTTGTACTTCTCGTGACTTTTGCCTCCCTGCAGTAATAAACGCTGATCTTTGACGCCGAAGGAAGTCTCCCGTGTCTCTGTCTTTAGTGCGCCAGAACAGGTATCCCACGAAGGTTTTAGGTGTTGTTCCCTGGCACCGCTGGGCCTTAAATAGTCTAGTCCTTCAATACTTAGATTATACTGCCGTGGTTATTGAAGGGGGTGGATTCATTTTCAGAACTACTATTTTTGTTTAAATATTAGCTGCAAAGACATGGGACTTCCATAGGCAGTACCTATATCCTTCTGTATGCTAATTTATTGATGTGGCTGTTTTTTACAAACACACATATATAGAGCATACACATTTGAATTAAATACATAGATGTTTTATGTTTCATATGGAGCGCAACATTAATTAATCATAACATGTATAGCTGCTTTCTATGGCATTCCCTAGAAATTCAAATTTCCATTGTCTGTGAGTTGAAATAAAGGGAAATAATTGGATGTAAAAACTGTTGAAGAAAATGTCAAACTAGCTGCTATGGTCCATAATAGAAAAGAGACCTATGACTATTTTTACTACATGAGTCTAGCGTTCATCCTAGACATACTATTGACAGCATTCCATGTAAAGAATGTATACAAATATAATTGTACTAATAGCATATTACAACTTTAACATGAAAAATTGCATGTCTAACAAAAGGATGACTTGGATAAAGAAATATTCTTCATGGAACTTTGAAACAACAAACAACTGGTGAACATAATAATTTGGGAGATTAATCACCAGGTATTCCACTTAAGCTTGTAAATTAAAGTAGACTGTCCAGAAACATTGGCATACCTTTACTTGGGGATTATCATGATATTTTGGTCCTCTATATTAAGACCTCAAAATATCCCCCGCATTTTTTTTGTCCTCAATATTGTGACATACAACTCCCATCCATTTAGTGGACAACCTCAGCTGCGTAGTCAGATGGTATACTAACAACTGACTCAGACGCCTGTGGAAACGAGGCACAGGTGTGCATGCCTCTGCAGCTGCAACATTATGCTTATGACTCTGATACTGCACACTCCAGAAATAGATTTTTTACCTTAGCCGCATTAGACCTCGACTCCATCTTGAATTTAACATGTGACTGCGTTTTTTCATTTCTTCTCTCCGTACATGCATCAAAATTTGCACAAGTGAAAGGCTTTGTGAGACAAGTTAAGTGATGTGTTGTACTTGGTGAACTCAGCCGTCCTTCCAAATGTAAACGTTCAAGGTTCATCCATTCTTCCTGCCCGAGACTCAGAGGACCTATTCATTTGAGAAGTTCAGCATGGTTTGCCTCTAACAGAATTTGTACTGTCACATTCGATTAAATTAGGTCATAAGGGGACTCATTATTACTCATTTAGGGGATGGCATTTGGTAATGTTGCTTTTTATTCTGTACAAAGATTGGTTGAACCTATGTAACACTTTGATCACCTTATGCGGACTTTGTGATCTTAACTGTGTATTTTCTTATAAAAGGGAGGTTGTTCTGAAGCAAAGTCAGAACCTTCTCTCTCCAGCTAGGAAGTCAGACTTGCTTTACAATTCTGTGATTTGCTTTGCCTGTCTTTGAGAGATTTTTCTATTATCCTTGAATTTTGCTCTAGGAGGCTTTAAACCTACTCATGCTGCATCAATGCAACATGCCTGATTATTATTGACCGACTTTCCATCATTATTGCTTTCTATAATGTTTAATTATTTAATAAACCTACATGGCTTCAAATATGTTGCTATCTCAAGAAGGCTTATTTTTTGATTATGCTATTTCATTTATTGACCATTATGATCTATTGGGGCACAATACCTCAGGTACTTTTGAGGATAACATCGCCCCCAATCCAGCGTGCGCACTTTGGGCCTGATTATGATGTCAGTCGGAGTTGCTTCCGACTGACAACTCTGCAGTTTCGGATCCGACCGACCTTGGGTCGGCAGTCTGAAACTGCAATTACGAGGCGCCCGCACATGGTGCAGTCGCAAACTCCCATCTCCCTATGGGAGCTTGTGCGGCAGTCGGTAACCGGCAGCACTACTAGCTCCTATAGAGAAATGTGAGTTACTGTCAGGGATTTACAGGTGCCCCCTGCACAACAACCAGGAGCCACAGAAGGAATGGGGACTTGCTAGGGGCCCCAAAAGTCGCTTTCCGACAGGCTTTCCATGTTGGAAAGCCCGACATGGAAAGCATGTTGTAAACTGACATCATAATCCCGCCGGCAAAACGCCATCAGTTAGAGATTATGATCGGTGTCCAACTGGCAGACGGGCTCCTCAAGTCTGTCGAAAGCCAGTTGGGTTGACCAACCGGTTTAAAATCTGACTGTCTTCTTTGTAATAAGGCGGTAGGAGTTTAAACCATGCATGTCAGTTGGAAAGCCTCCGACCAGCGATCGGAGGCTTTCCAACCGAAATTCAAATGAGGCCCTTTATCTTTTATTTTAGCAGATTATCAAAGATAGCTTCAACATAAGTAATAATGCTTCATACTGTGGTTCTTCATATATTGATACCGGCTTGGAAACGGCTGTTGTGCATGCTTTAAGAGTTAAGGGCACATATGGGATGACACCTAAACTGAGTGAAAAACTGGAAAAATCGGAATACTTTTTTAATTGTTCTGCCTATCTGGGATTGTAAACAACCCTACAATGTATTTGTTGTGCCATTCTTCAATTTAACCCCTTCGCTGCGGCGGCTATTCCGCCGCAGCGCTAAGGGGGAGGCTGGGCTGCGCGGCGCTCCCGTACTCGTGACGGAACCACTCCGTCACGGCCCGCGGGTGAGCTGTGCTTGTGACGGAACGGTTCCGTCACGGCCCCGCCCGCTCTTTAGAACATCAGCGCGGAATTCGCGCCGCGCAGGCGCTGCGAGCGGGCCGTGACGGAACAGTTCCGTCACCAGCACAGCCCACCCGAGGCTCGTGACGGAACGGTTCCGTCACGAGCATGGAGGGGTTAATGTTGATTTACCCTGAACATAAAATGAGATTAGTTATGTTTGTAATGATATTTATACTCAAATGGGACATTTTGTTGGGATGATTTTATTCCGAGTCCAAATAAGTATGATGCCTTTCCAGTATAAACAGCTGGTAAATTGGAAGACCTTAATTCTAAAGGTAAAATAAATATTGATGTACAACTTTCCACACAAAGACATATTTCTGGGGTGGTTAACTCGTTGGCTGCTTTGAACGTTCCGCCCCAGTGCGGAACGTTCGAAGAAACGGGTGGGCCGCGTCGGCCAACGGACGTGCGCAGCACTACCGAGGTAGTGCTCGTGACGACCGTTGGCCGACGGCAGCAGCCAACGGGTTAAAACATCGAAATCCAGGCCATCTATCCACTTAAATGAGAGCCTGTTACCCTCTTTAGATTACCTCACAGCATCATCTGCCCTTTGAGGAGGTGTGCAGATGTAGGCAGCCAAACCCTACAGTTATGATTAATATTATGTTATCATCATTTGTACAGTGTCTTCTATCATTAGTATTGCACTGCTGTACTTTGTTAATATGGATGCCCTTTTATACGGTTCTGGGCACTCGATTGATAGGTTGGGTATGTTGTTGGGCTGTCTATGGTTAATAGAGTTGCTAAGTGTTTAGTAATGGCTTGTGTTGGTTAATGCAAAAGTAAATGTGATCCTAAGTGCAAATACATTAAGGGAGGTACCAACTCCAAGCAGCTATGAGGTGTGGTGTGCAGCATCGGCTCCTCGCGCCATTTTAAACACACACAGATGTGTTTCCAGGAATACAAGAGGTTTACGACCAGCACTAATGGAAACGAAGGAGTCAGCATCTATGGTAATGTATTCATCACTGCACGTCAGTTTTATGCTACTCACCAGAAGTAGGGCCCACACCACGAACCGTTTCAGAATGCTGCTCGGCTGCTTCCGGTACAGCAGGATGATCTTACCGGCCTGCAGGCGGGGAAACGGAAAAAGAAGCCTTGTGACACGAGGCAAGAAAGCACGTACAGCTTGAAAGAAATACTAAACCCCAGCTGTTTAAGTGGTTACGAGTATTTTTTCTTTTTTTCCAAAACATTCTCCCCGTTTCTGAATAGGTATGCGTTGAGGCAAGGTGTTCTGGGGCATATGTACAACCCCCTATCGCCACAGGAAGGCCACTTTTTGTGACGTTCCTGTGGCAATAGGGTCGTTGCCTTATGTACAAGGCTATTTACAACAAGGGGTGGTGATGGACAGAGTCTCTGAATTAAGCAGAGTACTCTCACCCAGTCAAGAGATCAGGGCTAGATCCAACACCGTTTTTTAGCTCATTGCACCATCCCAGTTTCAGAACCTGGCTGTATGCAAATTAGTCTGTCCCTGGCCCAGTGCATCATGGGAACAGGGCAGACCAGACTACAAAAGCCAATTCTTACACTGGGAAGGAAACAAGCTTCCGGGGACCGGTTTCTGCCATTTCAGGCGTCTTCGGCCCGGCTTGCTTGAATCCTGATGGTGCAATGAGCAAGGGACTCACATCTGAGTATACCCTACCACGCTTAGGGTGGACAAAATTATTTACAACAAGGGGTGGTGATGGACAGAGTCTCTGAATTAAGCAGAGTACTCTCACCCAGTCAAGAGATCAGGGCTAGATCCAACACCGTTTTTTAGCTCATTGCACCATCCCAGTTTCAGAACCTGGCTGTATGCAAATTAGTCTGTCCCTGGCCCAGTGCATCATGGGAACAGGGCAGACCAGACTACAAAAGCCAATTCTTACACTGGGAAGGAAACAAGCTTCCGGGGACCGGTTTCTGCCATTTCAGGCGTCTTCGGCCCGGCTTGCTTGAATCCTGATGGTGCAATGAGCAAGGGACTCACATCTGAGTATACCCTACCACGCTTAGGGTGGACAAAATTATTTACAACAAGGGGTGGTGATGGACAGAGTCTCTGAATTAAGCAGAGTACTCTCACCCAGTCAAGAGATCAGGGCTAGATCCAACACCGTTTTTTAGCTCATTGCACCATCCCAGTTTCAGAACCTGGCTGTATGCAAATTAGTCTGTCCCTGGCCCAGTGCATCATGGGAACAGGGCAGACCAGACTACAAAAGCCAATTCTTACACTGGGAAGGAAACAAGCTTCCGGGGACCGGTTTCTGCCATTTCAGGCGTCTTCGGCCCGGCTTGCTTAAATCCTGATGGTGCAATGAGCAAGGGACTCACATCTGAGTATACCCTACCACGCTTAGGGTGGACAAAATTATTTACAACAAGGGGTGGTGATGGACAGAGTCTCTGAATTAAGCAGAGTACTCTCACCCAGTCAAGAGATCAGGGCTAGATCCAACACCGTTTTTTAGCTCATTGCACCATCCCAGTTTCAGAACCTGGCTGTATGCAAATTAGTCTGTCCCTGGCCCAGTGCATCATGGGAACAGGGCAGACCAGACTACAAAAGCCAATTCTTACACTGGGAAGGAAACAAGCTTCCGGGGACCGGTTTCTGCCATTTCAGGCGTCTTCGGCCCGGCTTGCTTGAATCCTGATGGTGCAATGAGCAAGGGACTCACATCTGAGTATACCCTACCACGCTTAGGGTGGACAAAATTATTTACAACAAGGGGTGGTGATGGACTTAACGTGGCTTAACGCTGCCTTGTACATAAGGCACCCTTTCACGCTATGTTTAGCGAGAAAGGGGCGTGCAGTGAGTGTTGTGGTGGGTGTTCCACCGCAACACCCATTGTATTTGATGCTGCCCCCTATGTACTAGGGTGGCATACATAGGAGGCAGCGCCAAAAGATCAGGAAAATCCTGGTCTTAAATTGGCGAAATGAGGAGAAATGCATTATTTCTCCTCGTTTTTGCTCTTACAATGTGTGCTGCCCTGTGCAGCACACATGGAAAAAGCAAAATGCCAGTTTGTTTATGAACAGGAAGGTGTCCCTTCCTGCACATAAAAAAACCTTTAAAAAAATGACATTTTGTAACTTCCATGTGTGCTGCATGAAGCAGCACATATGAAAGTTACAAAATGTCATTTTAGGATTGTTTATTTGCAGGAAGGGACACATTCCTACACATAACCAATCCTCCCCTGCACACACACATTCTTGCATTCTGGTGCAAGGGTGCCTGCATTGGCGCTAAGTTGTTAAACTTAGCGCCATTGCAGGGAAAACGCAAGGCTGCACCGCATTCTTGTAAATATGGTGCAGCCTTGCGTTTCCGAGGTGGCGGAGCGTGTCGTTAATCCCAGGATGCTAACGACACGCTCTGCCACTTCATTGCACATATCCCCCTCTATTTTACCACACTAACGCCTTGATCACAAGTTGTGTAGAATTAAATTCCTGTGTGGAAGTCTGCTCTGCACAATTATATGTTTACTGAATTTGCAGCACCTGGATTTTCTACATGCGGTAACACTGGACTCGATATTACTGGCCAGAAATGTCACCTTGTAAAATTGCTTTGAGAGAGGCTGTATTGCAGCCTGAATCCTTTTTTCTGGCCCCCCACCTGATCTTCAGCTCAGGAACGCTGCCAGGTGATGTCATATTTTCCCCTTGCCTCCTGTCCCAAACATCTTCCTCGCCCTACCCCACACAGGTACCCTCACAAACATTTTCCACCTCCCTAAAGCAAGTAGCGAATGACTATACTAAACTCCAAGGAAACTAGAATTTCATGTGGAATTCAGTCTGGAAGTTTGATTTCACACAGTTATTCCCCATTCTGTGCGGGTATAACTCCCTATTGCAGGAATTCATTGCAGAGATGTCGGCCAGAATTAGCGTCACTGCAAGCAATACCCCATTGCTCTTAAACAGATCTTAAGAGGGATTTTACTTTATATGGCCGTTTTACATACTACCAAATATATAAGTGCAAACAATAAAGAGGATCTTGTATATTAGCACATATAACTCATTCCGTCAATGGGTGAGATATGCAGGTCATTGTACTTCTATCTGACCACGCAGAAATACAATGGGTGTTTAAAGACCTCGCTCTAACCAGCGTAGTGTGGCATGCTTCATCAAAGGGTGCTTAATCTGGCACTGGCAGAAGTACTCGTGGTTCTACAGTCATTATGTTTTCTCTCTTGTCCAACTGTGGTTCTCTGACAGACTATCAAGAACAAAACTATCCTGACACAAGAATATCAAGTCAAACATATTGTCTACAAAAATATAAAGTTTGCATGCTTTGTAAGAAAACTTCGAAAGTATTGAATCACAAATATTGTGGAACAGCACATTGCCAAAAAAGTTAAGTATATCCAAACGTTTTTATAGCGACCATTATCTGTAACATAGTTAAAATATCAAAATATTCATATGATTACACTATTCATAATAAAACATACATGATAGTTCGTTTAAATATAAAATTAATAATCAAAACAGGTTTATTTAATAATAACTATACATATATTTTTTCAAATATAATAACAATATATATAAACAATATAAAATACATTAGAATAATTAACAATGACTTAAAATATTAAAATTAAAAAGCATAAATAATTAAGCATTAACAAATATACCACACTTAAAACTTAAAATAAATATGAAAACAAATGTAAAAATATAAAATACTATTCTTTTCCTTATAGATAATATAAATATTGGAAAACTAATGAAAAAACAACAGCAATCAAAAATATACAGCACAAGCAGAAGTGTTGGTTTTCAATGGAGCCAGACTTAATAGTCTAACTCCAATTTAAGCAAAAGCAGGGAATGTGGTGGACTTTGGAAAGGTTTGGTTTTTTGTTCCCACTCCAATCTAAACAACAGATGGGAAACTATTTGCCTTTGGAGGTTTTAGATTTACTATTCCTACCCCACATAAGCTAAATCAGGGAAAGTTTTGGACTTCAAACGGGTTAGACTTACTATTCCTACTCCAATATATGTAACAGTAGGTAAAGTCAGAATTTTTATCGAGCCTCCATTTAACATTGTACAAGATATTTCCAAGTCCAATTTTTTTTGGGGGGTTTCCCCCATTCGTTTAGCATAGGCTTCCTCGCATTTATTTGTATTTAACATTTTATTAAACCATTTCTCAAACACAGGAACTTCCTGTGATCTCCAATTTTTTAAAATTAAAGAACGAGCAACCAGCTTTCCCTAGTAGTTATACCAAACAGGACCGCTTCTGCTATTGGATCACACGATTTTTTATTCACTTGACTAAAATACCCAAATATTTTCTCCGGAAACACTTCCAATTTAGGACACGAGAAAAATATATGCCTCCAACCCCCTTCCGATAGGGCGCAACAACAAAAGCACCTATTTTCCACCTCAGGGTACATTTTATTTAGAGCCTTTTGAGTATAGTAAGCCATCCAGTGTGTGAAAAGCCATTATTTTATAATTTGTCGCTCTAAGAGTCTTATTTGCTGTGGTAGAAATTTTATGCCAATCTTGAAGGGAAAAACACATTGGGTTTCAGAAGCGACTTTCTGCAAAAACTTTAAGACCAGAGGAGATTCATCTTGTGTTCGTATTAAACGATACCAATTGCCGACCCCACTCATATTGGAGGTATATAAAGCAATAGCTGCCTTCAAGGGGGAACTATTAAGTAAAAAAATATGTTTCTTAAGGAATTTAACTATTTGAATAAATTCAAAGAATGCAAGCTTATTACAACCATACCATCTGGCCTGGACTTCTTCCCATGTAATCATCCTCCCCTGAATAATAAGCTGATAGACTACCCCCAAGCCAGCATCATGCACAGATTTTCAACTGAACTGAATGAAAATGAAGGCCCAACTCTCTACACTCATTTAGTTTTAAGGAGTAAAAACCAGCAAATCCACTCTGTTTACAAACAGAACAAAGTCTATTCGAGAAGCCCAAAAGCGTTTTATACCTAGGTTTTTTTGGGGAAGTTTAGCAGTTTAAAGAAATGGGGGAATTTGAGTTCAAGCTTCTTGAACCATCTTGTTAATAAAAAAAGTGTCTATCCGTTTAGATTTAGATAATAAGCTGTGAAGTAAAAAAATACAAAATCATAATATAAACGAATATTCGGAAGTGCTAAACCACCCAATTGAGAATCTATTTTTTTTTCAGTTCATACGTCTTTATTTCGATTTGATAAAATCATAAAAGACAACATAATCAATACTACTAAAAATACATAAACGATATAAAATTACATTAACATTCACAATTATATCATCACTTTATACAATAAAAAAGGATTAAATATTCTTTAAAGACGTACAGAATCATACATGATAAAAGGAAGGAAAGAGGTGGGGAGTATAACGACCAGTTATCTAAGAGAAGGGTGTCTTGCTCTAAGAGCCCATACCCAACCTAGAAATTTAGCCACTCCTATGATTAAATATTCAGTGGTATTTGTTCTCAAAATCCACCACTCCCTCTTGCCTTTAATCTTTTACAGATTGGAGTAAGCCATTTCTTGCGGGGGGCTATATAGGCCTGGCAGGCAAAAAAGATATGACCCAAAGATTCTTTTTGGTCCTCACACCAGGGGCAAGACACCGTTGATTGACCAGACCATTTGTGTGTAAATGTTCTAACTGGCAGTGCGCCTATTCTAAATTGATGATAACTTTTTCGATCCATACTTTTAGTAATAATATCCCAGTAAGGCTCTAGACGAAAATCTATTTTATGGCTCAAGAACACTCCTGTTAGATTGGCTAGCTGGGATAGTTTAACATATTTAGCTTTTACAGTCGCCCAATACAATAATTTGAATTCTTGTTTTGATGGGAAGTCAGTATTGCTCGGATCAGACCATTGCTTGTTCAGGCCCATATCTAATAGAGTGGATTTAATAACCTGAAACCAGGGGAGGTTTCTGGACCCCATAATTGATCTTATATCCATGATTCCATTGGCAAACAAGATCAATTCGGGTGTGGACCAAATACGACGTCACAATGCAACCATCCTATATCGTGCCAAATCCTTAAGAGGATAGCATCCCATATCAGAAAGAAGGGGAAAAGTCGGTGTAGATTGTGGAAGGCTAACCAAACCCCGCAAAAACCTATTTTGTATTTTATCCAGGGGAGCCAGGTCCACATGACCCCATAAATCAGCTCCATAAAGGATTGCAGATCTAATTTTGGCATTGTATATTTTGATTGCCGGTGTAATCCTTTTTGTGTGGAGCAGCTTTGTTCCTTTACCAAGCATCCCGTTAAGCGGGTAGATTTAAGGCATAAAGGTTCAATCTGGGGCTTCCACCGCAATCTATAATCAAGTACTATACCCAGATAGGTCATTACATTCACCTGTTCAAGTTCAGTACCATTCATACAGACATGGCTAGAGTGTGGCTTATTTTTCGTTAGTACCATGAATTTCGTTTTAGAGACGTTTATATCCAAATCATTATCTTTACAGAAACCCATGAACTTGTTAATTGCAGACTGTAACCCTGATTGGGTTTTAGCCAAAATCAGAGTATCATCAGCGAAAATTAATAAGGGGAATTTTCTGCCTCCTAAGACTGGGGCATCTGTGGGGGTATCTTCAAAGTAACGTACTACTTGGTTGATAAATAGAAGAAATAAGGTGGGAGCAAGGACACAGCCCTGCCATACCCCACGAGTGACCGAAAAGGGCTCTGTTACTTGACCCCACCTACCCCATCTTACTTTTGCAAAGTTGTTCTCGTGCAACCTTTTAGTTATATCCAGTAATTCAGGAGGCATGCCCATTTTCTTTAGTACTACCCACATCTTCTCTCTCTGTACAAGATCAAATGCGGATTTGAGGTCCACAAACGCTGCATATAAAGTCCCTCCTCCTAAAAACACAACCTTCCAATAAATCATGATGAATCTTAACACCTGATCTATCGTGCTAGTACACGATCTGAAACCCGCCTGCATCGGGGATAAGATGTTTTCTGTAATCATCCAGGTCTGAATTCTCGCCAAGACCATTGTTGCAATTACCTTCTGCACGGCTTCTATAAGGCTTATGGGACGATAATTCCCTGGAGATGAGCGATCACCTTTTTTAAAGACCGGCAAAATCTCCGCCCCTCTCCATGTATGTGGTACCCTGGCCCCTCTGGCAATGGCGTAAGCCAATATTGTAATATACTGAGCCCAATTATGATGATCATATTTAAATAGGTCTGCCGGGACACAGTCCATTCCGGGGGCTTTACCAACTTGTGCTAGGCTTAAAGCCATCTCAGCCTCCTTAGGGTCAAATGCTACTAACGGATGATGCATTAAAGGTAAATTCAGTTAGACTATCGAGACCTCGCTTTTTTTTTTTTTGAGAATCTAATTGTAAAACCGGGAATTTGACTCTAGCAGCCTTTTTCTTCCAAATAAAGGATCTAATCATAGAATCGATTCCTTTGAAATAACTGAGATTCATCTTGATTGGGATATTAGAAAAAAGAAATATCAATAAAGGTAATATAGATATCTTAATGAGTGCCACTCGGCCTATCAGGGTTAACGGAAGGCTGGCCCATTTTTGAGTAATTTCTGAATTTTGGTGCTGGTGGCCTCATAGTTTAGTTTCGCCAACTGACCATATTGTGCTGTGATGAAAATCTCCAAATAACGTATGGGATCAGTTTTAAAAACCTGCTGTTACAGATTCTCAGGCAAAAACTCAGCCCCCGTATTTAGAATTATAATCTCGGTTTGCTGGGATTGATTTTGTATCCCCCAATTGATTCGTATTTTTTAAATTCCGTCAAAATCAGTTCTATGTTTGGTTTGTCGGGAGACAAATACAGAATGGCATCATCAGCAAATAGTTGTAATTTTGCCATGCCGCCAATTGGAGCTTTTATACTGAGATTAGTACGTATTTTATTGCTATTGGTTCTATAAAAAACGTGAACAAAAGGGGTGAAAGGGGGCTGCCTTGCCTGGTCCCCCAGTTGATTTCAACACACCCTATTTGATTGCCATTAATTACTAACTGATCCTGCGCCCCTTGATAGATATTTTGTAACATTAAAATTACTTGAGCCGGAAACTCAAACCATTGAAGCCCAAAAAATAAAGCATTCCAGTTAACTAAATCAAAGGCTTTTTTTGCATCGACCATCGTTATGCAGGCTGGTGTCTTATTGACGTTAAAATAACATAGCGCTTCTATCAAATAGCCTGTATTTGAGGACATACTACGCCTGGCAACAAAACCTGTTTGATCGGTGTGAATTACTTCCTTTGCCAAATGAGTAAAACACTGTGCCCAAATCTTCATCATGATTTTGTAGTCGGTGTTCAAAAGGCTAATCGGTCTGAAAGAATTCACATTGTTTGGTGGTTTACCCTTTTTTATAAAACTGACTAAGATCACCCTCTTGAACTCCGAAAAACTGAACCACCAGCTTTGATATAATTAAAATTTTCATGAGAAATGGCATCAGATCTTTAGCCAGATTTTTATAAAATTTGATAGTAATTCCTTCTTCCCCATAAGCTTTTGCCCCTGCCAATGATTTTATAACTGCTGTAATCTCTGGTCCAGTGATTTCATTTTGTAAGTGAGTAGCTGCATTCTGCAATATCTTAGGTAATCGTACTTCAGTAAAATATTCATGGATTGCATCCATGCTGATCGAATATTTTGTAGAATAAGAATTGTTGGTAGTGCTCAACAAAGACCCGAGCAATATCAACTCTCTCAGTTACCAATACGATTAGTTTTGAATCTATTATTTCCAGAATACAGGCTGCTTCCTGTTGAGCCTTAGTTGACCTATCCAGCATTTTCCCCACCATTTGACTTTCTTCGTAATCCTTTTGTAAGTAGGTCTGGGAACTATTAATTTCTTCAAGAACAAAATAATCTCTCAATGCCTTTTTTGCCTCTTCTTACTGGCCTCGTGATGAGGAAGTTAACGATTTAGAAACACTTTCGAGAGATCGCTGAAGCTCTGCAATTTTTCCTAGTCATTCCCTAGCTTTTCCCGCTGATACAGCTATCATCTGACCTTGGGCCGCAGCTTTAAAACCATCCCAAACAGAGAAAATATCCGCCGTTACTTCATTAATGTTAAAGTATTCTTAAATCCACTCCCTAAACTGTACAAGCCACAAAAGATCTTGAAGAAGAAGACGGTCCATCTGCCACCTGGACCTACTCCTCTTTTGAGCCCCAAATTCTACGTCGACCTTAACATAAGAGTGATCAGAAAAAGTATTTGCACCTATTGCTGCAGCTGTGATGACACAAGAAAGTGAAATCAATAGAAAATTGATTTGTGAAGCTGTCTGATATTGGCGGGAACGACAAGTGTATTCCCGGGCATTCTGATTTAACAATCGCCATGGGTCAATTACCTGGAGGTCCTCAATCACAGCATCTAACACTTTTTTGTCTTTGGTTTCAATTGTTTCTTATTCGTGTTAGATGTATCGGTTTTGAGGACCTGTATAAAATAAAAATCTCCCCCTAACACGATTTGGCCAGGGACCCCTATCAGAAGCTTATAAATAGTCAGTAGTGTGGATGCCTTCTCTGTTATAGGCCCGTAGTAGTTAATAAGGTTGAGAACCTGATTAATAATTTTAGCCTGGACACAGATCCACCTCCCTTGGGGATCCTGTTGTACTTGTAAAAAATACAAATCTAATTTGCGGAAGCAAAAAAAGTATCAGAAAACATTCCCGATATAAATAATTTTGGTGAGTTGGTTTTCAAATGAGTTTCTTGGAAAAAAAGAATTTGAGGTTTTAACGTAAGGAGCCACCTAATTAAACCTTCATATTTCTGTCTATTCATATCCTGTTAACATTTAATGAAACTATTTTTTAATTGTACTCATTCTACTGGTAGAGAACAACAATTTTTACAGTCAATATTTCTACTCAATGCTTGATTTCTCTGCTTGCTACTGCTCTTTTTTGTTTGCCCCACCAACCCCCCACCCTAAAGCCACAGGCTCCCACCCCATGATGTCCACTTCCCCTTGGAAATGTGGGCTGCCCCGCTATCCACATTACCCCCTCCCTAGACTAACTTAGTGGTGCCCTGGTACTGCACCTGAAGTGACCTACCCTCCCCCCTCAGAGTGGAGCAGCGAAAGGAAAAACCAAAAAAGAGGAGAAAACAAAAAGAAAAAAAATAATTTTAAAAAAGAAAACACATCGTAGTCCCCTGCCCAGAAAATATCAATCTAGGATTACTTCCGTACTGAAATTACTTTCAACAATTCCTGGGCCTCCTCAATTCGTGAGCACATATGAAACTTCCCCTGCACAAGAACTTTTAGTTTGGACTGCTGCACAATGGTGGCTTGAGCTCCATGAGCTTTAAAAAGATATAGTAATTTTACAAACTCCTTGCGTCTTCGTGCAGCTTCAACAGACCTGTCCTAAAAAATTCTACATTTAGTCCCATCGTTTATGTCAAACTGTCTCAACTGAATTGCTTTAGACAACATCTTCTCCTTCACGCGAAAGTCCGCAAAATTGACCACGACTGTGCGAGGAAACTTCATATTGGGTGGAAGGTGAGCTGGTACACGATGTGCCCGGGTCACTGTTAGATCAACCGAGAAGTCTGGAATCACTTTTTGCTTATAAATGTCTCCACCCATTGAAGCGTATGGGCACCTTCGGACCCCTCCGGGACCCCAACAATTCAGAGGTTTGCACGACGTGAATGATTTTCAAGTTCTTCAATTTTATTTTCTAAATTTATTTTATAATGAGCCGCTGAATTTACTTGCTGAAGCATAGAATTCATTTGATCCTCTAGATGTGATATCCTGGATTCAGCTTCCTGACTTCTGATGGGAAAGCTTGCCACCGCCTCTTCAATTTTCCCCAGGTGTATATGAAGCACTGCTATCTCAACTTCTTGAGATTTTTTCATGTCACAAATCTCTTGAAGTATTAAATTAAGCATGGTCTTGTTGCCGATCTGGTGTGTATTGGTGATATCATTTTGATCATCTACATCACGTTCCCCCGTTCCTGGCTGCGGCCCATGTTTGCCTTTTAATACTAGCAAAACTGCTTACTCTATACTGCCATTGCCTTGAATGTTCTTCTTTGTTAAAGCAGGTAGAGCTTTCACCTTTATCAAAGTTAAAGTTTTTTTAATGTATCTGTGTCTGTATCTGTGGCTGAGCCCGCGCCTGAAAAGATCCCTTGCATTGGTGTAGAGTTTAAGTTTTACTGTTAAAGAGCGGAGACGGCTGAGCAACCACAGCCCGTGGACTGGTTTGAATGAGAGCGGGCCACTTTTATCAGACAATTAATCTCCTATTATCAAAACTTAATTTAATCCTTCAGTAGGGAAAAAAGAAGAAGCAGGCTAAGATGAAATAGTTATAGAGGAAGGAGATGGGGAGACGGTTGATTAGGTAGCGATGCTGTACTTACTGGAAGCTTGGCAGTTAGAACGCCTGATAAACTTTGGGTTGACTGAGAGGAAACTTGAGGGGATAGAGGTAGAAGATTCTTCTTGACAAAAAGCGGAAAATCTCTGGAATTCTTTACCTCTTGCGTTTTTTCCAGACACAAGAGCCTCTTGTCCAGTATAGAGTTGCTTGTCTTCACACGCCGGATCTGTGGTCTCAGTTAGGCTTGTCTCGTTGAGGTCTTCCACCATCAGCTGATTTTCAGAAATATCTGTCTCTGAACCTTCAGAACTGGAGCTTGGCTCATCACAAGACGCTTTGCTTCCAACTTTTGCTACAGCCTGACTGAGTTTGGCTTGAACCAGGCATTTTTTAGTCTCCACAGCTGCTGCATCCATTTTGGCAGCTGCAGCCCGCAAATTTTAACTGTTTCCTCATATTGGCGATGTTATCCTTTGATTTTGCCCTTCAATACTGCAGTTTTCACACACAATTGTCTTTGTCTTTTGTAGTATTAGTATTAACAGAAAGTGCTGGGACTTTTACTTTTCCTTCACGCCTAACAGATAAACAAAAGCACATTTACGGGACCACATCCAAATATTTTACCATTACCTCAACTTTCTGCGTGACCTTGTCACTCAAGCAGTGTGAATGTAACCTCAGTGATTTCATGATCATTTTCTACCAATGTCTAAAATCCTAATAAAATTGTGGGTGTGGGTAGAGTTATAATATCTCTGACTTGAGCATGCGCTCCTGTCCATGAATGAAGGCTGCATGATCCTTATCTCAAGAAGGAGAAACACTCTAAATCTTATTCATAGAAATGTATAACTTACTCGTGTTGAGATTGACTTCTCAGACATCCTTGCCCATGGGACAAGGATGCCTGCCTTGCAGGGATGATTATTTTTGTGCAGGAAGGGAAACCTTCCTGCACAAAACAATCAGAAGACACTTTTTCCTCTTTCAATGTGTGATGCAAAATGCAGCACACATAGGAAGAGGAAAAACTAGGAGAAATAAAGATATTTGTCCTCGTTGTGCTGCCCTTACCCCTCCCCTGGGGAGGAGTACGTTTTTGGCGCTGCCTCAGGCTAATGATTTCTCGTAAATGTGAGGCAGTGTCAAAAAGCCATGGATGTTGTTGGGAATGCCCCCAGCAACACCCATTGAACGCTCCTTTCATGCAGTTTTCTGCATGAAATGGGCACATAATTATAAGGCCATGAAAAAGCCATGTAACATGGCTTTACGTGGCCTTATAAATATGCCAGTGGCACATTGTGCCACTGGAACGACAAAAAAGTGACGTTCCGGCAGGGCAATAGTGCTGTAAGGGCCTCATAAATGAAGTCCTGCATTTGGCATGCTGCATGTAATTACATGCATAATTGGGCATTCATGGCATATGGGGGGGCATAACAACATGCTGACACAGCACAATAGTGTTACTTTTTGACATACAGGGTGTACCCATAGGACATTTTATAGCATCAGTATATATTAGCTTGACACACATTGAAGATTTAAAGGTTGCCTTTCAGATCCCATGACTTCATAGCAAATGTTTGTGAAAATTGCTCTTTACAATGAACTATTTGACTCAGGTTTTTCAAGCTTTTCTCTGGAGAGAACCCAGTGAATACCTTTAGAAGTGGTCTGACTCACTCACTTCACTCCATCTCTACAAGCATTATATCATGTTAAACCACTACCAAAGACCTTGTCAGCACCCTGATATGGGTGGTAGATAACAGAGATATTTGTGTTGTATACTTCTATTACCTATGCAGGTATTATGGACCTGGAACTGCAGCAGTGTCAATTTTTGTGATGTCTTCAAAGCTAAGGTCATATGACATCACTTATTGGGATGATACAGAAACAAAGGTCATATGATGCAACTTCCTGCTATGACATTACGGTCAAATTGTGTATGATGTCACTTTTGCTACCCCTGGCATTTTGGAGAATTTATGTCCATGCTGCAGAAACAATGTAAAATCAGATAGTGCCATGTGTGCCCCGGTGCATAAACAGTTTGTTGCCTGTTTCGCATAAAGATAAAATGGTGTAAACCGACTTACCCAAGGTATTTTTTGCACTAGTGCAACGTTTTTGTAAGCAACAACACTTAGGGCCCTATTACGTGTCTGGCAATCCGATGACCACCAGACTTGTGGGGTAACAGCGTGGCAGTCCAGCCACCGCAGCATCGGCGTCTGACAGTCCCATTAAGAGTTGGGTGGTTGGACCGCCCTGGGACCTCCACTGCAAATGAAACCGCCACTGACTGGAGGTGGTGCGGCGGTCTCAAGACCACAATATGCTTGGTGGGACCACCACAGTCCCCCCAGGCATATTACGAGTTTCCTCATTGCCAGCAGTGACATGGAGGTTCCTAACCTTCATGTCAACCTTGGCGGAGAGGAAACAAAGATTGCCCTACAGGGCCCCCTGTGTCTCCTACTCATGTGGATGCACACAGGGGGGATAACATGTTGCCCTCTGTGTGCATGCACACCAGTTCCTGCATGGCATTAGCTTTCGGGTCGATGCCGTGCAGGAACCTTGAGTGGTGTTACCATTGTGGTGCCTTTTTGAAAGGCCCCGCCGCCTTTGAAAGAGGCACCACCCTGGGACCGCCACGCCACCCGCCCAACAGTGACTTTTAAAGTTGAAAAGGGGACAGACGGTTGTTGCACAGGTTTGGCAGAGTGGGAGAGGACCGCCAGCATGGCGGTGCTATGCTACACCGCCAAACTCGTAATCAGGTCCTTAATGCCTCATACTTAGCTTCCGCCTCACATATACACTTGAAGAAGGATATTTGGCAGACTTCTAGTGTATTTTCAAGAGTTTATTCTTTTTCATATTTATGAATGACTACAATAGCTCAAACAGTTCGTCGTTACCAAACTGAGGCATGTAGGCGCTTAAGAACACATCAAAATTAATAAATACTCTTTGTGCGGGTGGGGGCTGGAAAGGCTGGTTGCACTTTAGGCAGAGATCCCAAGGACCGCTGGCATGTGCCTGTTTTGGCCCTTCTCTGCCCTCTTTGACATTAGCAGCCAGGCCCGCTAGGTCACCTCGCTCATCACTACAAGTGACCTCACATTAGCCAAGGGCAGACAGAGACTAAAGGTCAGGCCTCATTCAGGGCATGGACTGTGTGACACCGGGCAGACTATGCACTTTCCCCTCACGACTGTTTTCCTGTTTCTATTTTTTGTTCTGATTAGTTGGCAGTGACCTGATCCTTTTTCATTCTGGCTAATAGTTGTTTCACAGACCGACTGAATTAATATGGACCTAGAAGATAGCTGATTGACAGTGAAAGCTTTTTAATGTTATATTGATGAGAAAAAACTAAAACAAAAAAAAGCTTAACCCATGCTCTAAAATATATATGCATATAATCATACATAGGTGATGACTTGACAAAATGAAGGGGATAGGTTTGTTTTGTTAGGACTCTTTAGAAGGCGTGGAGTAAAGCAATTCCTTTGTACACTGGACATGACAAAAGGATACCTCAGTGAGCTGTACGCTCGCTGCTGTTAAATGCGGTTTTGTGGGAGTCACAACTTTGAATCCCAAGGAAGTAGCTCTCCCCTTCTGATGTGTGTAACTTGAGCAGCATCTGTTGTTTACAGTACTTCAAAATAGAAAGCATTTGAGATTTAATACTATATATAAAAACAGTTTTTGCTACAGAAAAATAACACTTTTAAGCTGCATTTTATTCCCACAGGAGGACTCGCCAAGCAGGAAACCCAGAGATTTTACATCAAGCTAGTGCTTCTGGAAAGCTGGCAGGACTGAGGCAATCAGTCAAATATATACCTGCTAACTTCAAAAAATATTTCCCATTAAGCGGCTGGGGGAGGGGGGGCTTGAAGGGGGCAGGACCTCAAAACACGGACTATCTCAGATGCTTCTCTGCCTTCTCTCCCCTACGAATCCTTCTACCACAAAAAAGCTTGCAGAGGATGGCAAAAGGCACACGCCTCAGAGGACATCAGCTGTTAAATGCCCCCAAAGGCACCCTGGACACCCAATCTATGCAGTGGCTTCCAGCTCATTTCCCCTGGCTTGAGATATTGGCTTCTCGCTGGGCGACCGTGTGCTGGAGGCCGATGCCGTGTGACACACGGTGGCAGAGCATAAGTTGGTAGGTCTGCAAATGTCATGCTGGGATGTTTTGCACAGACGCATGTGAGGCTCGCAGGCAGGGAGAGCCAAGTAAATAAGTCAGATATCAGATTTGTTTTTAAGCTGGGGAGAACCATTTGCAAATCAGGCTTGGTAGAAGAGGCGAGGATGAGCCAGGTGTACCTTGCATGACATCTTCGATGACAGTGTCAGAGAAGGATCAATCACCCACGTCGGGCGCACATGAGTTGGGTAGGCAAGAGTATAAATGGGAAAGTGACTGCCCACCTGACCCAAATGTGCCTGCACATCGTTGATTTATGTGGATGATAGTGCTTAATTTGTAAAAAGGCTGGTGGGCCAACATTTTACATTGCCAATGTTTCTTATTTACCTTCTTCATTTCTTTTAGTTTTCTTTTAGCCTCCCTTGTGTGTTTAACTATGTCTTAACCTGACAGTAACAGAAAGCCAACAATACCTTTTTTTGCATCAATTCGAATCAAATTTTCATGACTTGCATTAAAACTAAAATGGGTATCTATACCTGATCTAAGTCAGCTGCCTGTTATGAAGTACTCTTACTAGCAACATTATACGCAATGGGCAACTTTTTGTAAATAAAAGATCTTCTGTAGCCAAGTGGTATATAAGTATGTTGTAGATTTATTCATGAGATAACAGCTTCAGATAAATACTGGAAGATGTATAGTCCAGGTGATGCCCCACCAGGAGCAGCCTCCCTACTGCTCAGCCTACACACTCCAACTGACACTCCCAACCTCACCAGGCACCCATGCATTCAACGACATCATCAATCATCCAACATTCCAGACATCTCCAAGCACACCAACACTCATTCTGGCTGAGCAGTAGGAAAGAGATACATAGGCAAAGGGGAAAGGCAAACAGTAGATCATAACACAACTCTTTTTGAAATGTAACATTTTTATTGCAGGAACTTGACCATGATGTTTAGGTCGCATTTTGTTTTTCTTTTGATTTTGTATATATGCTTGCAATATGGTTGCAAAAAATAGAAATGATAATCATAGCCTCAGTTTACCAAGGCAATGCCTGTTGGATTTGCCAAGGCTTCCTCAAATTGTGTTTCATTTTACATTGCCTAGAATTGTCATTTTATGTCAACCATACACCATGTCTTACTGATTATGCCAAAATTGCAAAGGTCAACGATGTAGCAGAGAAAGTTTTCCTGCACGAAGGACAGGCATGTATGATATATATTTGAAATAAAAATCTATAAAAGAACAGTTTGAATTTATAGTTAGAAATTACATTTATTTTCACAGGGTTTTTTTATTTATTAGGTTTTTAAAAAAAGAAAATGGGGGTTCAGCCACCTTTCTATTCTCTTCTCTACCTCTGTCTGCCCTCTCACACCCTAACTGGTATTTTTTATGCCCAGCCTAGAAACAATTTTAGGTGTCTTTTTACTGCTTTATGTTTTCCTCAAAAAATTGTAATGTGAATGCACACATATAGACACAACGTTAGGGCTTTCGCTCAGCTCTCTTCATCCATTGGTGCCTTCAAGTGTCATACATATTTTGCATCCACTCATTTCAGCATAAAGAATTGATGATAGGTCAGCCCAACTCAGCCATTCGCTGTTTTGGACTGTGAGTGATGACATTTTGCCTGAATACGTGTGCACAGCTATCTGAAATGGAGTTCCAGGGCTGATGAGCCACTATTATATCTTTATATTCTTTCCAGGTTGCCATTTTTTTTGCATATTGCAATTGTTAAAAAAGAAAAAAGAAACTCTTGCCAAGACCAAACCGGTTGACCTTGCCAGTGCTTGTTTTCTGTTGGTCGCATCTGCTTCGATATCCGCTGCCTTCTATTGGTTGAGTTTATCACATCTTTCAAAGTTGACACATTGTCTGACTGTTACTTCTGTTAAGGTTGGCCTGCGTGCTTTGTGGGCGACTGGGGGGTGTTTCTGGTCTCTCTGCGATGTTTTTTAAGTTATCAAATGAATCTACATTTTTTTATTTTCGATTTTATTGTTTCTATAATTTTTTATATTATTATTTTTTCAAATTGTTCACCATGCGCCTTCAAAGTAGGGTCTTGACCTGACACTCCAAAAGACCTTTTGGAAACAAACACTGCAGTGTGTGTTGTTGGCCTGTTCTGGTCATTAGCTCTAAACTTGATCAGTCCACTCTCGCTTAGACCTCTTCCTCCACCCGCCTCTTATCTGTAATTATCTGCAGTAATCCATCACTCTCCATTACACATAATTCCTCAGCCAGAAGCCCTGTTCCTTGACCCCAATTTATTTCAATTTTGTCCATGAAAGCACCACCCACGTGTCACTTTCTAACATCCAGACTCCAAATGGCTCAAGAAGGGCCCAGGATGTAGAGATATCACGTCCCTATGTCAGGTGCTCCTGCCCTGTTCCTTTCTTTGCATTCTGGTACATATAGTTTTGTTTTTCCAATTACGAATCCTATCTTATAAGTGGAAGTTTATAAAGGAAAACAGAACTACACGAGCTACTTACAATTTTCATGGAGCAACATGTGGTTGTTGTGACGTCACACATTCGAAGATTCAGTATAACAAAGTGTTCCATCGAGATCCCATTAAAAATCCCTCTAAACACAGAGGGGTATTTTTACAAGCCCCTTGCGCCACTTTTGCATCACTTTTACATGGGAAAAGTGACGCAAAAGTGGCGCGAGGGGCTTGTAAATCTGCCCCAGAGAACTTGCACATGCTCAGATTTAAGACCCTGTTAAAAGGGCCCCCATAACAAGCCCAATAGTGCCTCTACTTAGAGTTACTGCATCAATCAATCAATCCATTAGTACACTTATAAAGCGCACTACATACCCGTTAGGGTCTCAAGGCGCTGGGGGGGGGGGGGGGGGGTGCTGCTACTGATCGAAGAGCCAAGTCTTGAGGAGTCTTCTGAAGGCCAGGTCTTGGGTCTGCCGTAGTTTTGTGGGGAGGGTGTTCCAGGTCTTGGCGGTGAGGTGGGAGAAGGATCTGCCGCCAGCGGTCGTTCTTCGGATGCGAGGGACTGTGGTGAGGACGAGGCCTGCGGAGCGGAGCTGGCGGGTGGGGGTGTAGAAGCTGAGCCGCCTGTTGCGGTATGCTGGGCCGGTGTTGTGGAGAGCTTTGTGCGCGTGGAGGAGGAGCTTGAAGGTGACCCTCTTGTTGATGGGGAGCCAGTGCAAGTCTCTCAGGTGGGGGGGTGATGTGGCTGCGGCGGGGGATGTCGAGGATCAGGCATGCTGAGGCGTTCTGGATGCCTTGCAGCTGTCTCAGGAGCTTGGCCGACGTTCCTGCTTAGAGGGCGTTTCCGTAGTCCAGCCTGCTGGTAACGAGGGCGTGGGTGACTGTTTTTCTCGTTTCAGTGGGAACCAATGAAGATCCTGCAGAGCATTCGGAGGGTGTTGAAGCAGGATGAGGAGATGGCGTTGACCTGCTTAGTCATGGAGAGAGTGGCGTCGAGGATGACCCCTAAGTTGCGTGTGTGGTCGGTGGGTATCGGTGCTGTTCCCAGTGTTGTCGGCCATCAGGAGTCTTCCCAGGCTGAGGGGGTGGGGGGCGTGGGTGAGGACCACCGTCTTGTCGGCTGTTCTTCATCCATTCAGCGACGTCCTTCATTCCTTCGTGGAGGTTGATTTTGGCAGTGTGAGGGTCTTTAGTGAGGGAGATGATTAGCTGGGTGTCGTCAGCGTAGGAGATGATGTTGAGGTCGTGCTGTCGGGCGATGTGGGCGAGGGGTGCCATGTAGATGTTGAGCTGTTTCGGAAGACAATGGTCCCAACCATTAACAGAGATGGAAAAAAACAATAAATACAGACCATGAATCAAATCTATATTAACTGTCCAGCCGGACAGGGTTTAATAACAGGTATAATTATATGTAACCAAGATATTAAACAATTTCCAAGTGGCACACAACCTGTGTCCAACTACCACATATGTGAAAACATATGACATACATATAAATGGGAGGCAAGGAGGAGGGCAGTCTGCAAGTTATTCAGGTTAAAACAGACAATTGGTATTGTGGTACACTTTAGGTGATTTTGCATTAAAACATTTAAATCATCAAGCGTACATTGTCGACGACGTTTCGATCCCTATTTAATATGGGATCATCATCAGGACATATTGATTCATGCCTCGATATATAACACGAGGACAATGTCATCAGTTATTGCATGGTACAACGACCTATGCATGCGGTGACCACTGAAAAGTTCAAAGGGGAAAAGGAACACGTATGGGGCAGGAAAAATCCTGCATTCTGGTCTGGAACCAGTTGGGGCAACAGATGGTTCCGGTGGAACGACAAAGAAGCTCCTCAATGGGAGTCTGCAGTAGCCAACGAGTCAATGCTCGGACCTTGGAATGTAGATGTTGAGCAGTGTCGGTCTGAGAGAAGAGCCCTGGGGTACGCCACAGATGATCTCAGTGGCTTTGGAGCGGAAGGGGGGAGGCGGACGCTCTGAGTTCTGCCGGAGAGGAACAATGTGGTACAGTCCAGGGCCTTCTCTTGGGTTCCGGCGTCATGTAGGCGTGTTTGTAGTGTGTTGTGGCAGACCGTGTCGGTATCTTAGGTCAGGTAACTTGGGGTGGGATTACCAGATGTTAAGCGGTGTACTCTGACGGTTCCTTCAGAAGTGGGAAATTAACCAGCAATGGGGAATACACACTGAATTCCCCTGGTAATTCCTAATTTCTCCACAGAGATTCACTTGAACATGTGCACTATATTCAGAAGCAGCTTTAGTGTCCAGATGAAACTCATATGGTCTAGAAGTTACCATGGTTATCTTTGGAATGATATGGGCATTTATAAAGAGGGGCTAGTCTACTCAGGGTACACTGCTTGTGAACATCTGTCAAGCAAACAAATCGTTTATACATGGCTATCAACTTTCACTCTGATCCTGATGCCACGTAGTCCACAGTCCACCAATTTTAGAACCACAACATTTGAGTTAAGGCACAGATGAGCAAGGTTACACCTCCAGACTACACACACATGGGGTTGGGAAAAGCTCCCATGGGACAAGTGGTCTCTGAGAATAATTTCTATTACAAAAATTATGTATTTTTATTAAACACCTGTTCAGTTCACAGCTATTCAGACCGAATGAAGAACACAGTAGACGACTCTCAGGAGGCATATACATTTCTCACCGTGATTATAATTGGCTTTGTCCAAATTGCATGCACAATATGCAGGATACGACATATCCCCATGGATGAATCTAACAAGGAGCAACCCAATGTCCACCTTCCAAAACTTCCTGACACCCTCCTCAGGTCTCCCTATAGTGTATTCAGGTTCCCTAAATCTTATCGAATGTTCTGGGGCATCCCCGACCTTGATATACCTCCCGTTCCGCAATCTGGCACCAGTCAAGTTCATTTTCCCCATTCCTGGACTGTCGTGGGTCTGCCCCCCCCCCCCAAAAAAAATCTGCCTAAATTTCTCTTTGCGACCCCTGCAGCCAATGTGAGCCACTGGACAGGGTATTTGGGCCATATCACTTCCGAGGTGATAGCCAGAATCAGCCATCTGGCTCCATCTGGACTACCAGGCCCGATGTGTTGAAATATTGGACATTCCCAAATCGTATGGTAGAAGGTACCGCTTTCGCCACATCCTCGGGTACATTTAGCCGAGGCACAGTAGCCTATCCTGTGCAACCTGGAGTGGGAATAGTAATATCTATGTAAGATGCGGAGTTGCACCAGGAGGAAATGGGCCCTTATGACTTTTCCCGGGGGCTTTTGAGGTAACGGGTTTTTAGGAACCCGCTGGTGTCAGGGGATAACACCCGAAGACCTCTGAGTTCCCTTGTTCCGGACCACAGAAACAATGAGTCTTCTATCGCAGTCAAAGATCAAGTTTTATTGGTAGCTACCAAGTAACACGTGTCCCAGAAGTACACCACACGGAGAGTAGGTTTTGGGAGACTGTTCGTTTTTACAGAACCAGCCTTCTCCTTATATACAAGATATATAGCTTCAAGCAAGAATTCTTGAGTTTATGGTACGGCAATATACATATTTCTACAATAATACAAAGAGCGAAGTCATGTAAGCAAGCCCATATTTTAGATGTCCAGTTCGTTGATAGATTACCCAGTTAGGCCTGGAACTCCCATCAGATATCGATGAAACCTTAATAAAGAAAGGTGTAACCCAGTCATAAACCTGGCCATAAACAAGGAACGTGGACAGGTGCATGTTTGCAGAAAGCATGGGCTGTATGTAGTGAATGGTTCGTGGAATGTTATGCATAGATGCTATCGCATTCGGCCACTGGGCGAGGAGCTGCCTAAACAGGTTTGGCCGAAGACAGTGGAGTCAGTTGGGACAGGTCAGGGGAAAGTCACGAAAGGTGGACGTGTCTATTTGGATCAAGCTCGACCTTTAATTGACTTATCATGAGGGCAAGATGCAAGATGGATGCCGTTCACAAAATGGAGTTTAAGGGATGGGACGGAAACTGTGATTTAGGGGTGTTGGCAACCCTCGATTGTAACGCAAATACATAGGAATGATGTCCTAATCATTATCGGTTCGTAGACACAAAAATCGTCTCGGTACGTTGAGATTTTGTGACACGGGTATTGGACCTCGATATCTGGAAAACAACGGGGTCCGGATTTTGAGAACCACAGACCCTCCTTTTGCCCTCATATAAGGCAATAACTCATGCTAATCTGAGTCCAAATCGGTATGAAGAAATTCGTGGAGATGTTGCTGTAGCATCATTCTGTTACTCAGCTCGTCCTGCGACACAGGCTTCCGTACACACGAGGTAGCACAGAGGCCACATAGTGCAGGAGCACACTGTATACACAAGCAAAACATGAACAGAAGTGCCAAGATCATCCCAATGAAGATCAAGGTTTTCCATCCCCAGGCAGTGATCAGTTCCCAGAACCACCCCAGCAGTGACCAATCCCCTTTCTCAATGTGAAGGGAACCAGATATTTCGTGTAATTTGGAGATGGCCTGGTATACTGTCGGTGCGTTATCAGGGATGAAAATGCAACAACTGGATTGGATGACTCTACACACACCACCACGATCGGCGAGTATGATGTCTAAGGCAATTCGGTTCTGAAGGGTCATAAGTCGATCCGACTGAAGCTCTGTTGTCAAATTGCCAAGTGCTCCGGCCGTCGTAGTCACGGCGGATTCAACTATCCTCGCTAACTGACGAATATTCCTGCTGTTCACCATAGGCCCCCAAAATGGCAGAAAACCCTTTGCGAAGTCAGCGAATTCCTGACCCGCGGTGTCGTCTTTACTCACGACACCTCTAACTGTCCTTGTCCGATGGTAATCTGCTCGGGCCGTATAGGTGGGAGGCAGCAGAAATGAAATAAAACATGTACCTGAGAAATCAGGGGGCAACCACGTGTGGGCTTGGTCGTGGCAAACGAAATACGTGCCTTTGGCTGCCAAGAGTATAGGGGAAGTTCGGGAAGCAAATACATATGTTTCCGTGCAAACGCTCTTTCCCAACTGTGCTGTGGGGTTCCTACCAATACCCTGTAAGCATAAGTGACCTCGGTGGGGAACTATCCAAACTGGGCGAGATTTCTGTGCTGCCTGGCTCTTGACCAGGTAAACCCCATGTTTAGTCACATTCCAACGGGTGTAGGGACTCAGTTCATCTTTGGGCATTGTCAGATATGTGTCGATATCCCTACTCATGTTCCTTATCCCTGCGATTAGTGCCTTGTTACTGGAATCGCTCGCAGCGAAACGGGTCGGGTATGGTTCTAGGGCGAATAAGAACATGGTCTGGAAAGCCCACAGAGAACCATAGTAGCTAAATGGCAAAATGAAGTATGGGATCCCCTTATCGGTTGTGTGTGGCATAAGTCCGCATATCCAACAGTTTGACGTGTTCATTATGGACTGGTGTTGGTGTAGAAGCTGGATGAAAGAGTTGTTTACAAATTCGAGTCTTCGGGCAGACTCGTGTTCAGGTAAAGGGTGAAAGTAGTGTGGAGAAATAGTGGGAGGAGGTGGTTGCTGGGTGTCATTCGAAAAGGTAACTTTAAAAACGAATAGTGTATAACTAGTAAAAAACACAAGTATGCTACATAACATTAAAACACATAGTATCAGGAATCTTCTTCTGGACAGTATCGTGCATAACTGTTTTTCGAAGTTCGTGAGCCTGACAGGTCTCTCTACCCTTGGAAACTCCATCCTCTAGTTGCTGCCCGCGGTGGTTGATTGATTCTCCCAGGGAGCGCGCTCTGCTCAGTCCGGGGTAACTCCCGTGGACCAATCAGAACCGTGGACCTAGAACTTCCCAGTTGCACTCCCCAGACTTCAACCGCGACCCTAGCAGCAGAACCGGATGGCGGTTCGAAAAATCAAAAATGAGCTAGTTCCCTTGGGACGAGAGAGCTGAAAATCCAAAAATAGTTCTTAGGGGAAAAAGGAAATTACATTAGATCAAACTTTTATTAGTTCTTTTGTCTAGACCGCAGGTTGTATCGTCGTTTCCCAGGTACGGTGTGATCTTCAAACAGCGTTTCAGGTTCAGTAGTGTCCAATTGCATAGATGGTGACACAAGTCCTTGCAAAATATGATCACTCTCCTTTTCGGTACTAGTTTCTTTCAAACGGGCATCGCTGAAAGGGATGAAGCGAGGTACGGATTCTGTCTCAGAGTCGGCAAGTCCTTTGTTGACCCACCGGTCGTATGGAAGGGGTAGAGGGACCCGTTTGCAGTGGGTCCCATGTACCCAGTTCTTCTTGCCTTCAACCCGAACAGCAGATCTCGTTGAAAGCAACACCAGGTATGGTCCGGTCCACCTCGGCTGTCCGTTGTTGGTGCGCTGGAAATTCCGCACCAAAACCCACGAACCGGGTTCGATGAGGTGACCTGGATCGTCAGAGGCTGGTGGAGACGAACTGTGAACCTGTTGGTGTAAAACACGCAATTTAGTTGTCAATTCGCACAAATAGTCAAGCAGTACGGGGTGTTCTATCTCGCTTAGTTTCTTGGGTCTTGGCACGCCCCAGACGTTGGCTGGGCGGCCAAACACAATCTCATGGGGGCTAAGTCCTAACCTGGAGTGGACAGTCGTCCTGGTTGACAAAAGTGCTAGAGGCAGGGCGTCAGGCCATTTAAGACCTGTACTGGCTTGGATCTTGGCTAGTTTGAGTTTTAGAGTGCCATTGTAGCACTCTACTAATCCAGCTGATTGGGGGTGATTTGCAGAGTGGAATTTTTGGTGGATGCCTAAACACTCACACACTCTCTTCATCACGCATCCTACGAATTCACTTCCGTTATCACTCCAGACGATTCTAGGCATACCGAACCTAGGGAAGAACTCTTTGACGAGGGCTTTGGCAGTTGATAAGGCGGTATTGTCCTTAAGGGGGTACGCTTCCACCCACCTTGAAAAGGCGCAAACAACAACGAGAACGTATTTCAGATTGTTGCACCTCTCCATGTGGATGAAATCGAGCTGCAAAACCTCGAACGGGTACGTTGGAGGCGCAAAATGACCAGCTGGAGTTGGGGTTCCCTTACCGGGATTGTACTTCAAACATACCATACACTTTTCGACCACATTCTTTGCACATTTTGGGATATTGCTATTCTGCCATACTGGGGCCAATAGTTTACATATTCCTCTCGAACTGATGTGTGCCATTCCGTGAGCCATCGTTACTACTGCAAGTACGTATGCATTAGGTAATAACCATCGCTGGTGTTCCGATAATTCGACCCAACAATCATTCGCATCCAATCTACCTGTGCTTCCTCTCCATTCATTCATCTCGTTCTCAATGGCCTCGGCTTGTATCGATTTTACGCTTTCAATGGTGTCCTCACACATTCCCACATCAGCAATCCATCTAGCGGGACCCATGACATACATCCGACTCATTGTGTTCCTTGCAGTTTCTTTCGCAACCTCATCTGCAAATGCATTTCCGCGGCCAACATCATCCTGAATCTTTCTGTGTGCACTGCATTTTATAATGGCGACTTGTAGGGGCAAGGTGAGTGACTCAAGGAGCTCATTGACTAGCTGGCCATGTTGTATCTTTGCACCATGGAACGTAAGGAACCCACGTTCACGCCATAATCTCCCAAAACTGTGAGCCACACCAAAGGCATATTGGCTGTCAGTGTACACATTCACTCGCTTTCCTTTCGCCAGCACACATGCTCTAGTAAGCGCTACAAGTTCGGCGGCTTGTGCAGAACCGTGGGAAATGCGTGCAGTCTCTACAATGGTGTGTAATGTCGTTATGGCATATGCTGTAGTCGTATCACCATTCGGCAACTTGAAACATGAACCATCAACCCATAAAGTATCATTGCATTCGGGAAGGGGAGTGTCTTGTAAGTCTACTCTCCCTTTTGTCTCTTCCTCTGTCCTGAAACAACAGTCATGCTTGTCAATCTTGTCTGTCTCTGTCGGGATGGGTAATAACGTAGCGGGGTTGGGTGTATCACACCTCTTTATATGGATCTGACTTGCTAGCAGGGTAAGTTCGTAACTGGATAGTCGAGCGCTAGTAAGGTGTTGTGTCTTTGTCCTATTTAGCAAAATGTCTACTGCATGCGGAACCATTACGATCAGAGTGTTATTCATGACTAATCCAGCAGACTGTCGAATGCAGACAGCTGCTGCGGCTGTTGGTCTTAGACAACTTGGCAGTGCCTTGGCCACTGGATCTAGAGTTGCCGAAAAATACGCGCATGGGCGCTGTTTGTCCCCAAAGAGTTGCATTAAGACTGATAATGCACAACCTTCTTTTTCGTGGACATACAATGTAAAAGGCTTACTGTAGTTGGGGTTTCCCAACACAGGAGCCGAACACAATGCATCGCGCAACTCGCAGAAACTCGTCTGACAATCTTCAGACCAAGGCATAGGTTTAGGCATGTCTTTGCGGAGTAGTGACAGTAAGGGTTTGGCTAGTAGTGAGAAATTCGGTATCCATTGTCTACAGTACGATGTAATGCCCAAAAAAGCTTGAACACCTCTCTGTGTCCTTGGGGCACTTAGTTCTGTGATTGCCTGTATTCTTTCTGGTGTCAGTCTCCTTCCCTCCTTCGATAAGATGTGACCTAGGTAGGTTACTTCTTGTCGGCAAAATTGCAGTTTCGAAAGGGAGACTTTGTGCTTCATGTCACATAGGTGACGTAATAGCGACAACGTAGCTTCCTTGCAAATCTCTTCAGTGTCTGCAGCGATCAGTAGATCGTCTACGTACTGAATCAATGTTGACCCATCTGGCAGTACAATTGTGTCTAGTTGTGTTTTCAGAGCCTGACTGAATATAGATGGGCTCTCGCAGTAGCCTTGAGGAGCGCATTTGAAGCGGAAGCTTCGTCCTCCTAAATTGAAGCCGAAAAGGTCTCTACTCTCTTCAGCGATCGGGACGCTGAAGAAAGCGTTCTTCAGGTCAATCACCGAGAACCAAGCTGCTGAAGCTGGAACCATTGTCAATAAAGCAGTAATGTCGGGGACGACTGGAAACTGCGGTATAACTACCTTATTTACTTCTCGGAGGTCAATCACAAACCTATACACAGGGGGCTGTGAAGGATCAGTACGTTTTAAGACCGGTAAAACTGGACTGTTACAAATGTTTCCTGTTGTTTCTTCGATAACATCTTTATCGATCAAATCATAAATGATCGTTAATAATGCCTTCTCGCATTCGTTAGATATTTTGTATTGGGGAATACGTGGCAATCTGACGTTGGCTTTCAAAGTTATGACATACGGTGCTATCTCTAAACGACCTACATCGTTGGAACCATTAGCCCACAGTATATCCGGAAGTGATGACAATTCGGTTGGGATACCTTCTTTTGACAAGTACATTGGAGAAATGACCTTTTTCCCTAAAGTAAGCTGTACTCCCGAGGGAGAACAGTACAAAGTCGCGTACAACCTCTTTAGCAAATCCAATCCTAACAAATTTTCACCGCAACCTGTTGTAAGAATGAGGGGTGCTTCTAATTCACAGGGGCCAACAGAAAGGGAAACAGGACTAGAGATCGGGTTTCTAACAGGGGCGCCAGAGAAGCCTACGGAGACATTCATTTCGCCAGACAAAGGTGCGCCAGGAAGTTTTGAGTGCATAATAGAACTTTTTGTAGCACCAGTATCCAGCAGAAATGGCTCTGACACTCCTGAGGTAATTACCTCGACATAAGGTCCATCCTGATCTACTGGAACTGAAACAACTCCCTCTCTTTGTCCATGGCTGTCCTAGCGATCGTTACCATCATTGTCGTGTTCGGTGTAATAGTCGTCAGCATAGTACTGAGCTGACTTGGACGATGAATTACTCTGTTGATCAAAGCTATTCATGGATTTCTGAGGCGGAAAAGAAGTTTTATTCTGAGTGAAATTTCCACGGCCTCTACCTCTAGAGGCATGCTGAACACCTCTTCCCCTTACACCTTGGGCACCGTTTAAACGTTGTGCAAGAGCCGGACAATTACCTTTAAAATGACCCTCTTCTTTGCAATACGCACATTGATTCGGGCCATACGTAGGACGCTGATGGGAAAGCTCGTTTCCTTGCGCGTCTCTAGAGTACTGCTGATTCTGTTGATAATTGGGCTGGCTAGCCATACGAGGCGGATAGGCCTGTTGGAGAAGAACTTTAGTTTTCAAATCTTTCGTCTTTTTGTCTGCCTTGTCTAACTCGTCTTTACGCCTATTTTCATAGTACTGGGCTGTTGCTAGAATCTGTGCTGACGTAGAGACAGCCCAAGCACTTTCTGAGTCTTTTAGTTTAGCACACAATTCAGGAAGCAAATTGTGTACAAACTTGTCTACAAACAGTCTTTGGCCACCCTCGGTAGCCATATCCTGACCACTATGGTCAGTGAAAGTTTCCTCAAATCTCGTGAAGAAGTCAGACACATTCTCGTCTTTCTTCTGCTTGCACGCGGATAGCTTGTCCCAGTTTACGCGTACTTCAGGCATAATTGTCTTCATGTACGCAATAATTCTACCAGGAAGTTCAGCTATTAACGGCTCAGGCTTGAAACCACCGATTTGTCTAGCATCTGTAGTCGCAATGTTTGCCCATGAGTCACCTAATTCTTGGTCATGATCCGTATGACGTATCTTACTCCATAAAGGATGTGGAACAACGTTCCCAAACAACATGTCTATATCCGCTAAATTCATTATACATGAGCTTGCAGTTTGGGACAACTCCTTATAATACCCAGTCGGGTTTTTACGGGGATCGGGTAGTGTCTGTTTGAGCGCTAAAACTTCGGATCTTTTCCAGGGGACATGTACCCATACACGCTGGAAATGAGGCAGAACCGGTGGAACTGCGTTTGCATCACCTTCCCTCCAAACCGGAGGAACCTCTCTCATGGGGTACTGTCTCGCTCTTTTCCTACTAGACGTACCACTGTCAGAGGATGACCCAGAATTACCACCCGTACTTCGATGTGATAATAATATCTCAACCGCTTTTTCAACATCGGGACCAACTATCATACCCTCCCCAAATTTAAATCGCACACTACACAACTCTTGCTGGCTGCTCTTCTGACCATTATCTTCCAAATCCTCACACAGGAAAACACACATCTGCTCAAAGACGTATCTTTGCGTTGGTTCATCCCATTGACGGAAGACGTTCATGACAGACTCTACATCATATCTCGCTGTATCCATAGCCCAATTTCGTGCTAACTTATTCAATGATTCCCTTTCCTGATAATCAGGCATTTGGCTTCGTAATTGTCTTCGTTCCGTGTTAGGGGTCGTTTTAGGCGACCGAAAAAGTGGTGAAGGAAAGTTAGTAACAATGCTGGCCATTTTATGCCAGACGGAAGGTGAAAGTGGAGGAATAACTGGTAGTAGAACAGAGTCACGCAAAGCAGAAACAGAAATGTTCGTAGCACGAGTATCAGAGAGACTAGAAGGTGCGCTAGGCGAAATTTTAGAAGGAACGGTAGGAGAAGTAGACGTGATCGGTGAGCCTTGAGGAGGCTGTGCCAAAGAAACAGGAGCCAGCTGAAGAGTAGCCGGTGGGTGCGGTAAAGGAGCCTGTATTACAGCTACCAAAGGTGCAACCAAAGGTTGCGGAGGTGCTGTGGCATTTTGTGCATAGGGTGGCGGAGAAAGCAATAGGTGGGACATTAATGGATCTTTCTCGGATCCTTCCTTTTGACCTTTTCCTCTATTTGGCAGCATCGGGTAACATTTATCTATCGCTAGTTTCTTGCTCCTAAGCATCTGTTCGCTCTCCTGCTCTTCCTCGTTATCTCTGTATGCAACGGCAGCTTGCACCATTGACATACCTCTTTTATTCTTTTTTGCTAATCTTATTTCTTTCTGTTTGGCTTCTTTGCGCCATAGGCGGAAAGAGTCAAACATCGCCGGCCGGGCTTTCTTCTTGAACAATTTGACCTCTAAGTTGTCTAATATTTCCTGGTCGAAACTACCATATTGGGGCCATTTTAAAACACCATCCTTGCGGGTGTATTTTATCCATACCTCGTTATATGTTATAGGACCTACGCCGTGCTTTACATAGAGTTCATACGTTGGAGTTCCAATTGGAGGAACCGGACAAGAATCTTCCAATTGGGAGTCCTTACTACAACCAAGACAAAACAAGTTTCCAAGTCTGCTAAAACCAGGCATCTTCGCTCACTAGTCTAGCTTCAAACTTCAAAGGATTATCTATTACGATATTTCTCGTGAATACACGAGTCCTTCAGCTTTGGGGCTTGCAAGTACCAAATCAAGTCGTATCTCAAGGATACCAAAAACTAAGGACAAACTAAGGACTGGGAGACGCTCCACTTATACTTAACTGAAGTATTTGAAGATCTGTGACGTCGCTAGAAGACTCGTCTATCGTTTCGCTCTACCAAGGATCACTGGGTCCAAAACAAGGCGATAGTCAGGGCAGCAGTCCTTCGTAGCCGTCGGGACGCGGGGAACCTCGCAGCAAAGACCTTCAGAACCACGTCGACATACAGGGGTCGCTGAAGTGGCTGGCCGTCCTCCGGAATTTTCACACGAAGCTCCTCACGAACATCTGGCTTGGACCGTCACCGCTTGATATCGCCCCACGTTGGGCGCCAACTGAGGTAACGGGTTTTTAGGAACCCGCTGGTGTCAGGGGATAACACCCGAAGACCTCTGAGTTCCCTTGTTCCGGACCACAGAAACAATGAGTCTTCTATCGCAGTCAAAGATCAAGTTTTATTGGTAGCTACCAAGTAACACGTGTCCCAGAAGTACACCACACGGAGAGTAGGTTTTGGGAGACTGTTCGTTTTTACAGAACCAGCCTTCTCCTTATATACAAGATATATGGCTTCAAGCAAGAATTCTTGAGTTTATGGTACGGCAATATACATATTTCTACAATAATACAAAGAGCAAAGTCATGTAAGCAAGCCCATATTTTAGATGTCCAGTTCGTTGATAGATTACCCAGTTAGGCCTGGAACTCCCATCAGATATCGATGAAACCTTAATAAAGAAAGGTGTAACCCAGTCATAAACCTGGCCATAAACAAGGAACGTGGACAGGTGCATGTTTGCAGAAAGCATGGGCTGTATGTAGTGAATGGTTCGTGGAATGTTATGCGTAGATGCTATCGCATTCGGCCACTGGGCGAGGAGCTGCCTAAACAGGTTTGGCCGAAGACAGTGGAGTCAGTTGGGACAGGTCAGGGGAAAGTCACGAAAGGTGGACGTGTCTATTTGGATCAAGCTCGACCTTTAATTGACTTATCATGAGGGCAAGATGCAAGATGGATGCCGTTCACAAAATGGAGTTTAAGGGATGGGACGGAAACTGTGATTTAGGGGTGTTGGCAACCCTCAATTGTAACGCAAATACATAGGAATGATGTCCTAATCATTATCGGTTCGTAGACACAAAAATCGTCTCGGTACGTTGAGATTTTGTGACACGGGTATTGGACCTCGATATCGGGAAAACAACGGGGTCCGGATTTTGAGAACCACACTTTGTAAGACTTCCCCGCAGTCCTCCTATTCTATGAGGCCCACATCTCCCTCCCAAGTCTCTCGTAATGGGTGAAGAAGGTCTGGTGAATTGTTAATTATTTTCTTGTAAACCAGGGAAACTGCCTTAATCAGTATGGGATCAAAAAGTCGTCAATCCTTCATGGGCGAGTAATTTGGTAATTGTTCCCCAACGGGCAGGTGGCACCTCAGTGCATGTCTCAGTTGTAGATATCTAAACATCTCCCCCTGCTCCAAGGAATATTTTACCTGTAGATCAGTGAAGGGAAGCAGTGATTCCACCTCTCCAGACGTCTCCCAGTTTGTCTACCCCTATCAGATTCCATCCTTTGTGGTTTTGCAGTTTCTTTGCCTCCCCAAGGCACTATCCCACAGGGGGGTCTCAGCAGTCAATTTATCTCCACACCCCCAGGTAATTGTTAGCCGCACGCCAAGACTGGACCACTGCCCATGTGTGAAACTGAAATGCGTCCCTCCTTCCCTGTCTATATAGGATGGCTGGGTAACCCCGGTCGCCCATGGCTCTACGGTCAACTCTGTAGGCTGGTTTGTCACTATAACTAAACACCCACTGATTTACCACCATCAGCTGAGCTGCGCCAGTAGTAGGCACGGAGGTCCAGAATTACCAGTCCTCCATCAAATTCTTCGTGCTGGAGTTTCGCAAGGGATATTCGCGAACTGCCTCTGCTCCGCTCACGACCGCTCCTATCTGTACTGCGTCTCCGCCTACGGGTTGCCTGAAACACTCCTTGGATTCTCATCTACTCTCTGGACCCTCTTCCGATTTGGACACTATTTCGCTTGATATTCAAAAACTCAAGGCTGACTTACAAAAGCTCATACTCATCACCTCTAAACTGGCTAACGATAGATGGACAGACAGGCCGTCTGGGATCTACAGACACAATCTTACACCTAATACTTCCCTCCACTCCAAGCTGCCATTCCCCCTCTATCAATGTTCGTTTTCCATCATATGCGTCCCCTCGTTGGAGTACCATACCCTTCCTGAATGCTCACTCTTGACCCTGTAGATCCAAGAATTCCTTCACACAGAATAATATCGAAACTCTACTGCGCTCTTATAATCCCTCTCTCCTGGACAACAAGCCAGATAAGCAGGAGCTCATTCTAGCCATTTCTCCGAACCCTCTCAGAAAACTCAGTCACAACACTAATGCTATATATTCCTCTAACCTCAAGCCAGTTCCCATGTCACAGCCCGCTTTCTGCTACCACTCCACATCTGAAGTGCATGCTCTTCAATTGTAGGTCAGCCGTGGAACATGCCACAGACATTGTTGAACTCATCCTGGCACAGGATTTTAACATCCTCATACTTATGGAAACCTGGCTAAAGGACTCCTCTGGTTCGATCCTTGACATACTTGTCCCCCCAAACCATAACATCATTAGGCTGAACAGAGTGGACAGAACTGGTGGTTGGATCGCATGTATATTCCAGAATAGTCTAATTGTTAAACAATCCCACACAGATGCCGTCTCATCCTGCGAACACCTCTGCATCATATCACCAGCAACAGCAAGCCATTATGCAAATTGGACACGTTTTACCATTAGCCGGGTGACAACCTCCTCTTTGTTGAAGATATCATAGAAATCATTTCTTCCAATGAGGGACATCATTATCCCCAAATCTTCCTCAGTGAGTTTAACCTTCATTTAAATGACTTTAAAGATCCAGTAGCGACCACTCTCAAAACCTTCCTTGCGGACCTCAGCCTAGTTCAAATATGTGATAGTCCTACACACAGTCTAGGCTCGATCCTGGACCTTATTATAGCTAAACCCAATGCTATTCAATTGGTCTCGATAGTGCTGTGTGACTGGTCTGATCATCACTATATCTCCTTCCACATCATTGAACCCTGCTCCAAGAAAAGATCACAAGACAAGAAACCCAGGCTCTGGAAACGATCTCTCCGAAACTCAAACATGAATGACTTGATCTCGCTCAGCAAGAAAACCTTGCTGCCTCCTACTGACATGTCCGAGGTACAGGACCTCACAGAACAGTACAACAGCTCTTTACTGAGTATTTTAGACTTCGCTGTCCCCTTACAACTTAAAAGAAAGTCCTCCAAAGACTCCAAACCTTGGTTTAAGATAGCTTAAATTCAGAGAGATGCAATCTTAGACTTGCCGTACGATCTTGGAGAGGATCCCCGTCCCCGGAACACCTCCTGCTCCTGAGATCTAAAAGAAGCTCCTACAACAAAAATATCAGGAGGGCAAAATAGAACTTCTTCAGAAGCCAACTAGACAATGCCAGAAACAGACCAATTTTTTTTTTTTAATTGATCAAACTCCAATCCAACTATCTTCCCACCCTTACGCCATCTCAGGCACCTACGCTGCCAACCTGTGAAGTGTGTGCCTCTTTCTTCCTTGAAAAGACTATTAAGATTGAAAATTATCTACGAGCTCTACAAGGCAAAAAACCAACTTTCCTATGCCCGACTAACCCCACTTCCCCGCCTCCACCTCATCCAATGCCTGCTATTGTTCCCCAACCCAAAAATATCTCCTGCTGGAGCCAACTCACTCCACCTCAGCCTCTGCCTGACATAGGTCTCTCATCCAAAAATAATGCCCGCTGGAGCCAATTCACTCCCTATGATGAATTCTCTATTCTCAACTTGCTTTCTACTCTGAAACCCTCTAACCACTTCAATGACCCTCTGCCCTCAAGTTTCTTCAATGAGATGAAATGGTCCTTAGTCCCCCTCTGTACCAAAATAGTAAATATCTCCCTACGTCTGAAGCTGTTTCCCAACTTTCGTAAACAATTAAAAACTTGGCTTTTTAATCAATATTGCTAATGCTAGATCACTGTTATGCTTCTGTTGGCTTGCGCTGGGAAACCCTTGTTGGGTAGCTGTGCGCATTATAAAAATAAATTAACATAACATAACATAACATACGTCAAGGTGTGATTCCTGACTGTCTAAAGGCAGGGCAGATTTCACCCATTCTTAAAAAACCCACGGCGGACCAAGAGGACCTTAATAACTATTCTCCTAACACTAGCATTCCAACTCTTGCAAAGCTCCTTGAGAAATGTGTTCTTTTTTTTTTTTAAATATATTTTTATTGCAGAATCAGAAATAAACCTGTTCAATAGGCCAACCGATACACTGACGGCCCCCAACATTCAGTATGATGGCAATCCAATACACAGCCGATTAGCCCACATCCCGGAGGCTGGGCGGCGCTTCAATTAACCAGTTCGCTGGAGGTACCTCAGTGCATGCCCTGTTCGGGCCATAGGTCAGTTATAGCACATCGTATCCGCTTTTACCCCATAACAACCAACCCATCCCTCGCTCCATCTAGCCCTAGGCCACTCCACTGTCACGTCTCACAAATCGCTATTACGACCTCCCAGGGCCACCCGGTTCCGGGAAGCTGCCGCATGGCGGCAAACCACCCCCTCCTCCGACTCCCCCCCATTACCCCCCCCCCTACCAACTGCTGCTAATGCGGGTCCTAACATTCCCTTCCTGCTCGGAGGTATGACATCTACCAGGAAGTTCAGACAATCATGTAGTCCCCATGGAATCCCTTCCTATTCCTGATCTACCTCCTCGCCTTCAGTTATGTAGTCCCTTAAAGCCTGTACTACCAGCTCCCATGACCGCGCCAGTTCCAAACTTTTCTCGTTACCAGTTCTAGTCGCCTGACGCATCCTAAGCACACTCTCACATCCCGACCATTTCAACAATTCATTCCTCCATCTCCGCACAGACGGCCCCTCTTTAGATTTCCAATGCCAAGTGATTTCACGCTGTGCCAGTATTAATCCCAACCCAATGAATTTGCTCGTCACCTTGGTCTTCTTGGTGTGCGGGAACCAAAGAAGCAGACATGCAGCCATGTCAAAGTCTACCTCTCTATCCGTGACAGCGTTCAGGAGTTCTCCCACCTCCGGCCAGTAGTCCCCTAACTTCGGGCACCCCCACAGCATGTGGTCCAGATCTACCTCTGGCTCTAGACATCTCGGGCACATGGCATTAAGCACCTGGAAGTGTCGACGTAACCTCTCCGGGGTCAAATATGCCCGATGGAGAACGAAAAAATGCACCTGCTGAAACCTTGCATTCCTCGTCCCTTTCCAGGTCCTGTGCAACACTTGACCCCATATGGTGTCCGGGATTTGTTTACCTATGCTGGCCTCCCATCGCGATTTCAATTCAACCAAAGGCACTAGTCCTTCATGTAGCATTCTGTTGTGGAGGCAAGTCACCGCCTTGACGGTGCCCGCGGCCATCACCACATACTGGCACACCATCGTCACCTCCGGTTCCACCAGTCCACCCCCCCAATGCCGCTGCATCGCTGTTACGACCGCCGCATGCAACAGGAAGGTTCCACTCGGCAGGCCGAATTGTTCCTGTAAAGTCTGGTATGGGACCAGCGTCCCGTCCATATAGAGGTCTCCTACCATCTGCAAGCCCAGTTCTTCCCACGTCAATAATTGGGACCAATCACCCCCGTGCGGTAAGGCAGTCAGCATTCCCAGCGGTATCTCCGGCACATACGGCCGGCGCTTCCTAGCCCTCTTCAGGTTCCTATTCCAACACAATCTAAGTGTCCTTTCCTCCATCGTAAGATCCCTTCCAGCCAGTCTCTGTTGCATCACGATAGATGACAAGACATGTCTCTGAATGCCGACCCCCCGGTCGTTATCTGGCCCCCTAAATTCTCTGGCTACGTTCTGTGTCAGGACCTGGAGCTGCGCCGCTAGATAATATAATTCAAAGTCGGGGACTGCCATCCCCCCCTCACACTTGGGTCTCGTCAAGGTAGTCAATGCCACCCTTCGGCGACCCTGGCCCCAGAGAAAGCCGGTCACCAACGTCCTCAACGCCCTAAAGATTCTCTGCGGGATCCATACCGGCAACGTTCTAAAGTAATAGAGTAGCCGCGGGAGTGCTACCATTTTCAACAGTGCTACTCGACCCAGCACGGACAGTGGGAGAGAGGCCCAGAAGTCCATACTGCCCCTCAGCGCCCGGATGCAGCGCCCCACATTCCCCTCAAGGAGGTCCGCTGCGTCATGCTAGATGCGCACTCCTAGGTAAACAAAACTAGAGGGTTCCCACACTACCGGTCTTGTGAGCTGTGGGCATTGCGTGGTCTTCCGCAACGGAAACACACAGGTCTTAGTCCAGTTCACCCTGAGGCCTGATAGCCTCCCGAACCTGCCCAACATGTCCACCGCGCCTTCCAATGCCCTCCCGGAATCCGCCAGGTACAATAACAGGTCATCGGCATATAACGATATATAGTGCGATTCAGGTCCCTGTGCAATCCCGTCGTAGACAATGCCCGATCTTGCCTGCGCCGCCAGCGGCTCCATTGCTAAGGCAAAGAGCAGAGGGGACAGTGAGCAGCCCTGCCTCGTGCCCCTACAAACCGGATAAGCCGGAGAGACCATGGTCCCCAGCCGCACCCGTGCCTTAGCCGAGGAATAAAGCACTCTCGTCCAACTCCGGAACCCTTCCCCAACCCCGAACTTCATCAGCACGCCATCCAGATAATCCCACTCTAAGCTGTCAAACGCCTTTTCGATATCAACCGTCAACACCACCGGGCCCTGTTCTGCCGTAGCAGCATCATCAATGACCCCGATCAATCGACGGATATTCATCGAGGTGCTCCTAGACGGGATGAATCCCGCTTGATCCCTATGCACTAAGGAGGTCATATGCGGTAGGAGCCTGGTAGCTAGGATACGACTCAAGATCTTGTAATCTACAGTTAACATAGACAATGGACGGTAAGAAGAGACATCCAACGCATCCCTGCCCGGCTTCAGCAGCGGCACTACCAGCGCCTCCCTCATAGAGTCAGGCAACCGCCCCAATTGTCTCGCTTCCGCATACACAATCTGCAGCCTGGGTGCTAAAACTTCCATAAATTTAGCGTAGAACTCGATCGGTAGTCCATCCACCCCTAGGGTTTTGTTCCGTGCCATATGACTAATTGCCCCTCTTATCTCTTCTAGGGTGATGGGGCCCCCCAGGTCCCGGGCATCCTCCATATCCAGTAACGGTAAAGGGATCCGATCTAAGTAATCACCTATCTCCGTAGCTTCTGCTTCGAGGTGGCTGGCATACAGTCCCGTATAGTAGGACTGGAAGCGCCCCAGGACCGCTGACTGCGAATAGATCACCTCCCCGTCCTCTTGTCGTACACTCATGATCGGGCAACCTCTAGGGTTCGGATCAGCCAGCTTTGCAAGGAGCGTACCCACTTTATCCCGCTCCTCATGCACTCTTACAGCATACAATTTATAATCATAACACCGCAATCTTTCCGTCTCAGTCGCCACAACCTCTTTAGCTTGCAACAATCGTTCCTGCAACTCCGGCCTCTCGGGTCTCTGCTGTTCCACCCCTCTCAGCACTTCCTCCGCCTTCGCAAGGTCATTCAGCACTGTTCCTCTCACGGTCAGAAACCGTCCCATACACACCCCTCTCACCACCACTTTCATTGCATCCCATTCAATCGCTCTAGTCACCGTCGATCCAGCATTATCCGTAAAATAGCTGTCAATGCCCTGGCGGACCGTGTCGCAGAACGCCGGATCTTCCTGCGTCTCCGGACGAAGTCGCCACGAAGGGACCGCCGATCTCGCCAGCTGCCATTGCATAGAGAGCAACAGGGGATTATGGTCCGAAATGGTCCTGGACAAATACTCAGAGTGAGTTACCACATTCGCCAGTGAGTTGCTGCATATCACTGAATCCAGTCTAACATGCAGATCGTGCAGCGCGGAGAAGTAAGAGTAATCCCTAGTTTCGGGGTGTTGCGCCCTCCATACATCCACCAGGCCCCACTTTTCCTGCCAGTCCCGCCTATGGGTCGCAAGTCGGCGCACTGGGGAGTACACTAGAGGCGGGTGCGATCTGTCTAACAGCACATCAGAGATGGAGTTAAAATCCCCCGCCAGCAATACAGGGCCTGCCAAATAATACGCCAGTGAGCGCGATAAACCCTCAAAGAAATGTGCCTGATCAGCGTTGGGGGCATAGATGTTACACAGCACCACCTCCCTACCATATAGCCGTCCCTCAACTACCACATATCGACCCTCTGGATCTATTCTCTGACTCGTGACTTGAAATGGCGTGCCCGCCCTAATCCATATCAACACCCCTCTGGCGAATGCCGAGTATGTCGTGCCAAACACCTGACCTCGCCACCTCTTCTGTAAGGCCCCGCACTCCTGCTGCGTCAGGTGAGTCTCCTGAAGCATCGCAATCTGAACGCCCCGCCTCACTAAGTAGGCATGTACCTTGTGGCGCTTCACCATAGTTCGAATACCCCGGACATTCCATGTGACACATTTCAGGTTAGGTAACGTCCCCATAAAGCATCAATCTCAACAGTGGCGCAAGCCAATAAATGTTACCCGCATTGCAGCAATTGTACAGCCCCCTTAAAACATGTCCCCTAACTCCCACCAACCCCCTCCCCAGGACAGGGCCTAATAACCCAGCTTCAGCCCCGTTCCAAACCTTAAACACCCAACACATCACGCTAACCTGTGGTCGTCACCACAGAAGACCTTAAGGGTCTGAAGAGGGCTATGGAGCCCCAAACCAGGACGGCAGAGCTACCACCCCGCGCCTGTAGCCCCACACTGCTAATGCAGCCCCATACCTGGCAGTCCAATAGAAGTTAGGAGTGTCCGCACCTCCAGGCATCCCAAAATTGTTCAGTGGCCTCGAGCCTCACTCATTAAATATGCCATCCGATGTCTGTGGGGTGACCTCTGGCCCCTGCACTCCTCCCACCTCCGAGTCATCGTCTCCGGTCTTCTCCCCTTCTCCTTCCGAAGCCGAGCCTCTGGAAGCGTCCTCCTGCTGCGATCCCGTGATGCTCGCCGTGGCCTCCAATGCACTCTGCCTGTCGGCCAGCATTTGTGCCTCTCGTTCGGCCCGTTGGCGCCTATTCCGGGAGCGGATGCGCTGTGATTTCCTGATCTTGACCGGTTGTTGCCGATCCCTGGCGGGCCTGTGTGCATGATCCGTCCCCGCACGGTACAGTTCCAGCCAGGACCATGCTTCATCGGGCGTTTGGAAAAAGTGAGTCCTGTCATCAATGATGACCCGCAGCTTGGCCGGAAAAAGCAAGGAGTATTGGACCCCTTCCTCTCTCAGCTCTTTCTTCACCGACAGAAAAGAAGCTCTGCTCCGCTGCACCTCCTGCGTGTAGTCCGGAAAAATTGTTACCTTGCTGTTGTCCACCTGGAAGGGCCCTCGGGATCTCGCCCTTTGGATCAGCAGATCCCGATCTTTATAGTGCAGCAGTTTGACCACCATCGGTCGGGGCGGTCGGCCCTCCAGGGGCGGCCTGGCGGGCACCCTGTGCGCTCTTTCCAGAGAGAAGAAGGGGGACAGGCCCTCCGGCGCCACCACTGTCCGGAACCAGTCCTCCATGTAGGCCACCGCATCACCCTTCTCAATTTTCTCTGGAAGCCCCACCACCCTCACGTTGTTCCGTCGGTTGCGTCCTTCCGCGTCCTCTGCTCGACGCTCCAGGATCGCCAGTCGGTGAATAACGTCGTCAAGTTTATGTTCCGCAGTGACCACCGCCGGTTTCAGCTCCTGGATCAGTTGTTCGTTGGATTTCACTCTGTCAGAGAGCTTGGCGTTGTCCGCTCTCAGCAGGCCAAGCCCCGTCGCCACCTGCGCTATGTCCTGGTGCAGCTCTTCCTTCGTAGCAGTGATCGCGGCCAATATTGCATCAAGGCGGAGGTTCAGCCTCTGTTCTTGTGGTGAGGGCCCTGTTGGGAGACCGCCATCTGCGGCCTCGGACTTCCTGTCCCCCCGCTCAGGCGGCGCGGTGAGGCCAGCCCCCTGCGCGGCCATCTTGATTGTGGGAAACATGCCACTCGAGCAGCCCCCACCGACGACGGCCGGCGGCGGCAGTCCCTCCGGCCGTTCCGACCCTAGGCCCACCTGGTATCGCCCAATGGCAGATCTCAAATAGCGCGGCTCTCCGATCCCCAGATCAAGCGTGAACACGCGGCGCTAGCCGTCCTCCCTCCACGCTCAGCCGCCAACCTCCGGTCCAGAAGTGCACTCCGTGCTGCCCCACTAACACTCTTAGTGCGCCTCCAAAGTCTGCAAAGTCCAGGGGTGCAAGCCCTTCTTAAAAGGTAGTCAGTCAGGAGTTCGTATCCCCGGGCAGACTGAGCCCGCTTCCCCCGGTAGCACTGTTCCTCGTGGGTCTCAGCGCACGTTGGCGTCTAAGCACCGTTTTACCAGCCCGGCGCACCCCTGCCTCCTACCGGGTGGGCCCACCTCCAGTGACCGATCCGTCGGCCGCCGCTCAGTCCGCCCGCTCCTCGGGGTGCCCAAGCGCCGTGGGCGGCCGCCCCCCCAGCACTCTGCCAACTCGCTGCACTCCTCTGTGTCCCAGCGGCCCCTGCTGCGATATTCTCAGTGGTGGGTCGGCCCCACAAGCCAGCAGCGCCTCTACCGGCGCAGCGCGAGTCAAGGCCCAGCTCTCCAGCCGTCCGGGGGATCAGATGGGGGAGGGGCGCCGCTCTCACCAGTTCACCACCGCCGTCCTCCTCCGCTGCTCCGGACCCGCTCTCACGGTCCTCTCCCCGGCGCACCGCCTCGCGAGGGCCCCCAGGCGCCTTCAGCAGGTCCGGCACCCCTCACCGCTCAGCCTCCCGAGCTCTCGTTCCGTCGGCGCCGCCATCTTGCCTTTGTGCTCCGGCCAAGCCGACCAGGTCGCCAGGTCCGCCCTCACGCGTCGCCCAGGGTCCCGACGGGGGTCAGATGCTCCACACTGGGTCAGCGACCCCTCCGGAGCTCGATCTCAGCCGCCAGGTGATACGGGGCTAAGTATTGCAGGAGAAAAGACGGGACTCGGCGCGGAGCAACTCGCTCACGCAGCCATCCCGGTCGGCGCCGAAACCACGCCCCTTGAGAAATGTGTTCTTGTCCAACTATGAAACCAGATTGATCAATTCCAGCTTTTAGACCAATTCCTATCTGCTTTTTGTCAGAGCCATAGTACTAAAACGGCTATTACTCACATAGTCGATGACGCACTAAAAATGCTTGATCGGATGAAGCTTGCCTTCTAATACTCCTTGATTTATCTTCTGCATTTTATACGGTCAAGCATGATAACCTCCTAGACTTACTGGAACGGAGGATGGGTCTCTCTGGCCCTGTACTAAAGTGGTTTGCCTCCTTTCTCAACAAACAGATCGCAAAGATTGAAAGTCAATCATTCCCTTTCTAACCCCTTGTCATCCACTCTTGGGGTCCCTCAGGGATCTGCACTCTCTCCCACGCTCTTCAACTTGTTCATGGAGCCTCTAACGGATTTACCCAATTCTTTCAACATTCACTAGCGCATGTATGCTGATGACACCCAACTTTACCTGACAATCTCTTCCCCATATGACATCAAATCACTCAACTCAACCCTAATCAAAACTCAACCTTGACTTACTACCCAACATCTTAAGCTCAACTCCTCCAAAATGGAATTCATCCTGATAGCACCAACCAAACAGACTGCCATCACCGCTGAGTACTTGAACCACCTAACAGCTCTCAACTGTACCTCACACATCATTGACTCTGCTAGGTCTCTTGGGATTATACTTGACAAGTCATTGAGCATGCAGGCACACATTAGCTCAGCCACCAAAGGGGCCAACTTCCACATGAGTATTCTAAGAAAGATAAAACCCTTCCTCCCCCAGACAACTTCACGTCTGCTGTTCAAGCTCTAGTAATCTCCAGGCTAGACTATGGCTGCGCAACACCCTGTGGACTACCCAGCTACAGGTTGGCTCCACTCAGGGCTTCCCTGAATTCAGTAGCAAGGCTTATCACAGGTTCCAGAAGAAATAGGCACATCACCCTGTACTGAAATCCTTCAACTGGCTGCCTTTGAGGCTAGGATTCATCTCAATTTTGTGTGCATGACTTACAAGGCCCTTCACTTTAACACCCCTCTGTACCTAGCCCAAGAATTGGAGCTCTTTCAGCACTCTGCTGCTGAAACTTCAAAAATTCCAGAAAAAGAAAACCTATAATTGGGCGTTCTTGGGTATTGCCCCGAAAATCTTGAACTCCTTGCCTCCGCACATCAGACTGACTCCCTCTACGGCTTCTATCAAAAAAAGAACTGAAGGCTCTATGGATGAATGCCCTTGTTTGACGGCACCTACCTCCATTGACACTACTTAATTAAAAAAAAAATGTTGTTTCCTGTAGGGGTTCCTATGCTTTTGACTGTCTACGATGTTGGACTGTGCTCAACCACTCTATTTGTCTGCTGCACTTATATGCTACACTATTTCCTCTTGCTTAGGCATATTTTACTGGTCCTATATCGTCTTCGTTTCCTTGCTTATCATTGTTGTTGTTTTTTACCTCCAACTCTGTTTGTACCTCTGTACATATGTAAAGCTATCTGATACCCGCTTGGCTCACGTCTGTGCTATATAAAACTTTATATAAATAAATAAGTTCTATAGCAGCGTCCGCAACACACTTCTAGCTTTGCTAAAGAAACTCTCAGGGACCCTGTAAGGGGTGTATGAAAGTATGTATGGCATACGGGGAGGGTCATCATCTTAAAGAGCACAGCGCTACCCATTAGGGAGATTGGTAGTGCTCTCCAATGGGCCACGTCTGCTCGCAAATGCTCCACTTATGTGAATAAGTTCTGCTGTAGGAATTCCTCCCCACTTCTGGTGACATGGATTGCCAGGTAGTGGAATCCCAGACTCTCCAACGGTGCTGGGCATTCTTGTGGAAGGGCAAGCTCCCCCTTGAGAGTGGGAAAATCAGGGACTTGTCCCAATTAATTTATTAGCCCGAATAACACCTGAATGAGTCGAAAATAAAAAGATCCGGGAGATTGAGAACTGAGGTCTCGTGAAATAAAGCAGGATACTGTATGCTTATAAAAAGATCTTTTGGGTCAAATGTGCACAATCCTATGTCAAGTGGCAATGTTATGACATAATAATCACAAAATTCTTATATCAAAAAGTATATTAATAACATACCACATGAACATCATCTAATAATTCTTTTTTGAGACAGAGGAATCAAACAAGAGTTCTTAATGAATACATTATTGATTTTATTCAAGAAGCCAATTCTTTTCATCAAAAGAAACAGCCAACACGTGTTTCGTCGGTACAAGTCTGTACCATGGCTTTTTCAAGGCTAAGTGGACTGGTAGGTATGGTATAGCAAGAGGAATGATAAAGGTGAAGTCGATCATGTCTTAATTCAGTAAAACTCAATAGGTGTTGGTGGACACAAACAACATTGGTGTGAACGATGCCTGCGGTGAGGCGAAATAAGGTGAAAAAGATGTCAGCTGGTGTCCACCTCTGACCAGGATGTATAGTCCGCTAATAGAGTATAGACACTATTGAGAAGATGTAAGTGTAAATCCTATCAGAAGACCGATATGTAAAAAACTTGCTATAAAGAAGAGCCTACGGGAAAATGCAAATAGGCCATAACGAAATTTGGTAAAGAACAAAAATGATGTCTGATAGGGAAATATCTAAGACACAAGTCGGTGTTTAGAAAACTGTCTAAGCCCAAAGTAGAGGTAGGTGCCAATGAGAGGCACTTAGTAAACACACATCGAGACCGACGCGGTCACAGCAAGTCTGTAGTAAGGAGTCGTTGTCCGCATGGTAACGAGATAAAGTAAAGTCACGTGACATCACACCATTCAAGCGCACTCCTGCCATAGGGTGTTTGAACTTGGGCACAAAATCCAGCCTAGGTAAAATGACAAAGACATAGAGCCACTCAACGCTATCGAGGGCCATTCTTGCACCTGGTGAAAGCACTGCCACCTCCTCCTAGTCTGGTTCCGCTGTCATATGCATCACTCCATATAATCGCCGTCGGTTTATTTAGGTGCCCCGTCAAAGCATGAAGCCGGACTGGTTCGGGTGGATCACTGATGTTATTACTTAAGTCTATCTGTTTGCTAAGGCCTTGGCTATTACCTTGTCCTCCATATTAAGTAAAAATAATACAAGCTGTCGGGGGCTTGCAATTCTTGTAGATCACCACGATTGTAGCCATCCTCTGGTCTATCAGGATGAACTCTGCATCCCTCGTGGCCAAGAACATGTTGTAAGGGTAGGGTGCAATCTTGTGGGTCATACATTTGAACAATTCGAGGGAGAGGCCATTAGGCCATGTCATCTTGTCCGAGTGGAGTCCTCGAAGTGCCCCTTCAATATCCTCCACGTCAAGTCCTGTTCAAAGTCTTCCCTTTCCTCCTCAGAGCTGACTCGCAGTGTCAGGGTCGCCAGGAGCTTTGTACAATCTTCGCCTGATCTGTGGGACTTAGAGGCATACGTGTTCTCATAATATGTTGAGAACGTTTCAGATATGTCTCCACCTGTAGTGTGCACCCCACGCCTGCGATCGTGTATTTTGGTGGCCCAGTTTCTGCTTCTGTCCCGTTTATCCAACTAAGCAATGAGCTTGGTAGCTTTAGCACCCATGTCTTATAACCTTCTCTGTACAGCTAGGGCATGAGCCATTGCAGCATTCTCTGCAAGTTCCTTCAACTCCCGCTTTTGTAGACCGAGGCGAGAGACGGGATCCTCCCCAGGACCTCCCCCCACGGTACATCTTCCTCTAAGGACCTGATCTCCCTTTCTAAGGCCCAATACTGTGCCAATCTCTCTTTTTTCCTGACCCCCATAAGGGCCCGGGGGTGCCCACGTAGCACTGCCTTTTAGGCCTCCCACAAGGTGCTTGGCGAGTCCATCGATCCATCGTTATGATGGAATTAACGTTTCAGTGCCCTCCAGTATCTGGTCTCGTATTTTCCTGTCTTTTAAATTTCACGCCGCTATTCGAGGTGGCAGAGCTGTCACCCTGGCCGGTCCCATAAGAAAGGTAATTACCAGAAAGTGGTCTGAAATACCTCGCTCTAAGTGTTGAGTGTCGCAAAAATGGCCCACCCTATCACAGTGAGTGAATATGTAATCAAACCAAGAGAGACTGCCATATCTAGACGAAAGGTGGGTGTATTGGCACTTTTCCTGTGCTGTAACCTCCATAAGTACACCAGTCCCATGGACTTTGTAATGGATTTGAGGGGGTCCCACCCTGAGTCTCGTCCCATCTCGGTCATCTCTCCCGTGCCTCAGGCATCACATCATTCATGTCACCACCCAGGATCAGAGAGCCCATTGCATATCCAAGAGCGAAGCACCAAGTGCTGAGAGTGTGTCTCCCTGCATCCTGGGGGTGCATTCACAGAGTCAGGATTGATGGTGTGTCCCTCCGACAGGCCTTTTTGGAGCACATACCTAAGCAAGGGGTCATGCTAGGTTTCACTTGCTGTATATGGTGTTGTGGGCCTTAGCAAGATTCCCATTCCATGTGATCCAGAGGTATAGCCCACGTGTGCGACCAGGATGAATCCCCATCTATCTAGGGCCCTACAGTGCTGACCCTTTAAGTGAGTTTCCTGCAGGTGGACTAGGTCGGGGCATGTCAGTTAATGGTTTGCAGCACCAGGGTGCATTTTATTCTGGAGCCCAGACCGTTGATGTTCCAGGGCATAACTTTTATTTCCAAGTGATTGCGTACCTCCATGTTTTGTTGGTCTGGTTGGTACCTTCGATGTCCACCCCCCACCCCCATTGTAAGGCCCACCCAGGCCAACTCATCCTCCGCTGTTTTGCTGAGCTCATTGCATCTGCTTACAAAACAATTCTGAACTTAACTATCCCCTTAATTCCCCCCCCTGCTACCCTGCACTGTGGGTCTAAAACTACCCATATCTCCAATTTCCAGAGTGCCTGTCACCCTCATGTGAAAGTTAAACATGTCAGGAGAATGACCACTCTGCCCAACTAACCTCATGAGCCCAAAACATCTGCAGACCCTCTGTAGGCGGAGAGGGCCCCAGTGCCTGGAGATTTACAACAAGACACGTGAGCTAGTATGGAGAATTTAGATAGAGATTTCATAAAAAACTTGGATTCTGGGGACTCGGGTGGTCACTTATACTCGATGTCAGGTCCATCAAATTCCTCGGATAACGAGAGTGTTGGAGGAGATTGGGCAGACGAGAGAAGCGAGACTAGCTGTGCCCTGCAGGACGATGATGAAACACGCTTGGATGTCTCTGCTGATAAAGGAAATGTGCGGAAAGCAAGGGATGTCTCCCATCCAACTTCTAAAGAAATACCCGATAAAGCTGGGTCGCCTGAGTGGGACTTTTCATTCTCACCACAGCTTGGTGAGATGAATGGAGGTCTGGTTTGCGGTATTGGAGCAACTGGTGCTTCGGCAGATAAGGATATCACCCTGTCTACTATTTATCAAGCCATAATGACGCATCGAGAGGAAACTAAAGCAGAGGGACTACGCATACAGGGTGCAGTCCGAAAACTTCAAAATACACTGCGTCGCGCAGTTAAGTCTTGCACAGAGATGTCTACAAGGATTGGGGAAGCGGAGGCAAGAATATCCATAATCAAGGATGAGATGGTGCAGCAGAAAGCGGATGTAAACTTCTCTACACTCCGTGAGAGATGATATTAATTGGAAGCTCATTGACTTAGAGAACCGCTCTAGAAGGAACAATTTACGCGTACTAGGTGTTCCAGAAGGAAAAGAAGACAAAGACATAAGACAGTTTGTCATTGATTATTCCCAGAAGCCTTCCCCGAACAGGAGTCAATGGAAGTGGGAAGTAGAGTTGCAGAGAGTACATAGATTCCCCTTTCATTTGCGGGGTGGTACAAGGGGGTTGGATGGGAAACCCAGGGCTATTTTGATCTGTTTAAATAACTTTCTGCTCAGGGAGTCTCTGTATGATCTAACAAGGCCGGACCGGAAGAGAGGTGGGAAGGGCTGTGAATTTTTCATGCGACTGGATTTTTGTCAGGCCACAGTCCAACAGAGATGGCATTTGCGCCAGCTGATTCCACTATTTCAAGCCAAAGGTGCACAGGCCTTCCTACTCAACCCATCTAAACTTAAAATTATCCACAAAGATAAAACGCTCTTTTTTGTCTCTGAGATCGCTGCAAAGGAATTTCTAGGTACAATATAAGCGAAGGCTGCTTAGAAGTTATTCTTTATGTTTTTTTCACGTCGGGGGGATGGGGGGGTGAGAAGAGTGCACACAATCCTTTCTTTCCATTACTAAAAAGACTATTCAGTCTTATGCCTCTTGTGGGTGGGTATTTGGGTGAAGGGAGGGAGCTCTTGGGGGGGTAAGGGAGGTGGGGATGGCGGGTCAAGGAACAGTAGAGTATGGGTTTGGTATGGTTTGAGTTTGGCAGCAAGGGTATGGTGATTAAATCTCTCAAAATCATGTTTTCGTTATTTTTGCAAAATAGTTTAGGGTTTGGACAAAGTAAGCAAGGAAAGTCTAAAGTAATCTCTTATAATGATTGGTAAAACTTCCGTATGCGGCCTGAATGATAAAAAAAAGGGGGGATTATGGCCCAGATTTTAACTTAAATGCAGGTGGATCTGCTCTGTATACAAGAGACCCACATTGCATGGAACAATCGGAAGTGGTTCAAGGAGTTGGGTATGGAGCTCTTGGGTTGTACTCGGCAAAGCTCGACTACTAGAGGGGTAGCTATTTTGAAAAGATTTGGTTGGGGTGCTTGTAAACTTGTTAAAGAAGATGTTTGGGGACGTTGTGTTATCACTGAATTATGGATTGAGGGTGCCCCAATGATGATTTACTCAATATATGGCCCTAATCTGGACGATCCAGATATGCTACATTTTTTGAGTATTGAGTTAGTGGCGTGGCCAACTCCGCTGATCCACTGTGGGGATTTCAATCTCCATTTGGATGGTGGTTTGGATATAACAAGCGATTGTCCTTACTATGGGAAGAAAACTAAAGTCTTCAAAGCCACCAGAGGGCTAGCTAAAGAATTTGGGTTGGTGGACGTATGGTGTGCCAATGGTAAGGGAGTCCTAGGGGAAACCTTCTATTCTGCACCTCATAGTAAGCATCTGCGTCTTGATAATTTTTTTATAACAGCAGAGAAAGCAAGAAATACCAGGATCGATATTAAGCCTAAGATTATATCAGATCATAATCCTATTGTGTTGGAATTGGTTGTTAGTTGCAGATCATCTCCAAGAGCCTGGACCTTTGAACGCAAACTTTTGCTTGATTCTGTATATTGCGAACAAATGTGTAAATGGATCTCTGAATTTTTGTAAATCACAATCAGGGCTCTGCCGCAGATCCTATTGTTTGGGATGCGTTTAAAGCGGAGGTCCGGGGGGAAACACTTAGCTACTCTATTAATAAACAGCTAAAATTGCGGGGCGAAGTTCAGGTTGCGGTGGACAAATTTAGGCTGTCAGAAAAAGAGTATATATCAGAATTTTGCCACAAAACTAGCCACTGAAATTGCTATATATAGATCTGAACTGTACGAAATAGGTGAAAATTCTGGTCGAATATTAGCAAAAAGACTACATCAGAAAGAGGTAGCCAATAGGATCAATAAGATTTAGGATCATCTTGGTCAGGTTCTGGACAAGCCATGGGAAGTACTCGACGTGTTTAGTAAATTTTATCATCAGCTGTACACAGAGTATGCTATTATTGGAGTTGAAGAGAAATTGGAAGAATTCTGTGTCGATATCGAAATCCAAAAATTGACACATGACCAAATTGAAGAACTAGATGCAGACATTACTTGCGAGGAAGTGGAGGCAGCAATAATATCACTGGCAGCAGGCAAGGCAGTGGGTCCCGATGGTATTCCTCTTGAATTCTATAGGACTTTTCGGCAAGTTTTAAAGCTAGAATTTATGACCCTGTTTTTGGCCGCACCACGGGGGGTCGCGACAGCGTCTTGGCGTAAAACTACCATTATTGTTTTTCTGAAAAAGGATAAGCCTGATCTTCTGCCTACGTCATATAGATCGATTTCACTAATCAACTCCGATAGTACAATTTTCTCTAAGGTTATTGCTATGCACCTAGCTGGTGTTATCTCTACACTGGTCTCTAGTTTCCAACACAGGTTTATCCCTGGCAGAGACACAGCTGACCATGTGAGGCGTGTGATTTCCTTTATGGACTGGGCACAAGCAACCGATTCCACATTGGGGGTGATCCTGTTGGATGCCAAGAAGGCATTCCACAGGGTCTCCTGGCCTTACATGTGGGAGGTTTTAAGACTGAAGGGATTTGGCCCTAAGATCTGGCAAGCAGTTAGGACATTATATATCAGTCCGGAAGCAAGCATACGAATCTCCGGTCAAGAGTCGGGGTTATTTAAGATAGGTCGAGGTACACAACAAGGATGCCCTTGTTCACCTTTATTATTTGCCCTATATATTGATTTTTTTTTTAATAAACTGAATCGCCTTTTAGACATAAAACCAGTACAACTGCGCATATGAAGTATAGAGCATTAGCATATGCCGATGATATTATTGTTGTTACAAGAGTTATTGTTACTGCACTCCCTGCAATCAATAAATTGGCATTTCAGTTTGGGAGCTTCTCCGGTTATAAATTAAATACATCTAAAACCCAAGTGCTCTATTCAGGTGGTGATCCTCCTGGAAACGTGGCCACTGTCTCAGAAGTTACATATGTGGGAATTAAAATCTCAATGCATGTTAGCAACATTCCAAAGCTAAATATGAATCCTGTATTGACAAGGGTGAACTCAACATTGGAGCGGCTGGATCATTTGCATTTATCTCAGTATGGCAGATCAAACGTATTAAAAATGGTGGTATTGCCAAAGTTCTTATATATGTTTAGAACAATTCCACTAGAATTCCCTGTGTCATGTTTTAAGAGGTTAGAGAGGATTTGCTCTAGATTCTTATTGGGGTATAGTCGACAGAGGAGGGCCTTCAATAAAATGGTGTTATCAAAAGATCGTGGTGGTTGGGGTATACCACATTTTATGTTGTATTATTGGGCAGTTATCTTGCAATGTATCAGCCCCTTGGTATTCGGTGACAGGGCGGAATTTCTGCCCTGCCATAGACCATCAACTTATGAATTTGGGCTGGGGGATGAGACTAAGGAATGCCTTGTTAAAATAATTGAACCAAGCTATTTTAAGAAAACTAAATTTAAAGTACTTAAGGCAGTCTACTCTGTTTGGAAGCAAGTCAAGCGGTAGCTTGATGTTTTAAACTGAACGCATTTACTCCCTTTTCAGCTCCCGGGTACTTCCAATAATTTTTCGTGATCAAGTGACCGATAGATGAGGATTAAAAGGGATTCACTGTTTAGGGGGTTTACGTGATAATGGTCAACTAGCAACGTTTGCAGATTTGCAAGCGAAATATGGTTTAGCTAAACATGAATTCTTTAAATATCTCCAAATTTGTAGCTATTTCAATAGGCAAGGGTCTGGATTTGAACAACAGATTGTTAGGATTCCACTTATCAAAAGAATGAAGAAAAAAAAAACACCTATTGGCCAATTTTATGCACAACTAATTGAGACATTTCCTGATGATTTAGAAGTCTGTCAAGGAAAATGGGCAAGGACTTTGGAGCTAGAGGATGTCAACATCAGGGAATCCTTAGGGCTTGCTAATCAAGTTTTGATGACCAGGAGGATGCGCACGCAACATTATATGGCTCTTTATGACATGTATTATACCTCAAGTAAGATTTCAAAATGGAGGACATCTGTTGGGATCAAATGTAATAGATGTGGCCTACATGCAGCGGATTCAGTTCATGTGTTCTTTTTATGTCCAAAATTAGGGGAGCTATTTAGAGAAATTGAGCAGTTTTTAGGCATAATATTGGGATCCTCTGTGAGTATAACTGGGGAATTGGTTTTGATAGGGGTTAGCTCAGATATCACTGCACAGACTAGATCAAGAGTCATGGTATCCTTTTTGTTTATTTGTATGGCGGTGATACAGGCCTGCATCACGAAGAATTGGATTAGCCCTGATCCACCGACATTCTTGAGCTGGCGCTCAAGATTATTAGCTATGTATAATTTAGAACTAGCAATATATAAAACTAAGGGGAGGAAGAAGAGAGTAATGGGAGCCAAGATTTGGTTTGCCATAACGGATTGGATCTAGGTGTAAATAGGGTTAGGTACTCTTTGATAAGCTATTGTTGTAAATAGATCTTATTTCTGTCTTTTGATATAATTTGGCTTGTCTTTACTCATACTTATATCTGTCTGTACCAACTATGTTCATGCTATCCTATAATTTTGTTACAGTCCAATCCTCTTCATCTTCTGCTCTTGTGTGAAACTGTGCTAATTCTTTCATAAAAGGGGAAAAAATTCAATTAAAAAAAAGTCACTTCTGGATCTGGCACTTCAGCTCTCCAACTATAGTCTTGCCCCGGGGAGTCTCTGCTTTGTTCACTCTGGGAGTACTGTTTACAGAGACCCCGTGGTCGTCGTTATTCCGATGTACGCCACCCTTTCTGCTAATCCCATGTTTCCGCCAGTGAGTGTTAAAACCAAGACTTTCCCTCTGCGAGGACCCGCAGCTGGAAGAAACAATATATATTTTAGCTCTTTCTCTCGAAGCACCTTCTTGACCTCATCAAAACTCCGCTGCTGTCTTTGCACTTGTAAAGTAAAATTCAGGAAGGAGCACACTGTGGCATTTTTCTTACTTCAGGTCCCCTTGCGATCAAGCTGTTTTCTGGATTGTGTCCCTGCCTCAATGGTTGAAGATCCAGGCTACACTCTCCGGCCCCCCCACTATGCACACATTATTGCGCTGGGCCCTCGACTTCTGGTACTCAATTATTGCTGCAAGTAGTTCCTGTTGCATCATCGGTATACAAACTTGTTAATCTAGAGACTTGAAGGAAGTATGGAGAGTGTGGATGTGGGATTCCGCAGTCCGCACCTTGTCTGACATATTTTGGAAGTACGCATAGGAGCCCTACATCAATCGTGACCGTGCCTATTTTTGGCTCAAGGGAGGACTTGAGGTTTTGGATGCCCGCCATGATTGCCCCCAGAGAGGGTGCCTGCCACCCCACCGGCTCCCCGGTCCCTCAGCGTGTTGTCTGGGAACTGCGTATTTGTCCAACCTGGTGTTCTGCAACTGCAAAATGCTACTTTGAATTGTGACACACAAAGTCATTGGATCAAATAACTTCTCCATTCAAGATATATGTACAATTTGGAGTTTGATTTAATAATATTTGACTACTGTGCCCTTTTTCATTTTTAATTAGAACCATTTTCTATGTATTATTCCCACTGTGTTATGATTTTTTATGTAATTATTTTATTGTGGTAGGATATATGCATAACCATTTTATTCTATTTTCTTTCTGTATAAATGTTATAATAAAATGTACACGTTTTTAATCTTGATCATCTGCATCATATTTACTCTTTACTCTTGCTAGGCTGTATGTATTGAATCAAGTCTGTTTGTAATGATGAGGTTGCAAATGTAGAATCTGGTCTGTAACTTATCCAAAGGGGACACTTTATTTGACTTACAGTCTTCTGGAACCCTACCCCTTTGGTTGCTGGGGTCCCTCTCTTTTGTTAGAGGTTCTGCAACTGCACCTGTCCCTTGGATTTCACCATATCTCCATGCTACTGAATCTATCTGTTGAGCGAGGTCAGGTGCTCCTCCCACCCGTGCTGTCACAGGTGCCTGGATGGTGCTCTGGTGTCTGTCCTGGCCGTGTGCACTCCTACGACTGAAACTTCCAAATGTTGCTGAGAAGGATCCCCCAGGCCGACCCGGCAATCCTGGGACCGAGGGACGCCTCCACGCTCCCCACGCTCCTCAGTTTGTCCAGGGGTAGATGTTTGTAGATGTGGAGTTGGTATACTTTTCTTTGTAGCCGGTGTGTCTGTGAGGAGTAGTTGCCATGTTTTTATGTGTATTGTGTGCTTCATTTTGTGCCAATGTGCAGGACTGACATCAGGGCATTTCATCATGCTGTCTGCCCCACATTTAGCTTCATTCGGGTCTTTGGGTGGGTGGTAAGTTTGTGCCTGTGTGTGATGGAGAGACTGTGTGAACATGAACGACTCGAGTTTCGGCTTGTGTCCTGCAGGAACGATTCTCGGCTTTACTGGAGATGTCCCAGGCAGAATGTGCATTCACATACCTGCCAACTCACACGGTGAGGAAAACGAGTTGAAAACCACTCTAACTAGTGGCTTCTAGCTGTGTTGCAAACGTTTCTAACTGCCGACGTCCATTAATGGGCACCAGCCTCAACAAGCTTTTTTTTGGGGGGGGGGGGGTGGGGGGGGGGGGTTGACAGCGGGGATTCAAACGAGGTATATTTCGCCCGCCCCCTCCTCACACTGTGACATTGTTCAGTATCAAGGGACCAGGGCTGCAGAGCGCCAGCCTGCTTCCAAGCTGCAGCGAGTCCTAGGGATCAGGGAAGGTTTTGCTAGAGGAGAGGACAGAAATTGGGGAGTTTTGTTGTATCTTGACACAGGGGTATTTGCCTACCCAGTATGCCCTACATTTCTGCAGCGATCAGAGTGCTGCCGAGGAACCAGGCAGGCACACATCACCTTCCGATTTCGTGGGCACTTTTGTAAAAATGCCGCAATTTTTACAAAAGTGACGATTTCGCGGGCACTCTTGTAAAAATCGCGGCATTTTTACAAAAGTGCCGATTTCGCGGCAAACCGCGAAATCGTGAAATCCTGGAGGGTCTGTATAAGCCTCACCAACATGGAGTCAGTATTCAGCTCCATGTTGTGTCGTCCTGGAGGGGGGCGGGGGGGGGGGAGAGGAGAGATGGAGCTGCCAAACTGTGTGACTTAGGAATGTCTGATGTGGCCCCCGTGCTCTTTGCCATGCCTTGCCTCTGCCATCATCCTCCAGGTGGCTGGTGGTCCCAGCCAGGTAGGTATGCCACCTCACTGATGGCCACAGTCGCATGCCCTCCTGTGACCAGGGAGACTGGATTTTCTTGGGCTGCATTCTGTGCTACGGCGAGGCTGGTCCCTTGCCGTGTGGTGGCCCGCACCATGATGACTGTAGCTCTGCAGTGATGGGGCAGGCAACAAGGGTGAGCGACACGCACCCCGGTCCAACCACCAGGCAAATCTTGGCTGCAATCCACAGCCAATTCTGTTTTGGACGTGACCAGAGAGCATTGTCGGACAGCCCCGCTGTCCCGGTCTTGGCCGTGTGCCCTCCTGCAGCTGGGGCTCCCCACCAGTGGTTCCTGCAGGACGTCGAACATCGTTGGGTCGCCTCTAGCGGTGCCAGGCCCCCGTGTGCTTCCTTACAAGGGCTGCGGAGGCCTAGCTCCCACTCCCAGGTGGTGTCCTAATTCGTAGACTTCAAAATGCACGAGGTCTCCCGCTCACGTCCTCCTCAATTCTGTCCCACAACACGGCCTCGACTCCGTGCCATCCTCTTCAGATCCCTGTGCCACTATCCATCGGCTTCTTTGCCACTGCAGGGGACGGCCATGCGCATCTGCACTCAAAGGAGGTTGGGGATGTCGTTTTCCAGTCTGTGAGTATAGTCTTAGACTGTGAGTATAGTCTTAGTCCTAAATGACATTAGGAGATGCACTAGTAGTGCAGTATTTCCAGTAAATTCAGAGGAAAGAGAATTAGTGTGGATGCCCAGTACTGTCGTCAGTTTCTACTGCTGACACATATTTCCTGTGTCAGTGACTGTATTCTCGACCATCGTGGGTGAGACATTTTACCTGTAAGAAACCTGTTGTAGGTCACCTGTGCCTTCCTCTGATCTCCAGCATATGTCTAAATCTCTAACCCCCAGTTTATGCAGTGGGGTCCAGTAAGTATTGTGAATTGACCAGAACCTTGACTGTACAAGAGCTGGTGTGATTTTCCCAGAAAGGGGACTGCAAAATAGTACCCGACATTTTGTCTGAGAAATCATCTTGATATGTTGATTGTATGTGTGGTCCTCATTTAACGGTCAAGAGTCGCAGTGCAGAGGTGTTGTATTGTATTGTATTGTATGGCATATTTGTATAGCGGAAAAACTGTCACCCAAAGGGTATCCTGGCGCTTGACTTGATCAGCCATACGTAAATTTATGCTGCCTTAATCTTTATGCTCTCCTGGGGAACAGGTGTGTTTTTAATCCCTTGTTAAAGGAGGAAAAATCCTCCTTACTTCTCAAGGGCAAGGGAAGAACATTCCACAGCTTAGCTGCAGCGAACCTGAAGGAGCGTCCACCCATCCGAATCCTCAAAATTTTAGGAATTACCACCAGGCAGGCTGATGAGGAACGAAGGGGTCTAGTGGGAATATACCAGGAAAACATCGTCTGCAGCGAGGACGGCCCCTGGCCATGGAGGGCCCTAAAAACAAGACATAGTGCTTTAAAATCAATGTGCTGGGCAATTGGCAGCCAGTGGAGATCCATGAGCGCCAAGGAAGAGGAATCAAGACGCCGTCTGGAGAGAGCTAACTTAGCAGCCATATTCTGCACTCGCTGTAGTTTATCCACTAGGGTGGCTGGCGCGCCCAGAAGTAGCGCGTTGCAGTAATCAAGCCTGCTTAAGATGATACTACGCACTACTTCTGGGCGGGCATGGGCCGGGAGGAAAGAGAGAATCTTCCGCAATGTTCGGAGCAGCAGCATGCACGTTGCCACGGTTTTATTGACAAACGCGTCTAGCTGTAGATTAGATTCGAACAACACCCCCAAGTTCCGAGTTGACACCGCCGCTGCCCCCGTGCCCTGGAAGGAGGAAGGCCAGAAATCCGGTGGCAGAGGCCGAGGGATGCGGTCCGATGGGCAGTGCAGTACCTCGGTTTTTGAGCTGTTAAATTGCAACAAATTCAGACTCAGCCATTCAGCAGTAGCTGTCATACAGCGGTGATAAGTCTCCTGTGACACGGCCTCCCTACCCTCAAACGAGAACATAAGTTGCGTGTCATCAGCATAATTGATGACCGCAATGCCAAAGGACTTGATTAAGCTGACCAGGGGACGGAGGTATAGATTAAATAGAACAGGACTAATGGCCGACCCTTGGGGTATGCCCTGCCCCACTTTCCTGATGTCCAACCGGTAGGGCGGCAAGGCTACCACTTGGTGTCTATTACCAAGGTAAGAGACCAACCAGTCCAGGGCCAGGCCAGATACCCCAATCTCCTCTAGTCTCCTGATCAGAATGGCATGGCTGACCGTGTCAAATGCGGCCGACATGTCGAGCAGCTCTAAAAAGGCTGCTCGACCAAGGTCGACACGCGAGCGAAGGTCATCCAGGGCGGTCACCAATGCGGACTCAGTGCAGTGGGCTGGCCTGAAACCAAACTGAGCCTCGTCCAAGCAGATGTTAGTCTCTAAAAAGCTGGACAGATGTTTTGTCGCCAATTTCTCCAAGATCTTAATTGGGAGAGGAAGCAGTGAGATAGGCCTATAGTTTGCTAAGCAATTAGGATCCAGTGTGTCCTTTTTCAGAAGCGGTGATACCACGGCCAGCTTCCAACAGTCCAGAACCCGAGCAGTACTAAAGGACTGACAGCAGATGGCATGCAGAGGGGGGAAAAGCTCCTCATGGAACAGTTTCCAGTATTTATATGGCAACGGGTCGAGGGGAGAGCCCTATGAAATCCCGTCCGCCACGGAACAAAAATCCTCAAAGGACGGGAGGGGGAAGCTATTCAGCCGGGCTTGCCTAACATCCAACTCCAAGATCTTAAGGGTAGTCCCCGATGCAGAGTTAGACATAGCTTGGGGAGCAGAGGTGGCCGGAGTGCCAAGATTACTCAAGATGGAAGTGATCTTGTCCTCAAAAGCCTTTGCTAAAGAGTCACAGAGCAGTTGGGAGGCCGGGATGTCATTAGAGGCACAAACAAGTTGGGTGTGTCCAGGAGTTTGTATACATGTGAAGCGGCGTGGCCCTCTTTTCTACTTTGTCCCAGGGCTCCTAGTAGGTCTGGGTGGTATGGAGGCTTCAACCTGCTTAATGCGCCTTTCAGTCGCAGGAATCTATAGAAGTTTTTGTTTATGAGAATGGGATGAGTTTAGCACGTGAGCCTAGGTCATTTATCGAGTTAATACCTTTCCTATCCCACGTTTCCCAGTGGACTGTTTTGCCCTCTACTTTGATTGCCTGGTTATGTGTTGTATGCTTTTTGATGGCATCACAAAGTACCAACTTTCTATACAAACCACAGATAGATACAGATAAATCCTCGGTGATGTGACAATATTATTATTATTATTATTATTATTTATAAGCTTATAAAGCGCCTGGTTACACCAACGGAATGTCCCCGCATGACCCCAGAGCCCTATATCCTCCCGAAGGACCACAGGCCCTAGCATGCGTGATAGCCTTGCAGCCAGTGCACTAACACCAATCCCCCGGGGGTGATTGAAAAAAACAGGTTTTCAGTTTATTATCAAACATTGTTTCAGATGGATAAATTCTCAATTCCATAGGTAGGTTATTCCAGGCCTTAGCCGCGAGAAAACCGAAGGACCTACTTTCCGAACGTGCCTTTCTGACCTTTGGCACTACCAACTTAGCAGTGCCCATAGACCTAAGATTCCGGGTAGGTCTGTAAGCAGTGAGTAATGGGCACAGGTACCTCAGCACTTTCTCATTGGGAATCCTGTGGCAAAAACACAAAGCCTTAAAGGTAATCCTGGCCTGTACTGGAAGCCAGTGTAATTCCCTTAAGGCTGCCCCCACCGATGCAAGCCTAGTAATATTCAACATCATCCGGGCAGCTGCATTTTGGACCTTCTGTAAGATGTTCAAGTTACTTTTTGTGACCCCCAGATAGAGGACGTTACAGTAGTCCAGACAGGATGTGACAAGGGCTTGCACAATGGTCTTTTTGGCATCTAATGGCAGTATATCCCAAATTTTTCGCAACATTCTTAAGATGCCAAAGCATGCTCTTCCCACAGCTGAAATCTGCTCTGCAAACGATAGGGTTTCAATGTCTCATATGTCAATGTAGCACATTGTTGAAAACACCACAGCAAGACTATCAATTCCCGCAGTGACAACACTAACAGTCATTCAACCCTTTTTTTAGTCAAGGGTATCACACAGAGTAAATGCAGAATCTTGTTGCTGACACCACAAACGGTGTAAGAGCCAGTTGTAAGGCAAGATATCCCAAATAGAAAATTCATTATTCGGGTTTACGATGACACTGTGAAAGTTAAATACACTCCTGGCTGCTTCTAGAATTGTCCCACAATTGGGATGGCAGGTGAGGTGGTAGCCTGAAAAAAAACATGGTAACTGCAAAGCACTCTGTAGGCTACAGCTCAGGGCCAGATCAAAAATCCAGGAGCTAAGGAAGTAGGGGCCAGATGTAGGAGCCCTAATACCGGTCATAAACAGCCGATTTCGGCCGTTTCCGACCAGTATTAGGGTTTTCAGATGTAGGGGCATGTTATTTAAAGAATCGGTAAATTTACCGATTCGGTAAATATACCGATTCAGTAAAATACCGAATCGGTATATTTACCGAATCGGTAAATCCATATGTAGCTGACACTCCTAAGAGTGCCACAGGCCCTTAAGAGTCGGTATTTTACCACACAATCCTATTGTGTGGTAAAATACCGAATTCAGGTGTGCATGCACATCTGTGCATGCACACCTGTGCCATGTGACACACAGACATGCCCTTAGGGCATGTATGTGTGCCACATGTCACACAAGCCTGTACTTGGGGTGCTAGAGGGTGTCAAAGTGACACCCCCTGCACCCTTGCAGGATTCGGTAAATACCGAATCGGTATTGCCCATTGATTCCTATGGGCTTCAAGGCCCATAGGAATCAATGGGCAATACCGATTCGGTATTTACCGATTCGGTAAATACCGAATCTTACAGATTCGGTATTCCTGAATTCGGAATTACCTACATCTGCCCCCTTCCCATTTACAGACTCTTAAATACCGAATCGGTAAAATTCGGTATTTAAGAGTCTGTAAATGGGAATTACCTACATCTAGGTCTAGATGCCTAGTTTGCTTGCGTCTTAACACACACGGATCTCTTTATCATGACATCACCAATAGATGTTTATCTCCCACAATACGTTTTCTTTAAATAATTTTAAGTCAACCTTTATTTTAGCTGATAAGGCCTTTACTTCACAAGTTGATCTTGTGCTCCTTTAAGAATATTTAACTCGGCAGTACCGAACGTAGGCTTCAGTTCATCCCAGGGTCACAGGAGAATTGCTGACCATGTAAATGAGTTTCGTTTAAATTCACTGCAGGCAGATGTATCAAATGCGGCTATTGTGGAAATCGAGTTTGAGGTCCCATTGACCTGTGTTGGGGTCCCTGGTTTTAAACAGAACATTAACAGACACAATGGGTCTTAGAGCTCAAAGAAACCCGAGGCTACATTTCCCAAAAAAAGCAATGATAAATGGTTTAAGGAGGCGCTGACACTAATAAAGGAAACCCAGTAAAATACTGGTAGAATTTAGTGAAAGAATAAAGTGGACCAACATTTTTTTTCTCAGAAAAGTTGATATGAATAAGAAAAAATATGTTATTGTTCAACCTAAAAGTCAATATGCAGAAACTAAAACTGACAAAGGAAATACTCAGATGCATTATATATTTTATATGTTATTAAGTATTAGAAGGACAAACTATAGGACATCCACCGCAATATCAACAATAACCTCATGAAGTTATTGTGTCTTTGGTTTTAGAACTGCAACGCCACTTCTCAGCCTGCTTTCCTTACAAGTTATAGCCCGTTTTAGTGAAATACTCAGCATGTGAGCCTGTTGATGTTATCGAACTTGATAGGGAGACTGCCTTGGTTGGTCTTGTTAGGATTCAAATGTGCTACCTGCTGGTGATATGCACTTATGGTTTCGCACCTGATAGGTACAATTTCTCCTATAAATTGTGAACCATTTGTTAAAACATTTGCCAACAAACATTTGCAATGCAGTAGGTCTCGTATTTGCCAGAGTTTGACCTATTGACATTGTAAATGACAATCCCCCAGATTCATCAATGTCCCGATTTGCGAGCCCTTAATAGCGATTATTAAGGAATCGCTATTAAGGACTTGCAAAAGGGGATTCATTTAGAAATCGCAATATTATTTGCGATTTCTACAGCTTACTTATTTGCGATTAGAATAAGGATGCGATTACAAGGGTGCCAGGGGTGTCCAAAGGACACCCTGTAGCACCCCTGAAATGTCAATGTAGACTGATGTTGTGCACACACATGTCCAAAGGACGTGTGTGTGTAACATACAACTTTTTCGCTATTTACCACGAAGTCAGACTTCCCGGCAAATAGCGGCAAAAAATAGCGAATTCGCAATTTTAAAAGGTTCATGAATAGCATTTAAGGAATCTCTAAAGGAGATTCCTTAAATGCGATCGCAATTTGAGAAATCGCAATTATTTGCGATTTTTCAAATTGCGAGTTCATGAACCATTGATGAATCTCAAATGCCATTTCGGTGGGCGCAAACGGCCGAATTTTGCGATTCGCACCGTTTGCGCTCGCAAAAATGCTTGATGAATCTACCTGAATGCCTTTTATTTACGTGTTTTGAAAACCTGCAAGTGGTGCATAAACACGCACTTTGTACTGATAGTTGTTGCTTACGAGAAGCAAGGCGGGCAGTAACTGCGCCTCTTTTACTGCTAGACCTCCTTCTCGTAAACAAGGATTATAAGTACAAAGTGCGTGTTTACGCACCACTTGCAGGTTTTAAAAACATATAAATAAAAGGCATTATCATTTACAATGCCAAAAGCTCAAACTCTCACAAATGCGAGACCTATTGCATTGCAAAACTTGTTTTTCCTTTGGGTTTGGTGAAGCACCAGGCCACCGACCGTGAAGTTTGCAGAAAGGTTGTACTAGGTTATCAGGCTTTGTAGTGCCTCGCGGCTGTTGCGCTGTGCCAGAGTCCCGGGGGTGCATGTTTATCTGTTTTAACCTTGTTTTTCTGAGGTGATAATAAGCGCGCCATAGCAACAGCGGTTGGTAGTCTGTGCTGTCTGGTTGGATGTGTAGAAACTGTACTGGAATGGGGTGCGGGCGACGCCCAGGTTTCCCGCTACAGGGTGGAGGGCTTCTACAAGAGCAGGTTTAATGTCCTTATTATGGGCCAGCTGTCTCCTGGCTGTGCACGGCCCATAATTCAGAATGTGCCCCAGAGAGTGTGTGGGGGACAGATATGTTCGTCCCCTCTTCATCAGTTAAAGAGTTCTGCTCAGAACCGGGGGTGGCGTACTATGCCTTTTCTTATCATGGGTAGAAACGTGAAAGATTACAATACAGAGCTTGAAAATGACTGCCAAACCCGAGTACTGTACAAAAAAAGTAATCATGGCACTCACGCTTTAGCTTTAAACATCTTAAGCTAAAGCGTGGGTGCAAGGATTGCTTCAAAAGTAAAGCAATAGAAAAAAAAATTCTATTTCTTTACTTATTAGACAATTGAGGAACCCACGCTTTCGCTTACGATGTTTAAAGCTAAAGAGTGGGTTCCACGATTGTAAAAAAAGTAAACAAATTGAAAAACAACTGGCAGCCGCAAGCTTTTTTTTCTATATATTTACTTTTGTTACAATGACGGCATCAGTGCTTTAGCTTTAAACATCTTAAGCTAAAGTGCGGGTGCCGGGATTGCTTAAAAAATAAAAAAATAGAAACAAAAGTAAATTTTTTTATGTTTTTTTACTTTTGAAGCAATCGTGGCACCAGTGCTTTAGCTTAGGATTTAAAAAGCTAAGGAGCTGGCGCAGATATTGTAAACAAAAAAAAGTTAAAGAAACTGAAATAGAAAGGCATGCAGCCGCGTTCAGCCCCTCAAATAATAAAAGAAAGTCAAGGCTACATTATTCCTGCCGAGGCATGCTGCGCTGCCTACTTAAACAAGGACTCTTAGGCTCCGCCTACACTGCTACGCAGTGTTACGTAGGCCCGAGCCCTAAAACAAAAATTGCATATTGGGATGGCATGTCCTGCCAGCAACAGCAGGCAGGACAAACCCATTCAAGAAAATAGTGCCCGGAGGCTGTAATTAAAACCTACCAAGTAATAACACATATAACAGGGGGTGTCCTCATGGTTACAAGAAGAGAATAGGCGGTACGAAGGAGGAACTACTAAGTCTATTGACCAATGAAAAGCCACCATTTACAAAGAACAGTGACAGGAGCCAATTAAACCAGCATTGGCATAGCCAATAGGTCTCACCTTTGGGACATTATACGTATTTAGTTATGCAGCACAATATCCTTGGTGCAACAACATTTACTGTTGCATGGCTAAACACTTATACGGTCCCAAAGGCAAGACCTATTGGCTATGCCAATGCTTGTTTATTTTAAGCATATGCTACAAAAGAACAGGCCACAGATTAAATATGGTGGCCAAAAGTTTCTAATAACATTTCAAATAAAAAAAATAATGAAACCATTGTTTATAACTTTTTTATAGACCAGTATGGGTGCTTCCTGGCAGGCAGGTGTAACTAGAACAGTTAAAGAAAACGTTTTTTCACAGGCAAATATTTCTCTTATTGGCTTAAAGAAAAGATAAACCTGGGTTTGAGTTACTGACATAGCTTACATAAACGACAAAAAAACGGTAACATGATAAGGAATGGAAATAAAGAAGTATTAGCCAGTGCTGGGCCACCAGTCCTGGTAATAAAGGGCACTTTGTTTAGGCAGGTATGCATATGTGTTTAGGCAAAATACCATTACTCAAAGTGTGTGGGGCAACGGATGAAGTGATCTGACCTACAGCCCCATGCTATGACGAAAGGAAGCAAAATGTGAACGGCAGATGAGCAGGCCAAAGGATGAATTTTTATATTTATGGATGTTTGATTACACAAGGTCACCAAAAAGCTGATGCTCTGTCCATGCCAAACCTAAACCAGGCAGCAGGGGGGTGGACGCGATTCACTCGTGGGAGCGATAATTGCGACCAGATGGGCCGCTCTCTCCCGCGAGTGAATCTCCTGATGAGCACGCGTTGCCATTGAAGGCAATGGAACGCGTGCTCGTGCTTGGCTAAAAAGCCTAAGCCCTCGGAAAAGGTCGTTTTCCTTTGCAGCGAATGCGCTGCGAAGGCTCGACCTAAAAAAGGAAAGTGTATCAACACTAAATTAGTCATGGGTTTCATGTGCGGAGAGAAACTTGCCAAATAAAGAAAGACAGATGTTTTACAGTTCATCATCTTGACTCATTTTAGGCCTTATTTTGAAAAAAGTTCATGCTCCTCCTTCCAAATCAGCAGTGTATGGCGACAGTCCTGTGATTTCCTCAACCCTTCATAGTCCATTACAGAAAAACGTTACATAAAAACAGAAAATAAACATAAATGCAAAATGAGCAGAGGCATGAAAAGTCGATCATCAAAGGTCTCCGACATACAACGGGTGGCTGCCCTGTAGGAGTTACACAGATCACTGCTCACAAGCAGACGTTACACACACACACCCCTGCACACGCTGCTTTTTTTTAGGGATTCATCACTGATAAAACTGCACAGCCTGTAAAATTTACGAGCATAGATGCATTCACCGAGTGCTCCCAAAGAGATTCCACATAGAGGAAATCAACCAGATAACATATCATAGAAAATAACATTATTATCTATTCAGAGCATTCAGTAGCCAGCACGGAATCATTTCTTGCCAATTTAGGTTTTCAAAATGTTGTGTCAGGGTGAGGAAATGTGCCTGGATTATGGTCATCTCATGATCAAATAGATTTCTTTTCCTGTGGTGCTGCCTACCCCAGGCTCACATGGACAAGCTCCCGATTGCACCTCAGCAATTTTTGCTGCTTCCTGCTGGAGGGGCTGTAAGTCAGCTCCTTTCCTGACCATATGGACGCAAACAGAGCTTGTTAAGGGTACAGACCCTAGGAAGATGTTCATCTGTCAAAGCAAAATATTATTAATTCATCATCTGGGTTTAAACTAAACAAAATGTATGTTGTATAGTTGTTAGGGTTGCTTCTTATTTGCCTGGAGTGGCAGCTAATGGGGCTAGAGATTCTGTTTATCTTTTTTCACGGTTTCAATCTTAGTGCCATGATTTCCATTCAGGTTATCAGGTGCTTTACAAGCACAACATAATAACATGTTGTTTGTTTTCTCTATGATGATTTACAGCAGGGCGCCCTCGGTCTCACAGAGAGTCACAGACCTCACAGTAGCAGGAACTAATCTTGGGCCACTGAATTCTACTCTAATATGTAGGATCCACTGTTCTCAAAGGCCAATGACCTATTACCCATACCAAGAGTCTGCATAGATGTGTGTTATTGACAGACACCTGTCCTTTAGGGAAGCAGCAATAAGCTGATTAAAGTCACTTTAGATAGCTTTTTTTGGTTCAACGGTGTACTGTTTAATGTGGGGGTCCTACTGTTTTGCTCTATTTAGTCTCTCAATAGTGTCATTTGAGGAACTGCATTTTAAAATGTTTCTCTAATATGGAGTTCACAGAAAAATGAGAGGCAAAAACATCTATATATTTATGTTAATGATCATCATAAAGCACAACTAATCTATAACCCTACACAAAAGTATTTAAAACAAGCATTGGCCGCGCTGCCATGAAAGTGACGCGGTGAAAGTGATCGTGATCGCGGGCTGTAAGGATGCCCGCGAGTAATGCACTTAATGAGCCATGACGAGCACAGGATGGGGCCTGTGCTCGTAACTGTGCGCGTAACCGCACGCTCTAGGCCACACAAAAAAATCTGTGGTCTGCTTTTTGAAGCCCACTCACTAAAAGTCTCGCCAGAGCAGCGCATGCACTGGCTCAGGCGAGACCTAAAAAATGGGCGGAAAGTGGACAGAGCTTCATGCCTTTATCACTAATACGTTTTAAAGTAAACAAAGGTCCTAAGCTTATTACAAATATAGCATATAATATATGACACAGACTTATAATAAGGACTATGTATCTTCTTCTCCCAGGTCCAGCCGGACGAGGAGATTTTTATTTTGAAGGTTAGATAAATACAATTTAGAAAAATTGAGAAAGGAACCATTAACTGGGCACAAGCCTGTACCTTGTCAAGGAAGGGAGACAATACATTGGAAAGGAAAAGGATAGAATAGCAGGCAAACAAGGTGGAGAGAGGCGGTGGCTTATAGTACAGTGAAATTTTTCATAAGCTCATAGCCTGCAGTAACTGCAACACATGTTACAAAATTGAAAAGGGAAGCAGAACTGCACAAACTGTCGACGTAACGTTTCGATCCCTATCTCCAGAAATTAAATTGGGATCATCTTCAGGACTACAATAGACATTTTGCCTGAGTGTATATAAAAACAAGCCGTTGCACTTTAATGAAGGTGCGTGAGCGGCGTGGGGAACCAGGCAGCTAGACGGCAGGCCATCTGAATGGCTTAGCAAGTAATTATAGCCGTACTCTGCTTCTGGGGAATACGTGGTTCAGGGTCGACCAGAATTAATCTTAACCGAGTAAAAGGAGGTGTTCAATGAACACTTGTCGATCCAGATCCCACAATGGGGAGAGCGCTCCGTGATAGTAGCGCTGTCGGGCAGCGAATGGGTCCCGTCTGGTCTGCCGGATGGCGTGTTACTGGGCCAGGGTCAGACTAATTTGCATGTAGCCAGGTTCTGAACTGGGATGGTGCAGTGAGCTAAAAATCGGTGATGGATCAAGCCCTGATCTTTTGACTGGGTAGGAGTGTTCTGCTTAATTCAGATACTCTGTCCATCACCACCCCCTTTTGAATCGTTTTGGCCACCACAAGTGTGGATATGTATGCTCAGACATGAGTCCCTTGCTCATTGCACCATCAGGATTCAAGCAAGCCGGGCCAAAGACGGCTGTAATGCCAGAAACCGGTCCCCGGAAGCTTGTTTCCTTTCCAGTAAAGAATTGGCTTGGTAGTTTGGTCTGCCCTGTTCCCATGATGCACTGGCCCAGGGACAGACTAATTTGCATATAGCCAGGTTCTGAACTGGGATGGTGTAGTGAGCTAAATAACGGTGATGGATCAAGCCCTGATCCTTTGACTGGGTAGGAGTGTTCTGCTTAATTCATATACTCTGTTCATCACCACCTCCCTTTTTGAATCGTTTTAGCCACCACAAGTGTGGAAGGGTATACTCAGATGTGAGTCCCTTGCTCACTGCACCATCAGGATTCAAGCAAGCCGGGCCGAAGACGGCTGTAATGCCAGAAACCGGTCCCCGGAAGCTTGTTTCCTTTCCAGTAAAGAATTGGCTTGGTAGTTTGGTCTGCCCTGTTCCCATGATGCACTGGGCCAGGGTCAGACTAATTTGCATGTAGCCAGGTTCTGAACTGGGATGGTGTAGTGAGCTAAATAACGGTGATGGATGAAGCCCTGATCTTTTGACTGGGTAGGAGTGTTCTGCTTAATTCAGATACTCTGTTCATCACCACCCCCCTTTTTGAATCGTTTTAGCCACCACAAGTGTGGAAGGGTATACTCATATGTGAGTCCCTTGCTCACTGCACCATCAGGATTCAAGCAAGCCGGGATGAAGACGGCTGTAATGCCAGAAACCGGTCCCCGGAAGCTTGTTTCCTTTCCAGTAAAGAATTGGCTTGGTAGTTTGGTCTGCCCTGTTCCCATGATGCACTGGGCCAGGGACAGACTAATTTGCATATAGCCAGGTTCTGAACTGGGATGGTGTAGTGAGCTAAATAACGGTGATGGATCAAGCCCTGATCTTTTGACTGGGTAGGAGTGTTCTGCTTAATTCAGATACTCTGTTCATTACCACCCCCCTTTTTGAATCATTTTAGCCACCACAAGTGTGGAAGGGTATACTCAGATGTGAGTCCCTTGCTCACTGCACCATCAGGATTCAAGCAAGCCGGGCCGAAGACGGCTGTAATGCCAGAAACCGGTCCCCGGTAGCTTGTTTCCTTTCCAGTAAATAATTGGCTTGGTAGTTTGGTCTGCCCTGCTCCCATGATGCACTGGGCCAGGGACAGACTAATTTGCATATAGCCAGGTTCTGAACTGGGATGGTGTAGTGAGCTAAATAACGGTGATGGATCAAGCCCTGATCTTTTGACTGGGTAGGAGTGTCCTGCTTAATTCAGATACTCTGTTCATCACCACCCCCCTTTTTGAATCGTTTTAGCCACCACAAGTGTGGAAGGGTATACTCAGATGTGAGTCCCTTGCTCACTGCACCATCAGGATTCAAGCAAGCCGGGCCGAAGACGGCTGTAATGCCAGAAACCGGTCCCCGGAAGTTTGTTTCCTTTCCAGTAAAGAATTGGCTTGGTAGTTTGGTGTGCCCTGTTCCAATGATGCACTGGGCCAGGGACAGACTAATTTGCATATAGCTAGGTTCTGAACTGGGATGGTGTAGTGAGCTAAATAACGGTGATGGATCAAGCCCTGATCTTTGGACTGGGTAGGAGTGTCCTGCTTAATTCAGATACTCTGTTCATCACCACCCCCCTTTTTGAATCGTTTTAGCCACCACAAGTGTGGAAGGGTATACTCAGATGTGAGTCCCTTGCTCACTGCACCATCAGGATTCAAGCAAGCCGGGCCGAAGACGGCTGTAATGCCAGAAACCGGTCCCCGGAAGCTTGTTTCCTTTCCAGTAATGAAATGGCTTGGTAGTTTGGTCTGCCCTGTTCCCATGATGCACTGGGCCAGGGACAGACTAATTTGCATATAGCCAGGTTCTGAACTGGGATGGTGTAGTGAGCTAAATAACGGTGATGGATCAAGCCCTGATCTTTTGACTGGGTAGGAGTGTTCTGCTTAATTCAGATACTCTGTTCATCACCACCCCCCTTTTTGAATCGTTTTAGCCACCACAAGTGTGGAAGGGTATACTCAGATGTGAGTCCCTTGCTCACTGCACCATCAGGATTCAAGCAAGCCGGGCCGAAGACGGCTGTAATGCCAGAAACCGGTCCCCGGAAGCTTGTTTCCTTTCCAGTAAAGAATTGGCTTGGTAGTTTGGTCTGCCCTGTTCCCATGATGCACTGGGCCAGGGACAGACTAATTTGCATATAGCCAGGTTCTGAACTGGGATGGTGTAGTGAGCTAAATAACGGTGATGGAGCAAGCCCTGATCTTTTGACTGGGTAGGAGTGTTCTGCTTAATTCAGATACTCTGTTCATCACCACCCCCCTTTTTGAATCGTTTTAGCCACCACAAGTGTGGAAGGGTATACTCAGATGTGAGTCCCTTGCTCACTGCACCATCAGGATTCAAGCAAGCCGGGCCGAAGACGGCTGTAATGCCAGAAACCGGTCCCCGGAAGCTTGTTTCCTTTCCAGTAATGAAATGGCTTGGTAGTTTGGTCTGCCCTGTTCCCATGATGCACTGGGCCAGGGACAGACTAATTTGCATATAGCCAGGTTCTGAACTGGGATGGTGTAGTGAGCTAAATAACGGTGATGGATCATGCCCTGATCTTTTGACTGGGTAGGAGTGTTCTGCTTAATTCAGATACTCTGTTCATCACCACCCCCCTTTTTGAATCGTTTTAGCCACCACAAGTGTGGAAGGGTATACTCAGATGTGAGTCCCTTGCTCACTGCACCATCAGGATTCAAGCAAGCCGGGCCGAAGACGGCTGTAATGCTAGAAACCGGTCCCCGGAAGCTTGTTTCCTTTCCAGTAAAGAATTGGCTTGGTAGTTTGGTCTGCCCTGTTCCCATGATGCACTGGGCCAGGGACAGACTAATTTGCATATAGCCAGGTTCTGAACTGGGATGGTGTAGTGAGCTAAATAACGGTGATGGATCAAGCCCTGATCTTTTGACTGGGTAGGAGTGTTCTGCTTAATTCAGATACTCTGTTCATCACCACCCCCCTTTTTGAATCGTTTTAGCCACCACAAGTGTGGAAGGGTATACTCAGAGGTGAGTCCCTTGCTCACTGCACCATCAGGATTCAAGCAAGCCGGGCCGAAGACGGCTGTAATGCCAGAAACCGGTCCCCGGAAGCTTGTTTCCTTTCCAGTAAAGAATTGGCTTGGTAGTTTGGTCTGCCCTGTTCCCATGATGCACTGGGCCAGGGACAGACTAATTTGCATATAGCCAGGTTCTGAACTGGGATGGTGTAGTGAGCTAAATAACGGTGATGGATCAAGCCCTGATCTTTTGACTGGGTAGGAGTGTTCTGCTTAATTCAGATACTCTGTTCATCACCACCCACCTTTTTGAATCGTTTTAGCCACCACAAGTGTGGAAGGGTATACTCAGATGTGAGTCCCTTGCTCACTGCACCATCAGGATTCAAGCAAGCCGGGCCGAAGACGGCTGTAATGCCAGAAACCGGTCCCCGGAAGCTTGTTTCCTTTCCAGTAAAGAATTGGCTTGGTAGTTTGGTCTGCCCTGTTCCCATGATGCACTGGGCCAGGGACAGACTAATTTGCATATAGCCAGGTTCTGAACTGGGATGGTGTAGTGAGCTAAATAACGGTGATGGATCAAGCCCTGATCTTTTGACTGGGTAGGAGTGTTCTGCTTAATTCAGATACTCTGTTCATCACCACCCCCCTTTTTGAATCGTTTTACCCACCACAAGTGTGGAAGGGTATACTCAGATGTGAGTCCCTTGCTCACTGCACCATCAGGATTCAAGCAAGCCGGGCCGAAGACGGCTGTAATGCCAGAAACCGGTCCCCGGAAGCTTGTTTCCTTTCCAGTAATGAATTGGCTTGGTAGTTTGGTCTGCCCTGTTCCCATGATGCACTGGGCCAGGGACAGACTAATTTGCATATAGCCAGGTTCTGAACTGGGATGGTGTAGTGAGCTAAATAACGGTGATGGATCAAGCCCTGATCTTTTGACTGGGTAGGAGTGTTCTGCTTAATTCAGATACTCTGTTCATCACCACCCCCCTTTTTGAATCGTTTTAGCCACCACAAGTGTGGAAGGGTATACTCAGATGTGAGTCCCTTGCTCACTGCACCATCAGGATTCAAGCAAGCCGGGCCGAAGACGGCTGTAATGCCAGAAACCGGTCCCCGGAAGCTTGTTTCCTTTCCAGTAAAGAATTGGCTTGGTAGTTTGGTCTGCCCTGTTCCCATGGTGCACTGGGCCAGGGACAGACTAATTTGCATATAGCCAGGTTCTGAACTGGGATGGCGTAGTAAGCTAAATAACGGTGATGGATCAAGCCCTGATCTTTTGACTGGGTAGGAGTGTTCTGCTTAATTCAGATACTCTGTTCATCACCACCCCCCTTTTTGAATCGTTTTAGCCACCACAAGTGTGGAAGGGTATACTCAGATGTGAGTCCCTTGCTCACTGCACCATCAGGATTCAAGCAAGCCGGGCCGAAGACGGCTGTAATGCCAGAAACCGGTCCCCGGAAGCTTGTTTCCTTTCCAGTAAAGAATTGGTTTGGTAGTTTGGTCTGCCCTGTTCCCATGATGCACTGGGCCAGGGACAGACTAATTTGCATATAGCCAGGTTCTGAACTGGGATGGTGTAGTGAGCTAAATAACGGTGATGGATCAAGCCCTGATCTTTTGACTGGGTAGGAGTGTTCTGCTTAATTCAGATACTCTGTTCATCACCACCCCCCTTTTTGAATCGTTTTAGCCACCACAAGTGTGGAAGGGTATACTCAGATGTGAGTCCCTTGCTCACTGCACCATCAGGATTCAAGCAAGCCGGGCCGAAGACGGCTGTAATGCCAGAAACCGGTCCCCGGAAGCTTGTTTCCTTTCCAGTAAAGAATTGGCTTGGTAGTTTGGTCTGCCCTGTTCCCATGATGCACTGGGCCAGGGACAGACTAATTTGCATATAGCCAGGTTCTGAACTGGGATGGTGTAGTGAGCTAAATAACGGTGATGGATCAAGCCCTGATCTTGTGACTGGGTAGGAGTGTTCTGCTTAATTCAGATACTCTGTTCATCACCACCCCCCTTTTTGAATCGTTTTAGCCACCACAAGTGTGGAAGGGTATACTCAGATGTGAGTCCCTTGCTCACTGCACCATCAGGATTCAAGCAAGCCGGGCCGAAGACGGCTGTAATGCCAGAAATCGGTCCCCGGAAGCTTGTTTCCTTTCCAGTAATGAATTGGCTTGGTAGTTTGGTCTGCCCTGTTCCCATGATGCACTGGGCCAGGGACAGACTAATTTGCATATAGCCAGGTTCTGAACTGGGATGGTGTAGTGAGCTAAATACCGGTGATGGATCAAGCCCTGATCTTTTGACTGGGTAGGAGTGTTCTGCTTAATTCAGATACTCTGTTCATCACCACCCCCCTTTTTGAATCGTTTTAGCCACCACAAGTGTGGAAGGGTATACTCAGATGTGAGTCCCTTGCTCACTGCACCATCAGGATTCAAGCAAGCCGGGCCGAAGACGGCTGTAATGCCAGAAACCGGTCCCCGGAAGCTTGTTTCCTTTCCAGTAAAGAATTGGCTTGGTAGTTTGGTCTGCCCTGTTCCCATGATGCACTGGGCCAGGGACAGACTAATTTGCATATAGCCAGGTTCTGAACTGGGATGGTGTAGTGAGCTAAATAACGGTGATGGATCAAGCCCTGATCTTTTGACTGGGTAGGAGTGTTCTGCTTAATTCAGATACTCTGTTCATCACCACCCCCCTTTTTGAATCGTTTTACCCACCACAAGTGTGGAAGGGTATACTCAGATGTGAGTCCCTTGCTCACTGCACCATCAGGATTCAAGCAAGCCGGGCCGAAGACGGCTGTAATGCCAGAAACCGGTCCCCGGAAGCTTGTTTCCTTTCCAGTAATGAATTGGCTTGGTAGTTTGGTCTGCCCTGTTCCCATGATGCACTGGGCCAGGGACAGACTAATTTGCATATAGCCAGGTTCTGAACTGGGATGGTGTAGTGAGCTAAATAACGGTGATGGATCAAGCCCTGATCTTTTGACTGGGTAGGAGTGTTCTGCTTAATTCAGATACTCTGTTCATCACCACCCCCCTTTTTGAATCGTTTTAGCCACCACAAGTGTGGAAGGGTATACTCAGATGTGAGTCCCTTGCTCACTGCACCATCAGGATTCAAGCAAGCCGGGCCGAAGACGGCTGTAATGCCAGAAACCGGTCCCCGGAAGCTTGTTTCCTTTCCAGTAAAGAATTGGCTTGGTAGTTTGGTCTGCCCTGTTCCCATGATGCACTGGGCCAGGGACAGACTAATTTGCATATAGCCAGGTTCTGAACTGGGATGGTGTAGTGAGCTAAATAACGGTGATGGATCAAGCCCTGATCTTTTGACTGGGTAGGAGTGTTCTGCTTAATTCAGACACTCTGTTCATCACCACCCCCCTTTTTGAATCGTTTTAGCCACCACAAGTGTGGAAGGGTATACTCAGATGTGAGTCCCTTGCTCACTGCACCATCAGGATTCAAGCAAGCCGGGCCGAAGACGGCTGTAATGCCAGAAACCGGTCCCCGGAAGCTTGTTTCCTTTCCAGTAAAGAATTGGTTTGGTAGTTTGGTCTGCCCTGTTCCCATGATGCACTGGGCCAGGGACAGATTAATTTGCATATAGCCAGGTTCTGAACTGGGATGGTGTAGTGAGCTAAATAACGGTGATGGATCAAGCCCTGATCTTTTGACTGGGTAGGAGTGTTCTGCTTAATTCAGATACTCTGTTCATCACCACCCCCCTTTTTGAATCGTTTTAGCCACCACAAGTGTGGAAGGGTATACTCAGATGTGAGTCCCTTGCTCACTGCACCATCAGGTTTCAAGCAAGCCGGGCCGAAGACGGCTGTAATGCCAGAAACCGGTCCCCGGAAGCTTGTTTCCTTTCCAGTAAAGAATTGGCTTGGTAGTTTGGTCTGCCCTGTTCCCATGATGCACTGGGCCAGGGACAGACTAATTTGCATATAGCCAGGTTCTGAACTGGGATGGTGTAGTGAGCTAAATAACGGTGATGGATCAAGCCCTGATCTTTTGACTGGGTAGGAGTGTTCTGCTTAATTCAGATACTCTGTTCATCACCACCCCCCTTTTTGAATCATATGTACAAGTTGTCACTAACCTCAGTTAGCGTCAGTTTTCCGTCAAAAACGTCCATAGAAAAGATTGCCACTTCTGGTAGCGATAATGACATGCAAGTGAGGCATTCCCATGCAATAACGGCTGCCAACCCTACTTTGCAATATTTACAAGGGAATCCTTGAAGTTTGGAAGATGAAAAAAACTGCCTCTAACTGCAGTTAGAGGCAGTTTTTGAAGATCAGAAAATAGCTGGTCTTAAAAATGGAGACAACACTTGGGCCCTCATTGCAGCAGGTTTTGGTGCTGGACAGCGCTGCAAGCATTGTTGCTGCGCTGCCCTGCGACAAAACTACAGGGCAGGAATGAACACTATCAATAAGATAGTGCGCATTCCTGGGCCTCAGTCATGAAAAGTGTTGCAGCGCTGCGACTAGACAGCGTTGCAACACTTTTCACTACGCCCTTCTTGCGACACCATGGATGCACTGTATTCACTGGACAGCGCTCCATGTTGCAAGTACAGACAGATACGTCTCAAATCCTGATGTATCTGTCAGCGCTAAAGTCACGCAGTGTTGCAGTTGAGTCACAAGCATGACGCAACTCCAGCAATGCATGTGGCCAGCCTATCCCTGTGGCACTGCGTCACCCTTACGTCTGCCCTTAGGCAGGCGTAAGTTACTGACGCAGTGCCGTCCTACAATAGTCGCAGTGAAATCTCATGGATTTCACTGTGCCACTTCTATGATGCCTCACCGCGTGGGAATGCACATCCTGCATACATCATATCTGATGCAGATATGATGTGGCACAGGGCTTCAAAAGGTCAGGCATATGCCTGCATGCGTCACTTTACAAATACGGCGCAATGTGGTGCTAAATTGTGCCTGGTCTTTTCTTGAGGGGTGCCAGGGTGTCAGCGCAGTTGGAGATCCATCAGTGGAGTTTGTGTGCTGCGGTGTTATTGTCTGTAAACGTTGGCGAAGTTGTGGTGCTGATGGAGTTGACAAGAAATTCTTCGGTGGCCTTGATCCAGCTGCGAGGGGGGGGCGATGGTGGTGGTGGTGTATGGTGGGCATGGTGAAGACGTGATGTATACAATGATGGTCGGTCCAGGAGAGTATGGTGGTGTGGCTGTAGTTAAAGTTCCCGCTGGTGGAGGAGACGTGCTTGACTGCGTGTCCTGCTATGTGGCTTGGTGCGGTGACTAGCTGGTTGAGTCTGATGTTGGCGAGCTTCCCCAGGAAGGGGTGGTGTTCTGGTCACTGGGGTTGTCCAGGTGGAACTAGAGTTCACCGAGTAGGATGTTATCGGTGGATGGGAGAGCGTGGGGTGCAATGAGGTCTACAATGGTATCGGAGAATGGGTGTCCATGGCCCAGGGGGCCTACAGATGAGGGTGGTGCAGAGGATGGGCTTGGGGTTGGTCCGTATCTGGAAGTTGAGGTATTCCATGATCACCGTTGGGACATTAGAGTGTGTAGTCAGTTCGAGTGTGCTTCTGTAGGTGATGGCAAAGCCTCCTCCTAGACTGTCAGGGTAGTCCTTGCGGGTGATTTAGTAGCCATCAGATCAGTGATGGCGATAGCGATGTCCGGACCGGAGCAGATGTTGGTCTTGGCAGGCGATGTGGTGTCCAGGGTTGATGGCGAGGTGGGTGCAGGCGTCGTTGTGGTGGAGTGTCTGAGATGAAGGGTCCTTGGTGCTGAGAGCGGTCCAGGGGCAGACGGACTCAGACGGGCTTGCTTCCGGATTACCTTTGGCATGGGAGACGTCCATTACAACACAGGCATTACGTAATGCCTGTACAATGTAATTTCAACAATGCAGGTGCCTTTACATTGCCTGACATTCCAACGCATTGTGAGGTTAGTAATGGAGATTTTTAAGTTTCATGGTGGGTATGGATTTCTGGGGTCAGAGATGAAATTTGGGGTGTATCATGGGGTCAAATATAAAATTTGGGGTGTGTTTTGGGGTCCAAAATGAATTTTAGGGTGTGTTTTGGTTGTCAGAGATAAATTTCAGGGTGTGGTTTGGGGGATGAAGATGATTGTTAGGGTTCAGGGAGTGTTTTGGGGTGCAAGGGTTAGTTTTAGGGTTGCACTTACTGAAGTGGGAATAGTAACTTTTTCATCTCCGCTATCCAGCACTTTCGCTACTGTTGCAATATACGTAGCATTAGTATGCATTGTAATGGAATGCAATGTAATGGTATTCGTTTTAACGTCATATATACCTTTGGCACACCAGTGGTACGCTCGCTGTGCATGGGCGCTCAGCGGCCGCCATTGAGAAGTGTTGCGGGGGGACTAGACAGCTGAGAGGTGGGAAAAGCGGAAAAGGACACTGGATGGGATGGGGATGTGGGTATGTGTGTGTGAGCGGGTGTTGTAAATATTTTAATCAATGAAATCTTACCTCAAGGCTGACTCCCGTGTCTTTGTTGCTCCTGCTCTACTGAGTCTGCTTCCAGGAACAGGAAGTAGGCAACCAGGCTCCCTCCCCTAAGCCAATCTCAACACTGCAATGTTGCATTGGGATTGTTCTTGAGTGCTGTGACAAGGCGTTCATCCAGGGGCGGGAGGGGTGAGCATGTTCTCCATGCAGGCTGTAATGCAGCCTGCATTGCGAACAGGTAAGTGCGCATGACTGCTTTGGGTGGCCTGAGCGGGCCGACCAAAGAGTCAATGCAGCCCTACCCACCCTCCCATCCGCAAAGGAAACATCAGAAAGTTATTATCCTGCGTTGATATTTTCCCCTTGTTGCACTGCTTGAAAGCAATGGGGTGAAGCTCTTCCGTCATTTAGGATGAGCGGCCACTGAGGGTGCATCACACCAGGTGCTAGGCCCGTGCGACTCGATCCCCGGGCCTCCTCTGCTATGTGTCCCACCTTCTCCTTATCTGGATATTGACACCGTGGTGCAATCAGCTGCACTCTCTCCAAATCTGTGACTCAGCCAGCAGGAGCCTCAGGCAGGTGGGATTTCACAGGCCTGGGTACAGCAGTCGCCACCAAGTCTGCTGGTGAACCTCCCAGTGCAGGTGATGCAGCAGGGCCCCCTTATGCGTGAAGTTGCACCACTCCCGCCACACAAGTTTGGCGCAGCTTAGGGGCATCACCCTCCACAGCATACGGCCAGCTCAACTTAATCTGGCCTGTGATGCAGAGAGGCGCCACCCACCATTGGTAATCCTCTCCGTGTACCCTGGTGACGCGGTGGATCGTAGTATGCAATGCAGACCTCCCTATGTTGGTGAGCAGGAGTGCCTCTACCATTCACAGCTCCTAGGGGCTCAAGGCGGTCTTATCACACAGGTCAGCATTGTGTCTCCATGAGACCTGCCAGACTTCACCACCAGGTAAGGGCAATCGCCACGCCTCAATGTCTACCGCCATGGCTCACCGACTCCTCAGCACCTCCGCATCTCACTCCAAGCTCCAGATGCAGGTACAGCGAGTCATCCAGGCTCCAGGCGCAGGTCCAGCAAGGCATCCAGACTCCAGATGCATGTCCACGAAGCATCCAGGCTCCAGACGCAGGACCAGCGAGGCATCCAGGCTCCAGCCACAGGACCAGCGAAGTCTCCAGGCCCCGGGGACTGTCTGCGCTTTCAAGGTTTTGGATGCCATGGTGTTGTGCAGAGTACACAATGAGAAGTGATGCATCACTGGTGTTGCACCGCGATGCGCCTCTTTTCATGGATGTAGCCCTGCATTTTCTCTTCCCCAGGGACTCTGGCTGGTCATCCTGGATGTTGGGGGGCCTGAGGGGGTTTTTGATCTGTGCTGCACTTGGCCCTGGCTACTCCATTCTGAATTCCATTTTTTTTTGCCTATTTTTCATTGGAGGTCGACTGATAAGCTATTTTTGCCTATAGAGGCAAAAAATACTCATGTTTTGCTGACTAACGAGCATTTTTTTGCCGCTAATGGGCCTTTAGTTAGTTTTCGCCCGCTAACGCCGAAATTCCTATCGCAATCACGCTAATGTTACCAGCAGCTTTCACCGCTGATCCCTGAAACTATCGCCATGTAGCCACGTCTTGTGAATACATCGCTAACAAGGCGATAGTTTTCAGCGGTACACAACGGTGAGAAAACTGCCAGTCCTTGTACATATGGCCCTCATTTTCTGTTAAGTGGAGTACATTTTTAAACAATTGGTAGAAATAGATTCTGCTGCTCAAAAACTCTAAGCAGCCTTACAGTTGGCTCGCCCATATTTACAGGGTCATGTAAAGTCACCTTGCGTGAGGGGTATTCCATGAGCGTTGATGTGGGGGTGTACCCACCCAACATCCATGGAACTTGTTGCATTCCCAGATTTACAACATTTTGTAAAACTGGTAATGCGTCAGAATCCTACGCCTCTCCAGGGGAGGCGTAGAAATGGTTAAACAAGGTGAAATACTTTTATTTCTCCCTGTTTTTTCTCTTTCTATACGTTCTGCTTTTTGCAGCACGGATAGACAGAGGTAAATCCAACTAATTATTGTTTTTATTCAGGAAGGTGTCCCTTCCTGCACAAAAACAATCATCTCCGCAGTGCAGGCACCATTGCAAAATGACGCAAGGGTGCCTGTGCTGGCGCATGGCAGCCAGCTCTGTGCCATTCCATGGGAAAGCACAGGGATGTGTTGTATTGTAGTTAATACGACGTATCCCTGTGCTTTGAAAATGACGCAGAAAGGCGCAACTAAATGGCTTGTGGCACCGCATCATTTTCTTGCAGATGAGGCCCCTTGTTTTTTGTTTGCAGAAGCCCAATGGTTTTTTAGGTTGATGTGCCTGATGCAGAGGGCTCCAAATACTCTAGCAGTAATGTAAACCCGAAATGATCCAACATAGCTTGCCATGTCACAAAGAGCTGCAGTAATGGACTATCTATTGTTTTTAATGGTTTAATATATAGATAACCCTGCCAGGGTCAACACGTTGAGGATTCATGTCCTTGACCCAAATATTATGGAAATTATAACCAGGGAATCTGAGTCAAAAATTATTTGTATTACAAGTGATTTCTCTAGAATTCTCCACACAACATAGACTATCATGTTCTGATTTTTATATAGTGCAATCTCGGATCTGTGTAGTATGAATCTGCTTTTTGAAATGTATTGACTTCTGTGAAATTCTGATTTATCTTTTTCTAATTTATGGCTACAGCAAATAAACTGTTGTTATTGGATCCTATGCAATTAATGTACGGAATGCAAAATGCTTGGTGAACATTTGGGGTACCATTTTTATTAGGAGTACTGTGGGAACACTGAGTGGTAGGAATTTTAAGGATCCTCACAAATTCTGGAATTTTCCTTCACATAAATATGAGGAACAGCTGTGATTTTGCCAGAGTTTGGTGTTTGCAGGAAATTTCCGGGTAAGAAAAGTTACTGGGATTCACGCAAGCCACACCACCATGGACTAACTTAGGCACTTGTTTTCAGAAATGTATGGGCCTGGCAGGCTTCCGTGGGTGCCTTCGAAGCCCTGGCCTAAATACTGCAGCTACCTACACTGCCAAAATTGTTCAATTTGAAAAATCCTTTTTGCTTTTGGGGCCTTTTTTTCAAGGGGGAACACCGAGCAACACAAGTGGAGTACTATAGTTATTGGGAAGAGAGTAGGACCGCTATGTGTTAGGACATTTGTGGATCCGTGCAGATTCCATTATCGTGGTATGCTTTAACGTTTTGCTGTGACATCAGCAGACAGTGCACTCTGCAATACAGCAAAACTAAAAAAATCAAACTCGTGACTTGAGGGAAGAATTACCCTAATGTCACAACTTTTATTTTGGAAAAGAAATATTTCTGGTGTGTTTTTACAAGAAACATTTTCTTTTCCAGTACTGTAGATGACCCACTGAGGTCCTATGCACTGTGAAAGTTCTGGGGTGGATATCAATGGGTTGTCCTTTGCCTTAAAACAGTTTAAACCCACCCAATCCTGTCGAACAAGAATGGACAAGAAGTGTAGGGATATGAGGGCCACATCACACTAACTTCTTTGTTCCATGGCCATAGTTTCCAGGTGGTCCTAAGATGGTAGGCTTCCGGGACTGGAGAACAGCAAAAAGCACGTTGGCTGAAGAAAGGACGTCTGCTGCTAATGGCTGTGCATAGGCAAGAGAAAGTTTCAGTTGCCATACGAGGTCTATGGAGACTATTGCTAAAAAGAGAATAATAACTACTGCAAGATGATACAAGAGATTCTAGAAAAAGATAGGAGAGAAAGAAAGGAGAGTAAATAGAAAAGGCACTAGAGAGTGCAGGACGGACAGAGAGAGGAAGATAGACAGATGCAGTGGCAAACAAAGTGGGGGAAAGGGTTAGACAGGCTGTGGGGACAGTGATTAGGAGATGAGGATAAAAGAGAGAAACTAAAATATGGCCTCAAGTAGCAGAATGAGAGCTAGGTAGACATGGAAAAAAAGTGTTTGGAGATTTTAAGCAAATATATAGCTTATCATGTTTTTGCCAATAAAGCTGGCCCAGTGTGATTTTAATGCACAAATTAGCACTTATTTTCTAAAAATGATCTTAGTACAAGATCCAGAAATCCTCTTGCATAGTGGTTTTACAGTCCTATTACGGTCTAACCATTGTCATTTAATCCACACTGCTCTTTACTAATTGCTTAATAATGGCACCCCGTTGCTATTTGTTACTATATGCTCTTGGTGAGAAGTGCTAACACCTTCTGTTTGACTGCATATCAGTCATGTCTACATTTGCTGATATCGTCGCTGGAAAATACAACCTATTTGCTGACAAGTCCAAGTTATATTATAGAGGTGATTTGGCTTTCTAGTGTACATTTAAAACAATCTCTAGGTAAGTTAATATTTGTCATTTTCAGTATACTTGGCAAGCATCCATGCTTTCTACATTCACTATTTAGAAACGTGCATGCTCATCCAAGCAATGTTAGGCACATAGAGGGTGCCATCTTGAGGATTCTATGCAAGAAGTCTATTGCACGTGAAAGATAGGAGAATGTCCATAATTCTGAAGTGGAGGACTCTAGTATCCGAACTTGTGGGGAGGACACGCAAGCAGCATCAAAGAGAGATGTTATCACAGAGCAGAATCCTAGACACAAACTGTGAAACCACCATTCAGAGTCTTGGAGGCAGATTTGCTGCCTGTCCATCTATGACTCCTTCCTCTAAATGGAGATGGAACTAGTGTCCTCAGCCAGGCCACAGGCCTCAAATGGATCCATCCAGGATCACATAATCACCTATCCTTTACCATACCTACCTGTCTTGTTGGTCGCTAACTGACGAAGGCCTCCTTTTGTACAGCACCTGCCTGTAACTGTGAGGTATGCATGGCAATGTTGAAGACTGCTTAAAGTCCATGCAGTTTTTACTAGTGCTTTTGATCAAATGTATTTGAACTGTGCATCTTTTATGAAATTAATTGAGGGACCTACCCAACTTTTCTTGTAAAATTACATTTAAAGGATATTTAGTTTTCGCCATTGGTGCAGCCATAAAATGTTTAAAACACACAGTTCACCACTATTTTCTGAGAATGTCCTTGATGGATAAGCTGCAAGCTCGCTGTAAAGTTATTTTAAATTAGTGGTGAGGGAAAGTCATAAATAAAGTTAGGCAGAGGTAAAAAAAACTCCACACTTCATTAAGCAGGTTAAGCTTCCTATCTTTACTTGAGGTAAGGCATGTTCCTTTCGGCCTTCCAGCTGTGATGATTTCCTGATACAGAATATTCCAGGTAGGACATCCTTCAGCAAAAAAAAGTTGAGTGAGGAGGCTGGACATTCACCACCACAGGTAGGTGGTGGAAGAGGGAAGGTTCTGAGCGAAGGCCAGCTTAAAAAACTTGATCAGGTTTGCATTTGGCAAAGCTTGAACAGAGTTGTGAGTCAGCTGACTTTACAACTTTACACCCCTCTAATTGATAGGATTTAAACTTGAATTGTGGAAAGTTGATTGAGTGTGTTTTAATATGTACCATAATAAAAATCCATGCATTGTTTCACATGGGATCACACCTTGTGCACCCCGAATAAGAAAACCAAACTATCAATGCCACAGATTATAGATTTTCTATACCTTACCCCACATATATGTACCCACTTTATACATGTATAGCTTCAAGGTACATAGATATGGAGGTAGGCATAGTAAAGCTATACTTCCCTATATGCACCTACCTTTCGATATTCTGTCCTCGATATTCGTGTACCACTATGTTTTGGGGGTTGATATTAAGTAGTACATACAATCCCACCAATAGTAAAAAATAAATGAAAAAAAAAGCACCAAAAAGCAATGCATGCTTTAAAACCTTGCATACTGTAAATTTTTACCCAGAGGAATTTAAGAAAAAAGAACCTATAGTACACAGTTTTAATGTTTGGTCACAGCTGAGGGCATGCTCCCCCCTAATACTTCTGGCTACCGGCCTGGCCAAAAGCCCTCTGCATTGAAGTGTGGTGCAGTGTGCGGGAAAGAAGACTGATTCCTGGCCTTCTGCACATAGCAATTCCCGCCTGGAGCAGACTGGGAAAGGCTCAAACAAGGTAAGAAATAATTAACACATTTTTCCATTACATCTTGAAAAAAGGCATTCCCATTCCAGCTGTAAAATAGAGGATCTCATTGCCTCGAGTGTGTGTTAATGGCTCAGGCAAAAGAGGTACTCGCAGCCTCTGTGTGCATAATTTTCAGCCATCTCCATCTCTTAATTCTTTTGTGTTTGTGCCTGATTGAACCGAAAAATAATCAATTTTGGCATTTTAGTAGTGCAAGTATTCCACGGAGAGACCATTGCCACAATCCCATTTGCAAAGGACAAGCATGCCCTAGTACTGGGTTTGGGGTGTCTCACAACAAACTCTGTAGTTACGGTTCACCAGTATTTTCCATTAAAAAAGCCTTTTCTGGGTTGGTAATAATTTTGGTGCGTTTGCTGATTCTGCACTACATTTTGCATACTTTAATAAACCATATAATGTTTAGCATGGCAAGTTTTTTGCGGATACGTGAAAGGTAAACAGCTAAAGGGGAGGGTGTCAAAAAGTTGGATTTCAAATCCAAGCCCGCATTAGAAATTTTGCTCTCTGCTACAGCAAAAACCTCTGAACTGAGTTACACCAAACATGACATGGAAGTATAACTTCACTTGGAAAGTATGCTAAATTCATTTGGTTTAAATTAGTTTAATAATATTTTAGATATTAGTGTTTGAAAGAAATAGGTCAGCCTGGCATGGAAAGGTTAACATTTAGAAATAGCTGTTCTGTTTAAACACAGGAGCCAGAAACGTGTGCAATCTGTCCATCACATTTTAATTTTTCAACAATGTGTTTGACTTATGAAAGGCTTCAATAATTTTCTCCAATATTTTGAAATTCAGCGAAATTTGTGAATTTTGCAGGATGGGAAAAAAAATGTAGGCACCAGAGGGTGGTGTAGACATGATCACAAGGGCATAGCAAATTATAAGCATATATTCAGACAGCATTTATTGAGAGATAAATCCATGCATTTTATGAAGTTTACAAGCTTGTGGCTGCCATTTTGTATTTAGAAATGGACAGCATGTTAATGAACTCAAATGTTCTAGAGAATTCACAAAATCCATATTTTACGACTTTACTGAAATTTGCTAGTTTTAATTTAAAAAAAAGTATAAAGCCATCAAGGCTATGATTGGGCGCAGGCACAGGTAAATTGGACGATGGGTGGGCTCCGGCCTGGCATGTTTGACGAATCTGCAAGGGTTCTGCGTAGGGTTTCAGTATTCAGAAATATTGGTGCACAACAAGTAACGGGGAGTGTAGTAAGTATATGGAATATGGAACGGTGCTGCTAGGTTAGGGGAAACCACAAAAACCCTCTGAAAAAGAGTAGGTAAATATCCCCTCTTTTGATTAGTGCAAACAAAGTCCAGAGCACACCAAAAGAGTTCCTTGAAAGTAAACAAATGTGTACGAGAAATAAGATTGGAACGTCAATACGTTTTACTATATGTTTTTATAGGTGATCATGGTCCTCTTTCAAGAGGAGATCCAAAGAACATGAAACCAGCCGACACGTGTTTCGTCAATCGGGAGTTACCCATGGCTCTTCAGGGCTGAATATCTGTCAAAAGGAGCTGTGTCGAGGGACCGGTGATAATTCCAACCCGGTCCTAGTCGGGTTATACGAGCGGGGGCAGCCTGCGCCCAAAAGGTGAAAGAAACCCAAATTCACGAAATCAAGAAAGATGGGCCGGTGTAGCCGTCACTGCCACCAAGCAGAATAAGCTTGAGGCAACGTAGAGTTCAGAATAAAAAAGTGTTGTTTGCCGGATGCGGAAACACGAATCTGCACAAAATATGGAACCATTTGTTTCCTTCAAGTTTCATAAGGCCAGAGAAGTTAAAAGGATGTCACACAAAAGCATTTCTTTTGTATATCTTGCAGGTGCGGCAGGTACATGTAAGAGCAGCAGCGGCTCCTCTGCTAAGGCGGAGGAGCATAGCCCCACTGCTTCAACTGCAAGCTAAATACAAAAAAAAATTATAATGACTGAACGTTATTATCTTTTTATTTTTTTGTATTCAACTTGAGGTTGAAGCCAGGCAGGCTGGGCTACCCGTGGCACAGGGGGAGGTGTGGTGGCAGCCCCTTAAGCGCGCAAGAGGGTTTGGCCAGCTGTCTCGGGCAGGCCAAACCGTCATGCACAATTTGCATGTTCTCCACACAAGAGGTCTTACAGTGTGGGTGGAGAACATGTGCAGCCCGCCAGTCCCTCCCTGAGCGCCGAACCACGGCGCTCAGACCAACTACAACGCTGCTGTAAGGTTGCGATTAGATTGATATGGGGATTCTGGGAGGCTGTGTGCTTCCTGCTGAGTGCAGAGAGGAGGACGGAGAAAGAAGAGGCAGATGCCGGTGGTCGGCGGTATTAAGGCAAGTTGTATTTTTTTTTAATTATTTCTCCCCACCTCCCCGAGTCCCCAACTGTTTGGTAGCAGCCGCTACTGAGTAAGAGCGGTGGGGCACTGTGGCCAGGTGGGGCGGGCGGAGTGCTGGAAGTCAACGGACGATGGAATAGGGAAAATAAAATATAAAAATAAATAAAACCACTTACCGTGCACTTGCCGCATCGCCGACTCGGTGAGGCGCCAAGCGCAAAAGATAAGTGGTTTTATTTTTTATTTTTATTTAATTTTCCCTGTTCAGTCGTCTGTCAGCTCCCCCACTGCCCTTCCCCTGCCCCGCCCTACTGCTCTTACCTGTTCTGGCTTTGCCTGATATCTTGTCTGTGAACTTTGTGATCACGAAACTGGCAAGTTCCATCAATCAAATTTGAACATTTCAAGGCATGAGATAGTCAATAAAGAGGTTGAATAGATTGTTTTAGCATCATAAATTCACGGGTTTTTGCAAAACTTTTGTGTTTAGTGTTCTTTAATTTTTTTTTCATTGCAAATGGAGGCCTGATAAGCATTGCAGAAGTTCTGATGGAGAGAGGGCAGTCCGAAAAGCAAGTAAAACTTATTTTAAATTGATGAAAAAAAGATTTCAGACATGTCCTATATGCTAGTTACTACAAATTTGCAGACTCAGCTGAGCATGAAGGAAGGCCCACCAAATGTTATGAGACAAATCGGAGGATGTAATTTACATTGAGCACTGAGGACACATTGGGCATTTGCAGGGGGTGATTTTGCACTCACTGAACTGTGATATTACAAAAGCATCCACAGGTGCTTGTGTAGCCCCTTCTGTAAAATAGATTGGTCCAACGCTAAAAGTGCACCAATGTGATTCCAAAGAGCGTGTCCTTATTTGCGCAGGGACATGGCCCAGTACTTAATTTGTAAAAATGTAAGTGCCAGAGCCCAAGGTATTTCTACACTATCCACTATCCCTGCCAGCACTGATAAATAGCAACCGTCACAAAAGTGAGATTTTTTTACTATTCCAGGTCACCTAACAGTATATTCAATTTGTTGCTCATTAGCTCCCCTCAAAAACATACAGACAACACCATCATGTGGTAGACTGCCATAAATAAGTGCCAGTGTTTACAAATAAGTGCCGACGCTAAGCACCGGCAAACACCGGCACAAATTAAGCTCTGATCATGACCTCATTTAAATGAGGAAACCTTTGCCTTTGCGCCATGTCATATTACAGATTCAGCTCACAGAAAAATTAAAAGCATAGAAGCCTTTGAGAGGAGCACTGACTGTGCGGAATACAGGTGGCGCGCAGTTAGCGCGAGTCCGAGGCTGCCCTTTATGGAGCCGGCACGGGTTTCCCAGGGACGTGCTAGGTATCCTTCCTGCAGGCAAATGCAATCGCTCACTGCACCCACTTACAGGTTGATCAATTCCCCTTCTGAAATGGGTTGTTGTCTTCAGTGAAAGACCGTCCGGCAGCTGAAAACAGCCTGCCTGATTTTTAATTCTGCGTTGTTCCTCGTACATATGTGGGTTTGCACCAGCCCTAGGAACACTGTGGGGCATATTAGCAACAAATAGCAATAATTATCGCTAGATGTGCTTAGCAAATTTTTTTTTATCGTCGGCTATCGCCGGATATTATCGCAGAGATAACGTGCTATTAACAATGTTTATCTCCAAAGCGTTAAAATATCCGGCGATAGCGGCTCAATGCGTGAATATCTCTGGAAATCCAGCGATATTCAGGCATCATAGCTAATGGGGACTTAACCTGAATATCCACCTCCCATTGGATATACAGGTTAAGAAGTGGTCTGAGCAGGCGTTAGATTCTACCGATAATCGCGCTTAGCGCAAGTTTTTTTATCGCTTCGCCTGGCTTGCTAATAGGCGATAGCTGTGTTAGCGACTGTTTACAGTCGGTAACAGGTTGGGTACCCCTTCCTCAGATCTATTGGCTTTGGCAATGCTTGTTGTTGCTTGTTATGTATGTCTTTTAGAATGTAGATTTTTTTAAATTGCATTACAACTTTTTGTTTTGCATTGTACAGATTTATCCTGTCAATTCATACAAATATGTCGGTTAGTTCACACTCTAAATAATACATTTGAAAACACACATCTGGACTAAATATACATTTACGGTTTTTGTTTTGTGCTGTTCCGTATTCACAAAACAAACATACACGCAGTTCTGTCCCTCTTTTTCATTTAAAAACAGCAGGTGATCACTTTACTTCACAGAAAACTTATTAAATCGAAGCTGACCCGAGGGATAAGTAATTCCTTAAAAAACAGTAACCCTTTGACCTTTGATCTCTCGTGACTTTTTTAGCGGGTGCCTAGGGCACAGGGCATGGTTAAAGTATATTGCTCAGGCGTTTCATTGAGTAAATCTACTTACTTCAGAGTACCGAGTAAATTTAACAACATCACTCCCATCAAGGGGTTAATTGTCCAACGAGAGTCTTAGCTGAGCTCTGGCGTGCCCTAAACTATAAATTGGTATTCCCTGCTTTTGCAAATGTTGTGTTGCACAGGTTCGAGCCGAGGAGGAGTCACTCATCCTTTTATCGCTGGGAAGCTGAGGGTAATGCTAACACTTATCATGCAGGAGAACAGAAGCCTTCGGCTTGTGGTGCGCTGTATACAAGGGACGATCTGGTTGGCGGATTTGGGAGATGACAAGTCCCAGCAAGCACTTGCTGGTCCAGTACAAGGCAGAGGAAGGCGGGAGATATGGAAATGGTAGATGAGATAAGGAGAATCCATGTTTGCGCTATACAAAACTTTATAAATTAATAAATAAATAAATTCCCAGATTAGATTTGCCCTCCATAAAAAACGTTCCATGTCTGCACAGACGACGGTTTTAACCATAGGCCTTGAGTTAGAAAATGTTTTGGTCACACTGGTCAGATCCTGCGGGACACCATACTTTTAATAGGACTATCCAAAGCAGCATGATTGATTATATACTGCACGAGCACCAACTCTGGAGGTGTCTGATCGATATGGAAGCATTACAACATAAGGGTAGTGACCATAATGCTTTAACTAGGAAGATATCTTTAATTATGCAGCGCACTAGCACCAGTGGCAAGTCAGGAATTGTCCATCTCGTATATTAATCGGACAATCAAAAATTCCACATGTAACAATCACCAGCGAGGCTAGGCTCATACAAAGAATTTGTTGTGGCCCTGTAACATGCTGATATCCTCTCCTACTGGGAAGAGCCTGGAAATTATTGCTAATATACACCCAAAATCTAGTTGCCTCCTTAAGTAGTCATTTCATGGACACAACTAACACTAATCTTAGTAACAATAGGAATGTTACATGGTAAAGTAAAAAAAATGCAGAGAAGCTAAATCTGATTTAATCTGTGCCACCAGAAGTAAAAACCAGGATTGCTGTTCCACTAGAAGTAAAAACCAGGATTTGGTAATTTAACAACTCTGAATATGCAAAAGCTAAGAGATAGTGGCATGAGAACAGATGCAGGACTTGCTTATAACAGCCAAGCCTAAAGGCAACAAGGCTTTTTGGCATATAGCCGCCCATGGAAGCCGCAGTAGTATAACAAGCATTGATTTCCATATTCAGCCACAGTCATGTTTTGAGCATTTTTCTGAGTTGTGTACATACACGAAAGAGGACAGACCTAATTTAACTTTTGTTTCCTGTAGATCCATTAAAAAACAATCTCAAATATATTATTCAAGCTACTCAAGGTGGGGTAAAGCTCCCTGCCCCAACAGGATGCTGCAGGATATTTTTATAGCCAAATTACACGTTTGGGCACCATACATAAACTACTTCTCAAATCCCTTCTTGGTAAGCTGATCTATACCAACTACAAGGAAAGGGGCAGAGATAATCCTAATTTATAAAAAAAAGACCAGAGGGAAATCCATGTAATTAGACTCTTAGGAAGCCATGAAGAAAAGGTTGTGTTGACAAGTGCTTGGCAGGCTGCAAGAATGGATTGAGGATAATAATATCTTATCACTCTAACAGGCTGATTTAAAGGCAAATGTAAACGCAGTCGAGCAAAATTTAAAATACGTTATTGGAAAATGGTGGTATCTTTGACGTGGATCTTTGACCTGAAACCTTCAAAACTATGGTCAGTATTTGGGACAAATGGGGATTCCCAGTAACATCTTGTCTATACTTATACGGCTGCACACTGAGAACTATGCATAGGTAAGAGGGGTAGCCAGGGTGAACTGACAGACTGTATCTCAATTGAAATTGGGATGCAACAAGGATGTGTCAGGGCATCAACAGTGTTCTTCCTTTACGTAAATACCGGTCTAAGGGCTAGATGTACAAAGCTTTTTTGTAGTAGTAAATGGGCCAATTCTCAGAATTGACTGCAAAAAAACTTTTTACAAAGTATAAAAGGTAAATTATAATTCAGTAACTTGTTACCGAATCAACAATTTGAGTTTCCACCATATACCAATTTGATATTTTGAAAGGGCCTCCCTTCCAAATACTGAATCAGAATGGTTTGTAATAATGTTTTGCGACCAAATTCCGGTCACAAAACAGTAATACATTACCAACAGTTTAAAACGAGTGGTAACCCATTCGCAAAGGGGAAGGGGTTCCTTGTGGACCCCTTTGAGAATTAAAAAAATATATATATTTTAAGAGCAGGCAGTTGTCTCACAGACTGCAAATTAAACTGCAAATTCTCATTTTTTCTTGTTACACGCATCCCGTTTTCTTTTAAGGAAATGGGCTGCATTTAAAATTAAACAAGAAATGGTATGCAGTTCCTAAGTGGGTCAACAAGGATTCTGGTGGAGAGAGGTACATGTAGGATAATGTAATCCTATAGTAAAGAGTAGGGAGGGGGATTCCTCACTTCGGAACTAGGGCCCTCACACCCAGCCAGCTAGGTGTGGAGAAGTGTGGCTCACTGGTTAGAGGAGGCAGACCCTGAAGCAGAGGTCAGACCCGGGACCAGGGTTCAATTCCTGACGCGGCAGAGTCTTGAGCCCAAATATCCACGGACTCGATAATTCTCGTTTTGGTGCCTACTCGAATCACGGGTTCACACTCTGCAGCTCTGGGCATTAGCTTGCTTAATCTCCACTACGGCCCCCCCGCGGCGGGATGCCTGGCTTTCACCTTGGGGATGCCCAGTATGGGTATCTCACAGGGAAAAAAAGCCAGGATGGGTTCCCAAGGCAAGCGCCGAGATGCCTCCGGGTAATCGAGCGCTATATAAGAACGCATAATAATAATAATAATAAGGTGTCATGCTTCATCATTGGGTCTGCTCCCCATCAGGTCGGCGCTGCAATACCCGACGGGCACCCAATGAGGGGCTCTTTAGCGGAGATCTTTTGTTCCTTGCCGTTTGGTGAGGTCTGGGACTTGGGAAAGTGTAGATGTAAAGTAAGGAGGGTGAATGCTAAAACAGGTCGGGTAGTCCAAAAAACAAATTTAATAGGATGGCTCCCATATGATTAAAAGGAGAAAGAGTGGAGACTTATCTGAAAATAATGGTTCAAAATCCTAGTGCTCTACTCTAATGGGGTCACTGGGGAGCCCACAGGCTTATGAGCAAAAAGAGCAGAAATCAGTGAGGGCAGGGAAACTGTGATTGAACAACTGTGGTAGAGCCAGGAAAAGTGGCTATGTGCAAGTAATGTGGAAAGTAACCAATTCAACTTTTAGCAAGCAAATACAGTTTTAGCAAGCAATTAAATGTTTAGCAAACTATTCAAGTTTCTAAAAACAAATGTAAAAGCATTGGAAGTATTTCCGTTTTAAGAGAGTGGAGCAACCTGTTAAGCACTGCATGTATGCGCCAGGAAACCTCTTATGTAGCCCTCAGTGTCAAAAAGACTAGACTGCGCAGTAGTCTGAAAATATTCTGCGTTCCCTCTGTTCAAACGACGTAAGCCAGAGCAGACCGGGGAGCCCAGAGGCTAATGTGCAAAAAGCACAGAAACCTTCTTAACTGGAATAAACGTGTTAGTTACAAACAAATAAAGACTGTCTTTCTGATGTACATCAAGTGCTAGGCGACTACCTCTTCAGATCACTGAAAAAAATGAAAGAACCTTAGTTCCAAAATTTGCGTCCGACCTCAGAAACAATGCTATAACGACCATTGTTTATGTTTATGTTTAAAAGACTTGTAGAGCGCACTCCCACCGATTGGTTTCATGGCGCTGTAGAAAAGACAAGAAACAGATTTGAAAGGGCTTTTAGTTTTATACTTGAATTCAGTGGTAGGCTTGCTTATAGAGCCAGGTCTTAAGTGCTCTTCTGAATTTCATAAGGTCCGGGCAGATTCGGATCTCAAGAGGAAAGGAGTTCCAGAGGCGAGGGGCAAGTGTCGCAAATCGACAGCCACCTATACGCTTCCGTTTGAGGGGGGGGTATGCAAAAGTGAGAGATGGGCTGAGCGCAGATTGCGGGTAGGGGTGTGCCTAGTTATCAGTTTATCAATAAATTTGGTGCTTTTACAGTGTAGGGATTTAAAGATCATGCAACCTGTTTTAAAGATACAGCGCTGGGACATGGGGAGCCAGTGAAGTTTCATAAGTAGTGGAGTGGCAGATTGCCATCTAGGTTGACTCAAGATCAATCTGGCTGCATAGTTCTGGACCATCTGTAGTCGCTTCAGTAGGTAAAGAGGTATGCCAAGATATATAGAGTTGTAATTACAAACACAACAGTGATGGACAGAATGTGGATCAATGTCACACATTCACCCCAGTCCAAAGATCTGGGCCCAAATCCATTGTTTTTCCACTCCACACCACCCTGGGTTAGACAATGGCGATATGCAAATCAGCGCTGACCCTGTGCCCCAAGGGAACAGTCCAGTCCGAACTACAAAAGCCATGTCCTTCCCAGAACGGAATCAAGCATCCGAGAACCGGCCCGGTTTCGAGGTAACACCTCTCATCAGCCCGGCTAGCTTGACTCCAGTGGTGTGGAGTGCCTGGGACTCACGTCTGAGCATCCCCAGTACACTTAGAGCGGTAATTGCAAACACAACAGTGATGGACAGAATGTGGATCAATGTCACACATTCACCCCAGTCCAAAGATCTGGGCCCAAATCCATCGTTTTTCCACTCCACACCACCCTGGGTTAGACAATGGCGATATGCAAATCAGCGCTGACCCTGTGCCCCATGGGAACAGTCCAGTCCGAACTACAAAAGCCATGTCCTTCCCAGAACGGAATCAAGCATCCGAGGACCGGCCCGGTTTCGAGGTAACACCTCTCATCAGCCCGGCTAGCTTGACTCCAGTGGTGTGGAGTGCCTGGGACTCACGTCTGAGCATCCCCAGTACACTTAGAGCGGTAATTGCAAACACAACAGTGATGGACAGAATGTGGATCAATGTCACACATTCACCCCAGTCCAAAGATCTGGGCCCAAATCCATCGTTTTTCCACTCCACACCACCCTGGGTTAGACAATGGCGATATGAAAATCAGCGCTGACCCTGTGCCCCATGGGAACAGTCCAGTCCGAACTACAAAAGCCATGTCCTTCCCAGAACGGAATCAAGCATCCGAGGACCGGCCCGGTTTCGAGGTAACACCTCTCATCAGCCCGGCTAGCTTGACTCCAGTGAGTTATGTCCATCACTGTTGTGTTTGCAATTACCGCTCTAAGTGTACTGGGGATGCTCAGACGTGAGTCCCAGGCACTCCACACCACTGGAGTCAAGCTAGCCGGGCTGATGAGAGGTGTTACCTCGAAACCGGGCCGGTCCTCGGATGCTTGATTCCGTTCTGGGAAGGACATGGCTTTTGTAGTTCGGACTGGACTGTTCCCATGGGGCACAGGGTCAGCGCTGATTTGCATATCGCCATTGTCTAACCCAGGGTGGTGTGGAGTGGAAAAACGATGGATTTGGGCCCAGATCTTTGGACTGGGGTGAATGTGTGACATTGATCCACATTCTGTCCATCACTGTTGTGTTTGCAATTACCGCTCTAAGTGTACTGGGGATGCTCAGACGTGAGTCCCAGGCACTCCACACCACTGGAGTCAAGCTAGCCGGGCTGATGAGAGGTGTTACCTCGAAACCGGGCCGGTCCTCGGATGCTTGATTCCGTTCTGGGAAGGACATGGCTTTTGTAGTTCGGACTGGACTGTTCCCATGGGGCACAGGGTCAGCGCTGATTTGCATATCGCCATTGTCTAACCCAGGGTGGTGTGGAGTGGAAAAACGATGGATTTGGGCCCAGATCTTTGGACTGGGGTGAATGTGTGACATTGATCCACATTCTGTCCATCACTGTTGTGTTTGCAATTACCGCTCTAAGTGTACTGGGGATGCTCAGACGTGAGTCCCAGGCACTCCACACCACTGGAGTCAAGCTAGCCGGGCTGATGAGAGGTGTTACCTCGAAACCGGGACGGTCCTCGGATGCTTGATTCCGTTCTGGGAAGGACATGGCTTTTGTAGTTCGGACTGGACTGTTCCCATGGGGCACAGGGTCAGCGCTGATTTGCATATCGCCATTGTCTAACCCAGGGTGGTGTGGAGTGGAAAAACGATGGATTTGGGCCCAGATCTTTGGACTGGGGTGAATGTGTGACATTGATCCACATTCTGTCCATCACTGTTGTGTTTGCAAGATATATAGAGTTAGCATGATCCAGGTGAGATAGAACCGTAGCTATCACCACCTGGGTAATGGCCTCCGGTGTAAGGAGGGGGCGTACCTTCCTTATTTTCCTGAGTTGAAAAAAATACTTGTAGACCACCTGGCCCACTTGTGATTTCAGTGAGAGATCACTGTTTAAGGTGACTCCAAGTGTCTTTGCCGATGTAGAGGGAGTCGGAGATGGCCCCATGTCTGACGGCCAATAGTGTGGGCCCCAATGTTTGACACTGTCCCCTGTGAGTACCAGCTCAGTCTTACCCGGGTTCAATTTAAGATGATTTTGGTCCATCCAAGCTTGGATGAAACTCATGGTAGACTGAAAGCTGGTAATTGAAATTTCAGTATTATCAATCGTAAAGAGCAATTGCAGATCATCTGCGTAATTGAAAACCGTCACTTGTCTTTCTCTAAGGGACTGGATTAAGGGCAAAATGTATAGATTAAACAAGTGGGGGGACAGGGAGGAGCCCTGTGGGACACCTCAAGTGATTGTCTGTTTAGGGGAAACCAGGGTTCCAAGGCGAACTGCCTGAGATCTATTCTCCCAAAAAGATTTTAACCAGCTGACCGCTGTGCCCCGGATACCGGCCTGAATGACACGGTCGATCAAGATGGTATGATCGACCGTGTCGAATGCACCTGAGAGATCCAGGAGCACCAGGGCCTGAGGGGAGCTGTTATCTGCGCAGTCGCGCAGTGTATCCAGTACAGTGAGTACGACAGCCTCCGTCGAGTGCGCAGGCCGGAACCCTGCCTGGTGGGGCTCGAGGTAGTTTGACTCCTCCAGAAAGTTGGACAGGCATCTGGCTACATGGGCCTCCATCACCTTTGCTAAAAAAGGAAGTAAGGAGATAGGGCGGTAGTTTGCCTTGCATGTTGGATCAGCCCCAGGTTTCTTCAGAAGCGGTACCACTGTTGCTTCCTTAAATGCTAATGGGACTTGCCCCGATGATAAAGAGTCATTCAGGTGGGTACAGGCGATTTCAGGGAAGACAGAGAAGCAGTCTTTTAGAATATGGGGGGACAGCTATCTGAAGGGGCACTGGATTTAACTTTAACGAGGAGCTCTTGAAGTAGCTCTGGGGTGATAGGAGGGAAGCTGCTAAGAGTATCATTATTTATGACAGTAGCAGTGACGAGAATGGTAGAATTGGGAGATTCCGAAATACTGGCTTTGATGTCCGAGATTTTTTCGATGAAGTAATTATTAAGTGAGTCACAGAGGGTTTGGGTAGGGGTCATCCTAGGGCGGACACTATCTAAATTGGTTAGTTCATTCAATATAGAAAAAATGTCCTTCAAATTATTAGTAGAATTGAGGATACGTGAGGAGAAATAAGCAGCTTTAGTGGAAAGGATATCCTTCATATATTCCTTCCGGGCAGTAGTGAATCTACTCTTTAAGTCAGGGGTGTAACTACAGTGCCATTGTCACTCGATTTGGCGTAAGGCCAATTTCTTCGCTTTCAGCTCAGTCGAAAACCATCTCTGGGCGTCTGCTCGTCGCGCCAATTTAACTTTCTTATAAGGGGCATGTGCGTCAGTGGCTGCTTGCAGCCAGCCAGAGAGGTTGGCTTCGTGTCTATTAATATCAGAGTGACAGGGCGGAATAGTGTTGGTAAGTGTCTGCAAGAATTCCATCTTATCTAATGCATTCCATTTCCTAGCCCAGCCGCCAACCATTGTGGCAACTGTCTTGGTGGTAGAATAGACAAGATTAAATTTGAGTAGAAAGTGATCGGACCAAAGGCAGGGGAATGTTGCCGGGGTCGTGACCAACAAAGAGTTGGTCCAGACTTGATCCAGAATATGGCCTTTACAATGGGTTGGCAGGGGGACCTGCTGAGTAAAATTTAATTTCATGAGAAGCTCTGTCAGTTCGCTAGAATGCGGGCCTTCAAGGGGGTCATTGAACCAATGTTGAGGTCACCTTAAAGGAGAACCCTAGCAAGGTCCATAGCCAGGTTTGCGATTTGCTCGCTTAGCGCAAGGGGAAAGGATGGCATATGGTTTGGGGGTCTATACACGAGCACGCAGGCGATGGTTACGTGGGCAAGAGCGAGTTTTAACACCAGATTCTCCCCGTCCGGGAGGTTATGGCAGGTGAGAGCATTTAATTTAAGGTTAGAACGAATAATGGCTGCAACCCCCCCACCAGGTTTACCCGGCGGACGATCAGCGTGTAGAATGTAATAATCCGATGGAAGTGCTGCCAGTATGTCAGGGGCAGAGTCGGGTGTCAAACAGGTCTCGGTTAGAAAGAGGATATCAGGTGTGTCTGCAGCCAGCAGGAGAAAGATATCTTGCTGATGTTTCACAAGGGAACGGGTGTTGAGATAGAGAATGGCTAGGGGATGGAAGCTATGCTCGGTTTGTATGGAGGAGTTTGTTCTTGTAGAATTAATTGGTATCGTAGGTTCCGGGAAGGAGGTGCCATCAACTAGGATTCCCTGATTATTGGCCCGATTGCAGATGTCCTTAGGCGGGCGACCTTGACCTACGTTGTATCTAATAAGGTCATCACGGGGATATGTAATCCTACAGGCAGCATGGCTGGCCCCTGGCCCCGTCTGGGCGCGGACGGGCGCAGACGGGCTTGCCTTTGGCGCACCTTTGGCGCGCCGTCGGCGCGCCCGCTGCGCGGTCTTGCCAAGGGCTGCATATGTACCAATTGGAGGTGTCAGGGGGTGGGTCTCGCTTCGCCCGGTCCGCCCTCCACTCAAACAGCCTCAGCTGCGGTGGACCGGGGTCGGAGTGGGGAGCGTGGGGCGCGGGTGAAAGTGCAGATAAAATAAAATAAACAGTTTTAAAAGCAGCGTTACTACTGCAAACAAACACACAAAGATACGGCCCTACAAGCGCGATTCCAGTCTGCTCTCTCGCGTCTTGTGCAGCTTCTGTCCTTATGTGCTGTGAGGTAGGCGGTGCCAGGGGGTGGGTCTCGCTTCACCCGGTCCGCCCTCAACTCAAACAGCCTCAGCTGCGGTGGACCAGGGTTGGAGCGGGGAGCGTGCGGCGCGGGTGAAATTGCAGATAAAATAAAATAAACAGTTTTAAAAGCAGCGTCACTACTGCAAACAAACACACAAAGATACGGCCCTACAAGCGCGATTCCAGTCTGCTCTCTCGCGTCTTGTGCAGCTTCTGTCCTTATGTGCTGTGAGGTAGGCGGTGCCAGGGGGTGGGTCTCGCTTCGCCCGGTCTGCCCTCCACTCAAACAACCTCAGCTGCGGTGGACCGGGGTCAGAGCGGGGAGCGTGCGGCGCGGGTGAAAGTGCAGATGAAATAAATAAAACAGTTTTAAAAGCAGCGTTACTACTGCAAACAAACACACAAAGATACGGCCCTACAAGCGCGATTCCAGTCTGCGCGAGACCATTCAAAACATAGAACCCACAAGGCATGGGTCCCATTCTTTGATCATTTGTATAATTTGCCATAAGGTAAACAGTTCTTGACCATTCCAAGGTATATTTATTTCAATGACATAGGGACGAAGGTCCGTTGTCTATCGTGGTTAATGAGAAGTCATACAAGAGAAGCATATTGCAGGTAGAAATGGTGGCATCAGTCTACATATTGCTTGTTATAAAGCATGTTACATGTGTATCATGGTTTTTGGCTTCAAAGTGGGTATAATTATGTGCTTCTACACAGGTCTGTGTATTTGGGACAGTAGTGGTGTTCTGCATTGCTGGGCTTTGTTCTGGAAATGCAAACAGGTCCTACTTTGAGACGGATTAGTCCTCTTGTCTGTCTTGGTCAGAGGGTATGGTATAGGAAGGTTCCTCCTTCACATTGTAGAGTAACTATCCAGTTTGTGAAAGGAAAGTAAGGCTGGCTTATACTTAATGGGCTCATTTTTCCAGAGGCCATACCTTCTACACAGCTTTACTGATCCATATGTGGGAGAACATGTCTGGTAGGGGCACATTCATGTTTACTCCATTTTCAACTTGTATTGAAACTCTAATGATGATTTGTTAGGCAACCCTTACTAGAAACAAGCTGAAAATGTTCAGCAGAGGTTGTTGCTGAAAGAGAAAAGAAAAATGTCCCAGATGCAGCAGGAGATTTCTCCTTGAGTGGCAAGGACATTTTTTACATGTTCGTTCCCGGATCCTTGGAAGGAAAAATCCGTGGTGGTAGCCTCATTCCCCATATAAGGTGGGACTTCTACCACTGACATACTGCGTCCCCATCATATTTGAACCTCCAGGTCAAAGATTCCTGAAAGCAGAGACAACTGAGGTGCCACCAATGGAAAACCAGGGCCTTCTCCACCAATAAAATCGAAGGTGGAAGCACAAATGTAGCCATGTGGGAGCACCAACCATCCACATTGTAAATGAGCTATAAGCCTACCATTATGGCTCCCATTATATTAGTTGGGTGGTAATACTACATACAGGATTACCAATATGAGGTAATTAGTAGTAATTATGTGTCACAGTGGATCCAGTCCAGCAAAGTCAAGTAACACATAACTGAGGCAATACAGAAAGAGTGAAATAAATCTTTGTAGAATGTAAGCTGGAGAAGAAAAGATACATTTTGAAAGTAGAGCAAAGAGATAGATGTCAAACCGTTTGCTAAGTGCAAGCATAGTTCCCAAAAATAGTACCAAAGTGATGTACTATGTGGCTCAAGCAACTTTCTATTAGAGCTCAGATAGTAAGAGCTGGTATATACCAACCCTCTAGTGTCAATGTCCGCCATTAATCACACATTATCCTCTGGTTTGGTTCCACACAGCTTTCAAGCTGCTGTTGTAAGTCCTCCATTGAAGAAACCTACCCTGGACACTCACAGGTGATCAAACTCTTGCCACTCTCGCAGCTGCCTTATTTGGCTTAGCTGTCGGAGAGGACACTTTCTATCAACGTATTGCCTTTGTTGACCATTTACAGCACTGAAGTAGTGATGGTTTATACCTTGGATGAATTATGTAGATGTGCAGATGTCAACCTTCCAGCAGCATTATTTCTCCTGGATCTTTCCACTGGCTCCGATACCATGAACCACCAGATTCTCCTTGATCGCCTTGGTGATCTCAGTATTTTTGTCAGCACAGGGGTCTGTTATAGCAGCCTTTTGTCTGATAGATTGTTTCAGATGAAGGGGATTGTCATTCTTCATCAATACAGACTCTAAACTGCAGGGTTCCTTTTGGTTTTGGTCATTCCTCTATCTAACAATGGAAGGCTTGATTTAGAGTGAAAGAACTACATTGCCCATCAAACAGTTTGACAGAATTATTCGCACAAAGGTAGGGCTGGGAAATCTGGCACAACACAGTTCTATAACAAGCTAGGAGACATTACTCTATTAAAATGGCTGTATCTGCCATAGAAGCAGCCACCTTGGGGAGAATACCGATGTGGGGAAATCCATCAGCAACTGCTGGCCGAAAGACACCACCAAACAAGGCATATGTAATTGTGCCCCAAAGGTGGATACATTGTGAATGCCAACGTTTCTGGTCTCTTTATGATGCTAGGTGATTTACGCAGCGCCTGTTAAAGATACAATATTTACATTAACATCATATTTCTGCACGATTCCATCTTTCACTGAGTGGACAGCTGAGGACATGAAGGAGGACCAATCAATCGAAAAGACTCGTTCATTCCTATGTTAAGAAGACTACAGTCCAAACACTGACAGAGTCACTGGCAAAGCTGGAGTGGTCTCTGTAAGCCAGGAACAGGGAAAGGATTTTCAGAGCTCCAGGAAAATCCGCATTATATTTTGAGAGCACCTCCCTGCTACCTTCTAAACTGGCCACTTTCAGCTTTTGTTCCTTCTGGTTGGTCGATACCACCTAATAGTCTTGTCATAAGGCAGGCGTTGGAAGATCAGAGGGAGAATCTGTTTTCTTTCTGCAGACTTTTCAATTTGGCCCTCCTCTAGATCAGGTTGTGAGTCATTTTCTAACTTTTTACAAAAGTTCCATACATAGCGGCATCTGCACTCTGTGCTGTGCAGTGTCAGTCAATGTTGCACAATTGTTAGGGTACGATGCTTCTGAAGGAGGGCTTTAAACAAAATTACATTTGTATCTTTTTTAACTGAAGGATCTAGATCATTATTAGTTTTTCACTTTGTTCAGCTATAATACCTCTTTAATAATATCTGCTCATCGCCTTTAGAGACTAGCGTTTCACTTGGCATGTTATCAAAGTGCAGGGCTTACAGAAACTGAAGTGTCTGAACACTTAAAGAATGATGTATTGTTTGATGAGCGGCCCTCCAGACCATCATTTCGGCAGAGACATTGTCCTCATCTCTCCTATCGGAGGATCACCTGCACAATATTGAAATTAGACTGGAAGTGACATTACTGGTTTTCCCACCAAAATCGCCTTTAAAAGAAAACGCCAAGCAAGAGGACTTCATTTCCCATCACCACAGGAAATGACATCACAACACCCTGCACTCCTCCTCCTACCCAGGACCTGCTTAATTGCAGCTACAAAGGCAATCCAGTCTGTGCCTGTCCACACCTGGACTACGCCCAGTGCTAAGAACCCTGGTCCAATCACCACCCAGCGGTACTCTGCAGCACTCATTATGTCAATTTAACCCCCGAAGCCATTCCCTGATCTGCTGCTTTGCCATACACCACAGAAGGTGCTTTCACCTACACCCACTGATGATTCTCCAGCAGCCACTTACCTACACCCCCCGCCGAAATACCAATGATGGCCTTAACCCTTCCTCCGAATACACATGCCACACAACCAGCAACAACTCCTACACCCTCACCCTACACCACACTCCAGGTCCCACAGCAAACCAGCACGTCAACATCCACTCATATTCATGCTTCTCAACACATGATCCATATGATTACTCAGCAAGCACACAACCAAAGTATGAGACCTGCTGAGCAGCAGCACACCCGACATCCTTTGCATCACAGAGACCTGGTTCAACCCCTCATCGACTCCCGACATCGCAACAGCAATCCCAGTGTGCTACAAGGATCGCCCGACAGGACCACCTTCACAAACCAGGAGGAGGACTCTCCATCACTTAGAAGAAATCCATCAAATGCACAACATCCACAGAGAATGCCATTCTATTCATGGACCACCTGCACTTGAAGCTGTAAATCTCCCAAAACATCACCCTGAATGAAACGCTTGCCAACTAACCACCTGAATCACAAGCCACATTTGCCAACCTCATCACCAACGTCGTCACTCACTCACCATCAACTCCAGAACCTACATTCTCCTCAGTGACCTCAACTTTCACCTGGAAGACTGCAATGACCCCTGCTGCCCAGCACTCCTCGAAAGCCAGCTCGTCTCAGAACTAACACACACTGCAGGACACACAATGAACCCCTTTGTCACCACAATCATCAGCATCAAATGCAACTCCACCAGACCACTCACATGGAACAACCACCCCATCATCCACTTCCAAATCAATATACCTCATGTCAACACCCCTACCAGGTTCTGTATTTCAAGCTGCAACTGGGGCAAAACCACAGAAGCAGACTGGCTCATCGCCCTCAGCATGGATTAACCTAGCCCCACAGACAACCTCGACAAGGACATCAACAACTTCCATAACTTGATCAAGAACTACGTGGACTCCCTCCCACACACCAAACCCAGCAAGAATAGTAGTTCAAACAAACTGTCCAGCTGGTATACAAAAGACCTTTGAGACACCAAACAACACTGTATAGAGCTAGAAAGGAAATGGAGAGCCAACCACAACACCACCAACAGAACTACATACAAAGCTGCACTCAGACATTGTCACCAGCAAATAAGAGATACCAAGACAAACATACTAGTGGACCGCATCGAAGGAAGTTCCATTCGCTGCAAGGAGATCTTCTCGATCTTCAAGGATTTCACCTCACACTCAGCCACTGTCAACAACATTGCTGCCTCCAACAAATCTGCAACAACCCATCTAACGTCTTCCACAGTAGAATCGCAAATATATATAGCGACTTCGCACACCAATCCAACCCCACAGAACTCAATGCTAACCTACCCACTACCAACCAATGGACAACCTTCACCAGAAACAACGTGGGGCAACCATCACATCTACAACCTGGGAAAATCACCAATCAGCACGACCTGACCCACATCATCAACACCTCTATCATATCCACCACTTTACCAGATAGGTGGAAACTTACAGAAATCCATTTCCTCCTCAAGAAGCCCACAGTCAACCCGAATCAACTGATCAACTTCTGACCCACTCCCTGCTCCCCTATCCACCCAAAGTGATTACGAAGATCATCAACAAGCAACACACAATCCACCATCTTCTATACAACACCAAATCAGGATTCAGAAAGACCCACAGTGACGACACAGCACTCATAGCAGCCCCTGATGATATTACAATCATCCTGGACTGAGGAGAAACAGCGGCTCTCATCCCTCTTGACCATTTCAAAGTTTAACACCGTCTACCACAATACCCTCAGCAGTAGAGAAGACTCCATGAGATTGGCATACACGGATCCCCTCTCAAATGGCTCTGTTCCTTCTTCACAAGAAGAATCCAAAGGGTCAGGCTGCCACCCTTCACATCTGAGACCAAGAAGTTAACATGCAGAGTTCCACAAGGATTGTTCCTCAGCCCCACTCTTTTCAACATATACATGACACAGCTCGCCCACAACATTAGATCATAAGACATCACTGTCATCTCCTACACCGATGACATCCAACTCATTCTCTCCCTGACGGACAAGACAACCACCACCAGTACCAATTCACCAACTACATGAACATGGTTGCAGACTGGATGTGATCCAACTGCCTAGTCCTCAAGAATGACAAGACAGAAGCACTTGTCTTCACAAAGAAGACCTCCTGTTGGGACTCCACCTTTTGGCCGTCAGAGCCAGGACCCACACCCACAGACCATGCAAGAAACCTAGGAATCATCCTAGAAGACAAGCTCAACATGACGACTCAAATCAACACAGTGTGCACCTCTTTCTTCCACATTCTATGTATGCTGCGAAAGATCTTCAAATGGTTGCCTCAGAACACCATATGGACCGTCACTCAAGCACTCATCACCAGCAGGCTGTACTATGACAACACTATGCTGGAATCTCCAAACATATCCTACACAGACTCCAGACCATCAAGGACACTGCCCCAAGACTCATAGTAAACTTCCCATGCAGAATCCACATCACATTGCGCCACAGGAAGATTCAATAGCTCCCAATTTACAATTGCAGCCAATTCAAACTTCTCATGCACACATACAAAGCCCTACACAACACCCGATCACAGCATACACTTTCCCCAACTCACCAGACACCTACGCTCTGCCTCACTCTCACTCGCACACAAACCCGAATCCGCAAGAGAAAAACTGAAGGTCACTCATTATCCTACATCCATCGCACCCAAGACATGGAACGACCTCCCTCAACACATCAGAGCCTCCTCCTCACTCCTTGACTTCTACAAGAAGCTGAAGACCCGGCTCTTCGTATAAGCACCTTGGGGACTACACACCTACCCAGGCACATGGATATCCTCTTGGGTGAATATTGTGCTAAATAAATCAACATAACATAAAATAACATCCCCACCTTCCCTGCAGGCTAGGTGTAAAAAAACGTAATACTTTGGTTCATCATAGTTAAATGCTGAGCGAGCTTCCATGTTGTTGTGCACTGCTCAGCCTTAATATTTGCTTTTCAGAGACAAACCCCCCAAAGTGGGAGTATATTTCTAAAGAGTAATAAATTAATGGCTGCAGGTAGGTTTCTACGGGGACTACCATAACTTGTCCTAAATAAAGTGGACCGCTCCGGATGCATTAAACTCATTGACAATGCGGCGGTTGGGGCGCCACATTTGATTGACCACAGGGTCCACTAGGAGTGATCCCGCTACTCCTGAGGTTCCAAAATGAGCCGCAGAACCATGACTTTGGTGGGGCACAGGTGGGTATTCATTTGTGGCACCAATGCTGTCCTGCCAGAACCGTCTTTGTTATACGCCTTTTGAGTGCGACCAACCTTCCCTTTTACTGTGGATTGATCAAGACCCTAACAGTTTACCGGCTAGCTGGATAAGTTGGTTCATTGATGCATATGGTGCAGGAGTCTGTGTGTGCGCTTCGCTTGGGTTCACAAGTGTACAAAGAAGAAGATTATGCTATTTATCCTTGTGAAGCCTATAACATGAGTGCCATTGGATTGGTTAATAAACATCTGTTTTCAACTCTATTAATCTGCTATGATGAGAAAGCAAGCGCTATACAAAAGCAAGTCATTAACATAACAATTAAACTGTCCTTGGCTCACTGTGGGATGAAACAGTCCAATGTATTTCTCACTGGTTAATATGTAGTCAATGACCTTCATTGAAGGTGATGCAGGGAAGCAATAAAAAAGTAACAATTGACACGCTATGGTGCTTCAGTTCAAACACCATAGATGCCTACAATACTTATAGCATGAATGGGAACTGGTTACTCACAGCTCGTCTGCTGTTTAAAGAATAATAGGTGCACAGCATTGATTTTGGAAAACAGGACATTTTTTGAATGAAAATCCCGCTGGGAATGAGCGGGAAGTGGACCCGTCAGCTGTAAGAAGTGGTACTGTATCACCCCAGGTGAGCAGAGACCTCTCTCCCCGCGAGGACAGCGCGTGCAGAGGAGATCATGTTTGGAACACATCAGGCGGTTCTTTAAGTTAGGAGCCCAGCCTGTCCCATCCATCTCTTGCGTTTTCTTTTTTTTTCCGTTTGAATCAATACCTTCCTGTAATTTTTGTATTTACTGCTTTTCAATACCGAGACGATGGGATTAGCTTGGCCGTCTTCCTGATTAATGTTGGCGTTTCTAAGGCCATCCGTCTGCGTCTCCCCGCTCCTTGTCATGTTTTTCAATCAGGGACTTTGGAAGAGGACTCAGTGCTCGATGTTAAACAGTGATACTGCCCCCTCCCCCAACCCCATCTGCATATATAGGGGTAGATTTACAAGCCCCTTGAGTCATTTTCGCGCCGCTGTTGCGTCACTTTTTGTGACGCAACAGCGGCGCAAAAATGCGGCCCATTTACCACGTGACACATCTAGGGGACGTTGTAAAGCCCTGCGTCACATTATACCTGAAGTTCCAACGCAAAAAAGCCTCGTAGAAGTGAAGCAGTGTAATCTACAAGATTTCACTGCGCCACTTCTAGGACGCCACTGCGTCAAATTCTTACGCTTGCTTCAAGTGACGCAACACAATGAGGATAGGCCTCCCCTGCATTGCTGGAGTTGTGTCGTACTTGCGACACGACTCCAGCAATGAGTGACTTTTACGTCAACAGGTGCGTCAGAATTTCTGATGCATCTGACAATCCTTGCGCCATGGTGAGCCGTATTGTAAATACAGCACATCCATAGTGGCGCAAGGGTTTCTAATGGTGGCACAGGGATAGTGACGTATCTTTACAGATGCGTCACTTTCTTGTAAATCTGCCCCATAATACCTATGGAGGGGCATGAGTAGTGCAAGTGCCGGAAACACCAAAAATCAGATGTATGTCAGAATATCTACGACAAAAATACAGGCCTGCCAAAATAACGTGGCCAAAACATTGAGTACCAGAATTTGGAGATTTTAGGTAAGTGTATAGAATTCTTAACTCCACATCGATGTACTTTGCATATCAAGGTACATTTATGTTGAGTTAAGGAAACTCTACTTCCCTACATATAAATAACCTCATAATATTCAGGTAGCCGATATGCTGACCGCGATATTTTAATTTCAGTATTATAGTAGAAGTCACTGTCAATGCACCTGGTACGCCAATCCCATCCCATACCCTTCTCCAGAGACCTATATTGATGTTCTTTGTCCTCATCCTTGACATATTTTCTCCCCTTTAGCTTGGACCTATAACTCATAGAAAGGGAATATGCCACCAAGCTATGATGCAGCGCTGTAATCTTACTAACATTTCAAGCACTTTCACAGATGAATTTCCAGACTTTAGTTAGGTGTGCAGTTAGCCTAGACTGAACCATACATTTTCCCTCACTCTTGTGACTTCACAAGAAATGACATCACGGGAAGTGACAGCGCTGTAACTGCAATCACCACAAGTGACATCACCAGAATTCACAAGCTACATGTGTCACTGAAGGAGCCCCTAGAAAGATAAAAAAAAAAGTGGGTAGAGACCTTAAGGAGATACAGCATACTTCCCAGCACTCAGACACTCCTATTCACAGGCAAAAGAGATACAGGGCCTCATGTATAAACAAGCATTGAAAATGCAATAGGTCTCGCAATAGAAGAGTTTTACATTTTTCGTTTTGCAAATGGATGAGTGGCGTTGCGTGGATGAGTAGCGTTGCGTGGGTGAGTGGCGTTGCGTGGTTGAGTGGCGTTGGTTTTGAAAATAGCAAAATTAATAGCTTTGTCAGTTACAATGTCAATAGTTTTAACTTTCGCAAATGTGACACCTATATCATTTGTAATGCAATGTGTGTTGTATTTACGTGACTTAGATGTATTGATATTACAAATAACAATGGCTTTTAATTTTGTAAATAATAAATACTGAAATAAAATGTATTGTAATTTATAATGGCAATAGCTTAAACGTTTGTAAATAACTTTTGTGAAGATTATGTTCAGTGTATTTTATTGTGACGAAAATTCAAGAACATTGCATTTGCACCTACACACACACACACACACACACACATATAGATGTGGTGGTGGTGGATCTAGGGGATATGGTGGTGGTGGATGTGGTGGTGGTGATGGTGGATGTGGTGGTGATGGTGGTGGATGTGGGGGTGGATGTGGTGGTGGTGGTGGATGTGGTGGTGGATGTGGTGGTAGTGGTGGATGTGGTGAAAGTGGTGGTGGATGTGGTGGTGGAAGTGATGGTGGGTGTGGTGGATGTGGTGGTGGATGCGGTGGTGGATGAGGTGGTGGATGTGGGGGTGGTGGTGGATGTGGTGGTGGTGAATGCGGTGGTGGTGGTGGATGCGGTGGTGGTGGTGGATGTGGTGGTGGTGGTGGATGTGGTGGTGGTGGATGCGGTGGTGGTGGTGCATGCGGTGGTGGTGGAAGTGGTGGTGGATGTGTTGGATGTGGTGGTGGATGTGGTGGTGGTGGATGTGGTGGTGGTGGATGCGGTGGATGTGGGTGTGGTGGATGTGGTGGTGGATGCGGTGGTGGTGCCTTTTTTTTTTAATGTGCTAAAGTAAGTTATTAATGCAATTTCGGATTAGGGGGGCATGACGACAGTGCATCTTTGCTTTGCACTTGGACATGCTGCAAAACATACTGTGTTGTATTTTTCTGTGAAATCCCCATGACATTTGGCAGTTAAAAGAATGTATTGAAAGAAATGTTCATCTAAATAAGATAATTAGTGTGCACGACATAATTCTGTAGAACTACAGATTCAGTTTAGGTATGCAGCCCTGCGTTACAAAATCATTTAGAACTGAAATGCAAGAAAGGTGCAGTTTGGCTTTGAAACGGAACAGAGAGGTGTCTGCGTGATAAATGAATGATGCATAGGAATGGACAGAATGGAAATGTGTTTCGAAGGACGTGCTCGGGGTGTGCATACTGGAAGCAGGGCGATGGATTCGAGGCTATGAGCGAGGGTGATGCCGAGCTCACATCAAGGATAGGGGGAGGGGCCATGGCAGAAAGTAGGGAGGGGAGGTGTAAGTCGGCAAAGTCACACGGATCGAACAAACGATGAGTAAGGGAAGAATTGTTAAATAGGTTTAAAATGGAACAGGAAAAAAGAAACAAACTAGGGAAGGAAAGAAACGGAATCTGAAAGGAAAGAGAAAAAGAATAAAGGAAAGAGCAGAGGGAAAATACAAGATGGAGGGAAGGCAGAGAAGGGGAGGGGGGAGGAGAAATGCGACACGGCGGGCAGGGGAGGGGGCGGAGCGGGTTTCGGATTAGGGGGGCATGACGACAGTGCATCTTTGCTTTGCATTTGGACATGCTGCAAAACATACTGTGTTGTATTCTTCTGTGAAATCCCCATGACATTTGGCAGTTAAAAGAATGTATTAAAAGAAATGTTCATCTAAATAAGATAATTAGTGTGCACGACATAATTCTGTAGAACTACAGATTCAGTTTAGGTATGCAGCCCTGCGTTACAAAATCATTTAGAACTGAAATGCAAGAAAGTTGCAGTTTGGCTTTGAAACGGATCAGAGAGGTGTCTGCGTGATAAATGAATGATGCATAGGAATGGACAGAATGGAAATGTGTTTCGAAGGACGTGCTCGGGGTGTGCATACTGGAAGCAGGGCGATGGATTCGAGGCTATGAGCGAGGGTGATGCCGAGCTCACTTCAAGGAGAGGGGGAGGGGCCAGGGCAGAAAGTAGGGAGGGGAGGTGTAAGTCGGCAAAGTCACACGGATCGAACAAACGATGAGTAAGGGAAGAATTGTTAAATAGGTTTAAAATGGAACAGGAAAAAAGAAACAAACTAGGGAAGGAAAGAAACGGAATCTGAAAGGAAAGAGAAAAAGAATAAAGGAAAGAGCAGAGGGAAAATACAAGACGGAGGGAAGGCAGAGAAGGGGAGGGGGGAGGAGAAATGCGACACGGCGGGCAGGGGAGGGGGCGGAGCGGGTTTCGGATTAGGGGGGCATGACGACAGTGCATCTTTGCTTTGCACTTGGACATGCTGCAAAACATACTGTGTTGTATTCTTCTGTGAAATCCCCATGACATTTGGCAGTTAAAAGAATGTATTAAAAGAAATGTTCATCTAAATAAGATAATTAGTGTGCACGACATAATTCTGTAGAACTACAGATTCAGTTTAGGTATGCAGCCCTGCGTTACAAAATCATTTAGAACTGAAATGCAAGAAAGTTGCAGTTTGGCTTTGAAACGGATCAGAGAGGTGTCTGCGTGATAAATGAATGATGCATAGGAATGGACAGAATGGAAATGTGTTTCGAAGGACGTGCTCGGGGTGTGCATACTGGAAGCAGGGCGATGGATTCGAGGCTATGAGCGAGGGTGATGCCGAGCTCACCTCAAGGAGAGGGGGAGGGGCCAGGGCAGAAAGTAGGGAGGGGAGGTGTAAGTCGGCAAAGTCACACGGATCGAACAAACGATGAGTAAGGGAAGAATTGTTAAATAGGTTTAAAATGGAACAGGAAAAAAGAAACAAACTAGGGAAGGAAAGAAACGGAATCTGAAAGGAAAGAGAAAAAGAATAAAGGAAAGAGCAGAGGGAAAATACAAGACGGAGGGAAGGCAGAGAAGGGGAGGGAGGAGGAGAAATGCGACACGGCGGGCAGGGGAGGGGGCGGAGCGGGGAGAGCGGCCTTTGAAGTGCACTTTAAACGGCCGGCCGGCAGTGAAACTGAAAGCACGGCCGGCCGGCCGTGAAAGCCTTTGATGACGCAGCAGGGGGAACAGACGGCGAGAGGGTGTGAAAGCAGCAGGGGCAGGCAGGCGGCTGGGGGCATGTGCACGCGCTTTTAAGCGCATGCGCATTTAGCTTAAAAGTCACGGGCACTGCAAGGAATCGCCACGATTCCTTGCAAGTTAGGTAAAGAGTGGTTAAGCCCCCATAGTCTCGCAAGCTCGATGCGCATGCGCATCGACAGGCGAGACCTAAAAAAGCATTTTGCGATTACCAAATACCGATTTTTACTGAATCGCTTTTTGGTAATGGCAAAATGCTATGTATGTAAGGAACCACCAAAGATTTAGTGATTCTTTAATATTACCAAATAGTGATTCGGTAAATAAGTAATCGCTATGAGGTAATATTACTCCATTCGTTCCTATTGGCCTAAAGGCCCATAGGTGCGAATGGTTTTGCAATAGCTAATTTGCGATGACCTAATTGGTAATTGCAAATTAGGTAATGCAAAACCAAGGGTGCCCGACCTAGGGCCCCTTGAAGCACCACACAAAATAAAATGTGCACATGTAAAGGGCACACATGCCCTAGGTGCATATGTGCGCTAGATGGCATTTGGAGAATGCCTGCAGTATGGCAATGTCACTGGCTATGTATTGCCAACACACAATGTATATCTATACTACTATTATAAAGGAAGAACTTTGAACCTTTGAGGTGGGTAAACTCGGGAACCACAGCGCCAATCCACACACCGGATACATCGTTGTAATCGTCAGAGTGTGCAGATGGACATAGGCTATATAAACTTAATAAATATACGTTATTTAAAAAATTTACCGGAAAAAAAGTACTCCATTGGAAGAAGCGCCGGCCGCGACGTGCGTGCCCGATGTGAGGAGCGCGGGGAGGAGCGGCGTCCAGGAGTGCGAGGAGGACCGGCGGACATGGCGCGGGGAGGAGCGGTGAGGAGCGGCGAGGAGCGGCGGACAGGCGGTGAGGAGCGGCGGACAGGCGGGGAGGAGCAGTGAGCGGCGGATGAGGTAGGTTATTTATTTATTTATTTAGGAGCGGTGAGCGGCGGAAAAATGAAGCAAAAATGAAAATCGTGAGCAAGAGGAAGCAAACGGAGCATTACAAAAGTGAGCCAAACGGTGCATTACAGGAGGAAAAAGTTACGTGTGCAGGTTACAAAAGCGTACATCGTGAGCAAGAGGAAGCAAACGGAGCATTACAAAAGTGAGCCAAACGGTGCATTACAGGAGGAAAAAGTTACGTGTGCAGGTTACAAAAGCGTAGAAAGTAAACATAGAGATATAGGAGGAAAAAGTGACGTGTGCAGGTAGCAAGAGGAAGCAAACGGAGCATTAAAAAAGTGAGCCAAACGGTGCATTACAGGAGGAAAAAGTTACGTGTGCAGGTTACAAAAGCGTACAAACTAAACATAGAGGTATAATACTGCAATATATGGAGGAAGGCTCCGGGGGACCCACGGACAACATCGGGGCGGGCGGGGGCCCTGAAGCCTAATTGCTCCCGGACAACGTCGGGACGGGCTGCTAGTGATAAATATAATGTAATTCTATTAATCGAAGGTGCCTTATGTTTGGTTAACCTTGTAAGAAGAAATATGTTTGCACATCTCATATACTGTTTTTCATGAAAACCAGGATCAAAGAGGCAACCATGGAACGTTTCCTCTGAAGACAGCAAGAGCTCAAGAGGCGAGCCCCCTCTTTTCTCACCAGCCAATCTACATCTTTCTCAGAGACAAACTCAATGCAGACAAACGTTGTTACAAAGCATCCACCTTAAAGTGTATGCATAGAATCCAGTGATGTGTCACCTACTGGTTCACATTCAGGGCCAGATTTATCATTGTGTTGTGTTGCCCTTGCGTCACGCAAGTCGGATTTAACCAAGCAACTCAAGGCCACCTAGCGTGCCACTGCGTTGCTTGGCAAATCTGGAGAAACGCAAGGCAGTGCAAGCCGCAGCCTTGCACACTCTACCCTGGGACGGGGTTCCATGGGTGGAGCGTGGGTGTTCCTATGCATCCATCCATTAATTTTGCCGCAATTCCAGATTTACCAAGACTGATAAACCTGGGATATGTCATAATGATACGCCTTCCCGGGGGAGGTGCAACGAGATGAAGTATCTTTATTTCTCCTTGTTGTTTCCACGTTCTAAGCATGTTGCATTCTGTAGCACACTTAGAAAGAGGAAATATCCTACAAAGATTGCTTTTGTGCAGGAAGGAGTCCCTTCCTGCACAAAAACAATCCTGCCTGCAATGCAGGCCCCCTTGCACCATGGCACAAGGGTGCCTGCATTGGCGCTCAGCACAGCAAGAGAGCTAGACTGGCCCATATATTGGTAAATATGGCGCATTCCTGCCATCTCCTTTTCAAACTGTGAAGCGCAGCAAATTGTCTTACTGCGTTGCGAGAAATATTGATAAATCTGTCCCTTAGTGTAGCCACCCTCTCATTCCGATGCCTCTTTTAATTGGAATCTTAATTATCCGAGAATCTACATGAAAGAGGGAGGAAGGAAGATGAATTTAATTGGAATGTATAAGCAAAGAAGAATGCTATATAGCTGTTATAAAATAGTAGTCCATGCAGAATTACAAAACTCGATCTTTTGACAATCTATAAGAAACGTTTTTTGAAAATTCTAAGCCCTTAGTATTGCAACTGTGAGCAATGACTTTGAAACAACAAACTAAACCAGTAGAGTGGTGAGCAGGGATAGTGACAATAGTAAGGTAAGTACATCAATTAGAATAAACCCTTCAACTGTGTCATTCAAGAAAGAAGTCAAAAGGATACTGATGAACACATTTCTGCTGTAGAGCTCATGAACTATTTTCCTGGACTAGTTCCATTCCTTAGTCTGCTCGCATGCTTATTTCTGTCAAACTATGCGCCTATTTTATAGGATGTTGTTTGCCTGGGACCTGAGGTGCTCTCTCTTGGAGGTTCACAAGTCCCACCCCTGACAATGATGTTATTTTTAAACGTGTCTCCTTGAACATTCTAAAGGGTAACTAGTCACAATACCGAAGAAAAAAAAATCGACTGGACAGAATATCGAGTTTTTGATATCGAATGGTCAAAATATCGAATTGAAAAAAATATAGTGGTGCAGAATATCGAAATGCAGGTAAAAAATATCGAGTTCCACAATATCGAATTAGTAATATCGATTTTTTTTGGTGTGTTTTAAGTGTTAGTATATGTGTTAAAAGTATGTATTATTTTTGTAATGTATGTTTGAATTTTGTAAAAGTAATGAATTTTAAGTTAATTAATTTTTGTGTAATTTAATTCCGTAGCGAGTTGTGGGTTTATAGGGGAATAGGGTGGGAAGTAATTTAATTATAATATATATTTTTAGTATTGTTTAGAATTAATTAATTATATCTTAATTTTTGTTGCGTAATTTATTTCTGTAGTGGGTTGTGTGTCTATAGGGGAATAGGGTAGGAAGTAATTTAATTGAAATACATTATTTTATTTTATTATGTAATAATTTAATATTTAATAACTTATATTGTTAAGTAAGTTAATTAATGCATTATTAATTAATTTGTTAATTAATTAATTATATTAATTTATTTATATGTTACAATATTGTAGGTTATGTTTATAGGGGGAAATGGTGGGAGGTAAATTAATTTTCACAAAATAAATAAATTGTTAATTAATGTTAATTATATTGCAGGAGTGTGTATTTTAAACGATTCCCCTACACTATCCAACACTTTCCTTACTGTTGCACTCACTGGATTGGGAATAGCAAATTTTACCCTCCCGCTATCAAACGCTTTCCCTACTGTTGCACTTACTGGAGTGGGAATAGTAAATGTTACCCTCCCGCTATCCAACGCTTTCCCTACTGTTGCACTCACTGGAGTGGGAATAGTAAAATGTACCCTCCCGCTATCCAACGCTTTCGCTACTGTCGCACTCACTGGAGTGGGAATAGTAATGTTTACCCTCCCGCTATCCAACGCTTTCCCTACTGTTGCACTCACTGGAGTGGGAATAGTACTTTTTACCCGCCCGCGATCCAACGCTTTCTCTACTGTAGCACTCATTGGAGTGGGAATAGTAATTTTTACCCACCCACTATCCAACACTTTTTCTACTGTTCCACTTGCTGGAGTGGGAATGGTAATTTTTATTTACCCGCTATCCAACATTTTCCCTACTGTACCACTTGTTGGAGTGGAAATAGAAATGTTACTTTTTACTCGATGGAATTTTTTCAGTATTGTTATATTTAATGTAGTGTAAAATATATATATTTTTCAAATTAATTTTAATGTTTCAATTTATTATATATAATTTATTTTTATATTTATGTTATAGGTTTCTTTATATATATGTAATTATATTTGAAGTTATATTTTTAACATTTTATAATTAAAAAATATTAATTAATTTTTGATATTATTAAGTTAATATATAAAAAAATTAAAATGTATGTTTATTTTTTTTACATTTCATTTATTATTCAATAATTTTAACATTTTTTAATTAATTTTAAGTATGTTTTACTTAATTATATGTATTATTTATTTAATTTTACATTACTTTCAGGATATTAAAAAAATTCGATATTTTTTTAATCTATATTTTTAACATCGATATTTTGGATTCGATATTTTTGCACATACCTGCTTGTAGATAGGAAGTCGATATTCTGATCCTCGATATTTTGATCCTCGATATTTTTACCTCGATATTTTGGTAGGTCGATATTCTTCACATCGATATTTTGTCAGTGATCCAAATAAATCAAGGTAGCGCGAGGTGCCTCTGACTGGAGGGTGATTGGAATAAGTGGCAATCTAATGATAGATTGTGTTACAGTATAAAAGATGGGTAGAGTAAGCAGAGCAGTTTCATTTGGTACTGTGGCTGAGTTGTCAGGAAGAGCAGCAAGTGCTGTGTAATCTTCAAATACAATTTCTATACTAGGGACAATGTCTCAACTGGAGCCACAGGATTGGGGGATCTGGGGGACCTCACAGAAGGTACAGTGAGGCAGCTACTGCAGTAATATGTAATTTTTTAGCACCTCCTTCAGACTCAACAACATGTTGTCCCAGTCACTGGCGATCGGTTGCTTTCACAGGCTACTGGTCTCCTCCATATACAAAGCTTTGCTCTCAGCCTTGGCCAATTTAATAGCGGCTTAGCGCCATGTCCTACACATGTGTGCAACTGCTTTCACTTTATAGTAGAAAAAATATGGGGCTGTCCTGTATCCCTGGGAACCCGGGCAGTCAATTCACAAGAAGAAAAATGGAACCACTTGTTACTGTTCCACTTCATAGTAACAGCGCATTTGGATATCAACAAAGCAAGATCTAAGATGTGAGCTACCACCTGATTCTATTTAGGTCTTTTAAATAGGCCCAAAGCGGAGGTCTCTCAATTATTTAAGTTGTCTAACCCAGTGGTGGTTACTAGCCGACCCAATACTTCGGACCAGTAGGTTCTCAAAGAGGTACAAAGACCGGAGGCATTGGGAAAAATTATGTTCATTGTAGCAGGAGATAAATAGGCCCTATGCATGGCAATGAATTGTTTACATTTAAATTTGGCATTGTGTGAAGCAGTATGCAGATATGTGATAGTCTTGGTCCATTCCTTATCGTGGACTGGTCTTACTTTCAGACTCCCAAATATCATACTGGGACTGTAGGGATACTTCTGTTTAGTGTTGAAGGGCTTTGTCCAGCCAGCTAATGTGCCTCTGACCATTACCAATCACATAAAGCCTGGATGTAGGATTGCATATCAGGTTCTGTGTCAGCGATAGGCCATTTTGTCTGGAGAATGTGGATTAGAATTCAGAGGGCCAGGAACTGTCTCCCATGCCTATCGAAGTGTTCCCTAAATGAATTAAAGGGTAAGAGTTGGCTGGCCTGAAATAGATCTCACTATGTTGTGATTCCTGGTCTTCCCAATGTTTCAGGTCACCAACAGTAAAGCGTCCCTGCTATTTAGGAATAACAAGAACGTGGACGGCCAGGGAATACGGGGTGACATGTTTAGTGATCAGTAAACTCCTAGCAAAGCAGCTCACTGCCATGCATAGTAACCAGGATCACCCTCAACCAAGCTTGGTGCCTGAAGTAAAGGTTTGTGTATTTCTTCGAGGTAGGTCAGAAAAAGAGATTCCCACCCACAAAGGTGTTTTTACCCCGATTTCAGAGTGGCAGTAAGATCTATTGCATATGGCCATGTTGAGAGAATAATTTCTGAGGGAAACTGCAGTACAGTCTTAAAGCCCATAAAAAGAAAAACAGGAAGGGGTACTATAATTGAGTTCGGGAATATATAAGGAAGAGATATATTTTGGTTCAATCTCTTTCCTATATTGGAATATTTGGAGAATATCTCACCACTATAATAAGGGTGACTAATTAAGAGTGAGGCTCTACGATCCCTCCAGATCTGACTGCAAAAAGATACTTGCAGTTGACACTGTACAGATACATTGGATCGAGACCAGGTTCTTATTATGCTTTGGGAGACATCGTTTTTAGTCCTGATGAAGGTGGTGTTTAAGCAGTGATACCCACCGAAACGAGTCAACGCACTTTGACAAGGGGCATACGGTAGACTGTGAAAGACATTTGCGATTATTGTTAAATTTACGTACACAAAATTCAAATGTTACTATAATCAATTTTGTCTGATGTATTGGCCTATTTAGATTATTAAAAATATATTTTTTCTTGCAGTTTCTCCCATTACTGTATTAAGTTGTGTGCTTTCTATAATCTGCTTACAACTTTTGTGAAACAGTGTTTTTAATCCTTTTATATGTTTAATAAATATTGAATAAAATACTTGTATTTTCTTAGTTTTGACCTTTTATGGTGGTGGGGTTAGGTTCTGGAGATATGATATTGTGTATGAATGTATGGGTCTTGGTGAACTAGTGTGCCCAAAGGGGATTTCTTTATGATCGAGGTCTATTTGGTGCCCTACCCTTTTGGTGGTAAAGGGGTCCCTCTCATTCTTTTTGAGATATTTTCCTCGAGGTGCAAGGATTGTCCGTCAGTGCAGGTCTCCTTCAGTGGAAAGACCAGAAAGTCATAGACAAAACCATTTGAGCTGGACTGCCAAATAGTAATTTTTCAAATGTTGCTCCTCCTTGCTTCACCAGTAGCCACAGCTTAGACAATACAATTCTGCACCGGCCATTATGCCAAAAGAGGTCTGCAAGTAATGTGCCTTTGTCATGGAAGATAGAAAGATGTGGGAGATTGGTGAAATAGTACAGGTTGTCCCTTTGACTTGTCAGGATAGTGTTGAGTTTATCCGGTTCTGCGGCAAGAGTGTCAATGATTGAAGGGTCTGGACAGTGCACATACAGTTGGGCATTGGACTTAGCCGACTTTCAATGGCTTCCAAGCCTACCACAGGAATTAGTCATGGAGTTGCGTGTATAGCCTGGCACAAAATGGCAGACATGAGAACAGAGTGTGGAGGAATGGGCTTGATGATATACAGTCAGCTGTCATTAGAACCGCTTGCCACCACCAGAATAACCCAGGCTGGGAAAGGCCAGCAACCTCTTTACAAATGGCCCAGTACACCTCAGTCCAGTAAAAGGTTAGCAGCATGTTTTGATGGAGAAAGTTTAATCTGTCCAGGCTGCAGTCCACTCAGCTACGAAAAAGTTCAGCAAGGCTAGATGGTAAATGTCGTCGCATCTCCAGGTTGGGATTGGAGATTCTCCTAGAGGCTCATGAGGTTCAGTGAATAGTGGTGTATGGAGGCCAGCTGACCCGGGCATATCCCCAACTTTCCAGGTCTTTCATAAAGGTAATTTCACCAAAACGATGATGATCAATTTCTTAAGGGCAGGGCTGGAGCAGCCTGGCGATATCCGGGCACAGTAATGAGCCACGTTAAGTTAGCACATAGTATCTTGTTGTGATCTGGGATCACTTTCTACCACCAGCCACACCAAAAGAAGGGCAGTCGGTGACCGCAGCACAAGCAGTCAACAAGCAGTCCAGTCTTGTAAAGGGCTCTGTCGGCCGCGACACTGGGAAGCACAGGTACCAGTCATCTAGAGTCAATGTTCTGTATCAGGCACCAACTCGCCCCAGGGAAGGCTGGACAGCAGGTGACGGTTTCTTTTAAGGCATTTTTAATGTTTCTGTTGTGAATTTCCAGGGCTCAGTTGTTTCACATTTCTTCTCTGCCTGCTTGGGCCCCGTCCCAGATGACATTCCTTCATCACAGACACCAAAAAAAAAGCGTGACTTCAGTCAGGGGCGAAGGGGAGGCACCAAATAAGTATGAGGTGATTGTGGGGAGGATTAAGGCCAGTTATCTCTATAATAAGCATTGGTGTGGGGGTGTCTCCATAGTCTGACCCCCATATCGCTCATCTTCACCTCCAATTGTGGGTCCTGGGCTTGGCCGATCGGCTAAGTGCCTTTTCTCAGGAGCATGAGTATAGAAGGGGTAGGCCCTTAAAACTCAGGACCTGGGTCCGTAGGTCAGTACAAAAGAGTCGGTCTGAGTCACAAGTATGTTTTTGTCACACAATTCTGTAAATTTTAGTTAAACACACGATCACCATTAAATTTGAAAAAGTTTGAAAAGAAGTTGCATGTTTTTCATTTCATTCTAATTGGCATTTATTCAAGCAAAGTCAAGATACGATCAAATTGCAGCCAATGTTACTTGATAGAAAGTTGAAGTATACACATGTAATTGTAAAATCATTACATTCGGTATTCGAATTAGGTGCTCTCAGTGAAGGGGGGGGTTTGTGAGTGAAAAGGTGAGGGGGACGCTAAAGGGTGGCCAGCACACTCGGATGCAGGACGCCGACTAAGCAGTATCCCTCCGGGGAGTTCACAAACGAAAGTAAGAAATCCTTCCTGACCCCCTTGAGAGAATTGAACTGCCGGTGCGCCATGGCCGAGTGATTACTAGCACGTAACCAAACATCCTTTGGAGCTTGATGTGAGCCCTTTCTCAGACGGAACAAGAGATGACCGTCTCACGATGTAGGCTCTCCACTCCTTCCTGATGAAGACCCCAACATGAGGCCGCAAACCACCCTTTAGCGTAACCGGGGTCGAAACGTAGAACTACGCTGCCTTCCACACACCATAGGATTCAAATATGAGATTAATTCTCCGTGTCTCTGTGTGATGTAACTTCGGGAACCTTTGCTCATTAATTTGTTTGTAGAGGTTTTGCTATTCTTAAACCTGATGTAACAATTATGTCACAACACCTTTACCCTGTCCCCCTCACCTTTTCACTCACAAACCCCCCCCTTCACTGAGAGCACCTAATTCGAATACCGAATGTAATGATTTTACAATTACATGTGTATACTTCAACTTTCTATCAAGTAACATTGGCTGCAATTTGATCGTATCTTGACTTTGCTTGAATAAATGCCAATTAGAATGAAATGAAAAACATGCAACTTCTTTTCAAACTTTTTCAAATTTAATGGTGATCGTGTGTTTAACTAAAATTTACAGAATTGTGTGACAAAAACATACTTGTGACTCAGACCGACTCTTTTTCTCAGGAGCAGGCAGTGGTGGATGGCTCCTTCGCCCCCGGAACTCTGGACACCAAATCCAACTGCGGGGCCAGAGAGGGGAGCCCTGTGTACCCGGATATGCGTCAGCCAGTCAGGGAGCACACCAGGTGCAGAGAGGGCACAATAAGTTCACCCAGACCACGCAACCTCGATCAAGCACCCACAGCTCTATCAGTTTCCCGGGGTGCAGCGCACACCTGAGGTTAGTAGAGGACAACTTCGCAGAAAGAACAAAATTAGGCCCCAACAATGTGCCCCACTGGGGCCAGTTACAGCCCCAGCAGTATTTCCACCCAGCCAGTAGCCTCATTCCGTGAGGGCTCAATGCCTGCAGTTAGGGTTTCCCACACTCTGCATCAAGAATGAGGGGTTAGGTGGATACCAGGCAGAGTTGGGTTGGGAGCCCAGTCATGGTGTATCCGCCACCTTTGCATCCTTGGCCACATCCCTTCTCTTCATTTTAAACACATCTGAAGAAAGTCGACTTGCACAATTTGCTCGATTGTTATAATTCAGGAGGGGTATTTACTTACACTCCAACTGATTCAGGGTTAATAAGCTAACACTATTAACTTTATTTCGCTTTCTGAAGGCATATAGATTTGATAGCAAAAACAGTTGTGAGATATCTTCTGAACACCTACTTTACACCTGCTTTTCAGGGAACATGTGAGCCTTCAGTTATTGTCTGAAGGTCAGTCTTACGTATTCTTATGGGGAGATCAGAAGGGCTGGACTGGCAATATGGCACTCAGAAATCCACCAGTAAGTCCCTAACATGGAGCAGCTTTATGCACTAGATCTTCTGAGGATCCTATACCCCTCCAGACCTGCAGCTCCAAGAGTGGGACAGAAAATGTCATAAATACAATTTTTTGCTATGGCGGAGAAAGAATACTCATGGGTACTGCCCTGGATCCTAATGTATTGTACAATTGGTGGAGGTTGCCTACAGAAATGCTTGTGGGACCTATACTTTTTGGACAGTATATAACAAAAATTATGTCTTTTTATCCTGAATTGTAAATAAGCATTGGCAAAGCCAAGAGATCGCCCCTTAATAATGCAAGTGTCAAGTTTTTGGCTTTGCCAATGTTTAAAAGAAGAAAAACAAAAAACCATTTCAAAATACTGGAGAAAAAGCAAACACGTATCTTATGACATCGCAAAACTGTTCACTGAATTCAATATTTTCAGCCTATAAACATCATGGTTAATTTTTCAAATGCTTTTGACTCAGGAAACTCTGAACACGTTTTAAAAAGAATTAGGAATAGTCAGGATGTAAAGGGAAATGCTTGCCAGGGCATAATCTACTTTCCACAGGATTCAGCCATTTGGTTCTCCAGTAGTGGCCCATGGAGCAGATTTAGGTGCCTATAGGAGAAGCGCCATGCTAACTCCATCTTGTGTCTTAATGAAACCTGAGTGAATGCAGGAGATGCCCCCCCCCCAGCATCATAAACCCCTTTGTGTTTCAAAGTGTGTGCTCTCGTGCAATTTGTGAAATGCAAGCGATAAGATTGAAATAATCCTTAAAGTCTGCTCCTCAGCCATCCTCGAGCAAATAATATCCCTGTTACTATGCTATTACCTACAAGCTGGGAGGTTAGAGCCTGGGACCAACACAGAGTAGTAGGGTGTTTGATGGGTTAGCAGCACACGAGGGAGAGCACTGGGAACAAATGAACTCTAATGGAATGCTAAATGAAATTGAAATAAGTAGTTTCATAAATGTGAGCAGAGGAAGAACACAAACCAATCAAAAGGATTGTAAAGAGGTATGTCTATGGGAAGGTCGAATACAAGAAGAGATGAGAAACATGCATATGATTCATGGTAATATCAGTTCCTCTGAAGGCATAGAAATCACTGCTGGGCCGGCAGCGATCTTTAAACATGGCGGATCGGTGGGCCAACCCCCCAACTCCAGATCAGGTCTTTTGGATAAATCCATTGGTATCCCAATGCCTTTAGCAATGGTGTTAGTTTCCTCAAAAGACTGATTTCTGCAGGACAACTTTCTTGATGTCTCAAATAAAAGTGGTATCTTTCAACAACCACATTTGGTTCTTTACTAAAATGTTTTTTCCAGTTTTACTAAAGCCTCTCAGTACTTATACCTTCCTCGATGCCAAAATATTCTACACAGGTGTGTAAAAGAAACTTGAAGGGCCTTTGGGTTTTAATACAAGTTTAGTGGTAAATAAAACAAGAGTCCAAGCCATGAGCAATCTACCTGGTCACCACCAACAGGCAGATAACCGTCATGGTTTGAACATCGCAACAGAGCTTCACTAACTAAAGGACACGGGGAAAAATATCATTCTAACAAGTAAAAACCTGTACAAATCTAAATAGGATACATAAGGCATACATTGTATGCTCAAATAAATAAAATGAAAAAAAATGAAAATGAACACAGGTTTATAATTGCCTGGGCCCCTATTACAGAAGTACCCTCGGTTGCAACGGGCGTTTGCACCTGCGTTGTGCGCTTCTTGGGCATTTTAGTATTACTAAAGGGATAACAGACGCTTGTGAGGCCCCGTTGTAATATATATAGCGCTGCTCCACATATAGCACCAGCGCTATCGAGAGAGGCGTGACTTCATTTGCATGGGGAAGTGGCCCCTGAGGGAATCACTTTGTCTCTGTGCCCGTGCCCTATTATTGATGTGGGTGAAGAGGCAAGCAAGCCTTTAGGAGGCGCACTGAATGTACGCCACAAAAAGGTGACACGCTGAATATGCGCCTCCTAAAGGCAGTCCTCTGAATGGGATAAAGAGGGTCCCATGAAACCCCCAGACATCCCCTTGCCTCTGGGTTCAGTTACTCACTGCAACCACCTGCAATGGGATCTCGCTCTACTCTTGAAAGTGTAGGTGGGTCTGCACAGAGAAACACGGAGCAGTTTTTAAACAGCTGCTCTGTATTTCTCTTGAATCCACTGCGCTGGGAGCAGCAAAGTTTGTGGCTGGTCTTGGGGCCATGCATTTTTCCAAATACGGTGCACTTACCCCGTTTGCAACCGGTGCACGTGCTTTAAGATGCACTAAAGCGCACACAGGAATAGTTCACCCTGTCTGGGATAGGGCCCCAGATGACTGACCATTTGAACTCTCAGCTGAGTCTCTGCAGGGGTTGGGGACTCCCACTGGAACCACCGTTAATGCCTCTAACACACATGGTCAGCGACTAGCTGCCGCCCCCCCCCCAATCCGGCACCCAACACCCAGGAACGTGGACACGAGACGTGTTTTACTCTTTGGAAGGCGGGCGCTAGTCGCCCGGCCGTATTTATTAAAGTATGAAATTAAAAAGGTTTTAATTGCATAATCAACAATGAATACAAAAATCAGCAGGACATTCAGTTATACAATTGTTATCAACAAGTTTGAGAGCCTGACCTTAACAAAACTCTAATACAAGTCGTTCCTAGCTTAACTAAACATCCTACCTTGATTTTTGTACATTTCTGGCCATATGGCAGGGTCACTACCGGTGTCAGGTCCTACAAGCTGCGCCTTCTCCCTAGAAGTGCGCATGCGCAGTGTTACCCCGGGAATTGCCCGGTCTACGCCCCAAACTCCATTTACCCACTAAAGGAGGGCCCTTACTCTGCGCCGGTGGCGTCATGAGTCCACGCGCGCGGGGTGGCTACCAGCCTAAGGAAAGCGTGAACTACTCCTACCCGCGCTCCTTTGCATATTACCTTGCCCCTGGAGTACTGGGAGTGGCCCGCAGGCCCCTCCCCCCGGGCGGGAACCTCCATAGGATGATGCCCGCCCCCTCAGACCTCAAATATGTGCTCACCGATAATGACCTTACCGCATGTCCCATACCTAATAAATACGACGACCTATGGAAAAAATTCTAAAGGACAACTACACTGGCTAATAATAACAGTATCCACGCATAGCTAAAAGGGGAAAAAAGGCCTAACGACACATGGCATAACATTACAGTTTAGTGCACTCATGTTACTCAAAATTACAATATCAACGTATAACTACAAAGGGAAAAAAGGCCTAAAGACACATATCTTCAAATACAGTTCCCTTCACACATCATTTTTCTACGAAGGGGAAAAAGTCCTAACAACAGATCACAAAATACAACAACAGCCTACTCTCTCCCGCGGTCCATACCTTTGAAACTTACCCTTAAACCGGACATAACGCTGCCTAAACTTTGTACCAAGGGATGGTGGGTGGGAAACAAAGAAGCCCCGAACGCGGGGCACAGCGTTCAGTGAGGGAGCGTCCAGGGACAAGGGGGTCTCCTGGGCGCTCCCCACCTCTTATTCCCGAGGGGCCGGGTGGCCCCTCCTATCGCCCGCCCCCCCCGACCCGGAACCAGTCCATTGAATCCGGGTCAGGAGGGGCGCCGGCCAATCGGCGGTGGGCCGCGCCCAAGGGCACGCCCCCACCGTCGAAGGACCCGAGGGAGAGAGGGGGTGAGGCGGTCGCCGCGCCGCCATGCGTGCGGGGGGGCCGAGGGCCCCCCCTTTTCACATGGTCAGCGACTAGCTGCCGCCCCCCCCCCAATCCGGCACCCAACACCCAGGAACGTGGACACGAGACGTGTTTTACTCTTTGGAAGGCGGGCGCTAGTCGCCCGGCCGTATTTATTAAAGTATGAAATTAAAAAGGTTTTAATTGCATAATCAACAATGAATACAAAAATCAGCAGGACATTCAGTTATACAATTGTTATCAACAAGTTTGAGAGCCTGACCTTAACAAAACTCTAATACAAGTCGTTCCTAGCTTAACTAAACATCCTACCTTGATTTTTGTACATTTCTGGCCATATGGCAGGGTCACTACCGGTGTCAGGTCCTACAAGCTGCGCCTTCTCCCTAGAAGTGCGCATGCGCAGTGTTACCCCGGGAATTGCCCGGTCTACGCCCCAAACTCCATTTACCCACTAAAGGAGGGCCCTTACTCTGCGCCGGTGGCGTCATGAGTCCACGCGCGCGGGGTGGCTACCAGCCTAAGGAAAGCGTGAACTACTCCTACCCGCGCTCCTTTGCATATTACCTTGCCCCTGGAGTACTGGGAGTGGCCCGCAGGCCCCTCCCCCCGGGCGGGAACCTCCATAGGATGATGCCCGCCCCCTCAGACCTCAAATATGTGCTCACCGATAATGACCTTACCGCCACAGGCCAGTATTGTTAACCGACGATCTGGCCTCCCCCTCTAACCCCTGCCTAAGGACACATTCCTCCTACCCCAGCCCTCTAGCCAAGCCCAGATATTGTCAGCCCATAGGACATTACCCTCTTCTGTCAGATGAACCCCGTCCTTCAAGTAATACTTTTGACCCCAGATGCACCCATGAGGTATTGACTGTAACACGGGGGTTCGAAACAACCTATCCAACCGTGTGTTGATCCTCTTTACCGAGTGATTCAACGCCCTGACCGACTGACCCCCCCGCCACTGAAGTCGAGGTATTAGTTGTGACCATACTAGTGTGCACCCGGGGCAGGTCCTAGCTATCCAACCCGCTGTTGAGATAATCTCCTCAATCAAGATGCGCCTGCCCAGTGTTGCCAAATCGTTCTCCCCAAGGTGAAGTATCACCACTGACGGTGGGGCCCGCTGGCGTGCTAACAGCCCTATGAAGAATCCCCTAAACTCGTGAAGACACAACCCTCCTCTGCTAAAGAACGTGATATTCAGCCCTAGTTGTGCCGCCCTTTCCTTCTTGTCACCTGACAGGAAGACACATTCCGCTCGCTTCACATATGAATGACCGACAATCCAGACATTGTTCTTTGTTGTTTCCTGTTCGCCGCTCCGTGCCGATGAATCTTGGCGGTGCCCGACGACAGATTCCTCCCCTGCGTAACAGGTCTGAGAAACTGTAAGAGAGCGGAAAGAGACCAAGCGTGAGTGACAGGTAATCATAGCATGTCAATCCGAACATAACGTTTATAGCAGTCTGACGACCACCTCCCAATTGTCTTCACTCTTTCCACTGGGAGGCCCCCCGCCATCGCCTCAGTTGCTGCCCCAATCCTGAAGGAATGAGATCCAAAATCTCTAGGATCAAGACCCGCTTTTGTAACCCCTATTTCAAACACTCTCCTGAATTGATACCTGGTCAAGGGGCTCCCGTCGGCGTGACAGAGCAACGCCCTGCCTGCTGAACCGACCAATAATCCCATGAGTGATTCCACGTGCCTCACCGGGCAGCACGGGTTGGCGGGGGCCCGTTGCAGAACTATGGTGTGACCCCTAGCTTCTTGATCGGTCTTTGATTTCTGGACAATCACCCACATGGTGTCACCCCTTATCGTCACCCCAGCCTTCTGCAAACCACCTAGTATGTCAGACTTAGATCCTGCCACAAGTTCACTAATTCTCAGTGCCCCATAAAATGCCAGGGAAAATGCCGCCCTAAAAAGAAGCACTTCCCACTCCGAGTTACAAACAATCTCCAGCGTGCCCAGTAAGGCTGTTAGCCGGGCCAACCCCATGGGCTTCCTCTTATCCTTCTGGTGTCCCTGAATACGGCGCCATCCCCTTAAAGCCTTGCGTATCATAAAGGTATTGGTGGGATCCCGGAAGCCCCTAGCTTGAGCGAAGAATGACACTGCTGCCCTATGTCTGGTTGCCGCTGCCACTGAGCGCCCCTCTTTGTGCATCCATTCTAAATAGGCTGCAAACCCATCCTCCTTTGCCCAAAGCACTTCCCACTGTGGCCCCAAGAAAGAACAATAAGACAGAAACGCCCCTTCGTACGCCGTCTTGGTCCTGGGGGCTAGGCTAGCGACCACGAGGTCTTGTAATCTGGGGCACCAATCTGCCAAAGTACCGCTGGGAAGTGTGCTGGTGAGGGGTCTGCTGTGGGGAGATGTTCCCTGAAAACCTGCATTTTGAAGCGAGAAAGGGAGTCAGCAGCATTGTTTAAAACACCAGGGACATGTTTGGCTCTAAAATTAGCATTCAGTTTAAGGCACCGCAGAACAATCTCTTTGATCAGACGAAGTATGAAAGGACACCGCGCCCCCTGCTGGTTGATACATTCCACCACTGTCATGTTATCTGACCAAAACACCACTGATTGGTTACATAGGTGTTCGGGCCAAACCATCAGTGCCACCCATATTGGAAAAAGTTCCAGGAAGCCAATGTTGCTGAGCAAACCCCATGTGTTCCATTCTTCTGGCCATTGTTGAGCGACCCACCTATTCCCTAGGATGGCACCAAAGCCCACACTACCGGCCGCATCAGTCCATAGTCCCAACTCCGCTGATGTCGTGAGCGGGTCGGGCCAGACCACCCTACCGTTAAAATCCTCCAGGAATGCCATCCAAATAAGCATATCCTGGCGAATTTCAGACGATAGGCGCGTGCGGTGGTGCTTTTCCCTCAGCCCCTTCATCGCGTGCGCGATGGAGCGAGAGAAGGGGCGAGCCATTGGGATGATTCGTAGTGCGAAATTCAGTTGCCCTACCACCTCCTGTAGTTGCTGCAAAGTGACCTTCTCCTTCCGGAGGCATAACTGTAGCGATGCCCTGAATTTGCACACCTTGTCCCTGGGTAGTCTAAAACATCTCTCAATTGAGTCAATCTCGATGCCCAGAAATTCCAAGCAGGTGGTCGGGCCCACCGTCTTCCCGGGCGCAAGCGGGACCCCAAAAGCCCGCATGAGCACGCAAAATTCCTGCAATGCCAGTGCGCACTCCTGAGAACCCGCTGTACCGAGGAAGAGGAAATCATCTAAGTAATGCATGACCCTTTGATGGCCCGTCACTTGTCTCATGGCCCATTCAAGAAATGAACTAAACATCTCAAAGTAGGCGCAAGAAATAGAACAACCCATAGGCATGCATTTGTCCATGTAGAACCTATCCCTAAAGGTGAAACCTAAAAGATGCTGGTCCGCCGGGTGGACTGGGAGGAGGCGGAAGGCGGACTCTATGTCTGATTTCGCCATCAGCGCCCCGGGTCCAGTGGCCTGCAATAAGGTAACAGCCTGATCAAAAGAGGCGTACTTAACACTACAGATACCTTCGTCAATGGCATCATTCAGTGAGGCCCCCTTTGGCGCTGACAGGTTATGAATCAATCTGAATTGCCCCTTCTCTTTCTTGGGGACAACTCCCAGTGGGGAACACACAAAATTGGGTACTGGCACTGCAGAAAAAGGGCCAGATATCCTGCCTAAGGAAAGCTCCTTGTCAATTTTGGCGGCCACAACAGCCGGATTGTGTGTGACTGATAATTGATTTCTACAGTGCGCACTGCCTGTGTACCCCCCCGCCGGGATCCTAAAACCTTTCGAAAAACCTTCCTGGAGTAGGGTGGCTGCTTTGTGGTCAGGGTATCTGTTCAACAATGGAATCATTGCCACCACATCCACAGGAGTGGGGGGGCGTGCCCTGTCTGACTTATAGTGGCTTTCCCCTACCCCTCTGTCCCGTGTTACCTTGCTTGGACCTACAGGTAGTTTCTGGATGAGAGGGGTGCCCACAGGAGGCACATGCATGCCTAAACTTACATGCGGCCCTTGTGCAGGTACGCCTATTAAAATCCCAGCACACCCCTTTCTTCTCTGGCCCACCTGCCCTAAATTTCCCAGGTACTTCACTCGTTTGGGGGGGCCGAAAGGGCTGCTGCGGTCTAGTGAACACCTTGGCCGCACCGAACTGAGGGGGAGGTGCAGTGTCAGAGAACTGTTTGTGCCAAGCCAAGGAATCTACCGAGTCCCATGGCAACGATCTATTGAATTCCAATGCCTTCCTAAAATTGACATCATAACCCTTCCATGCATCCCCAGAATACTGTTGACTCCACCCCACAATCCTGCTCGAGTAGCAAGCCAATGCAGCCTGCAGATCTGGAGGACGCTCAGCCTTAATTGCAGTGAAAACAGCCCATGCTTGCATCCAATTATTGAGGTTTTCCTCAACCCTGAATCTAGTACACTGTGCCCTCCATTCACTTGGGAGCATCCACTCTTTCAGTGCTTTTGCCTGCTCCATTTCCCTATTATCCAACAATAAAGAATAAATGTACACGTATTTATCAGCCCAAATCATTTCTTTCACAGCTAATGACACATGCTGAGCTAGATTTTCGCTCCTGGAAGGTATCACACCGTCCCCCAAGAGCGGCAATGCCACTTCCTTACCAAGTGCGGGCACCGGGGGCGGCTGCCCTTTTCCTCCGTCCAGATGGGGAACACTTAGACCTGCAAGGGGAGAAGAAATCGGCAATGCAAAACTGTCGGCGACCGGTGTCGATCTGATTTTTTCTACAAACCTTGCCGCCTCTGCCGCATGGTCTGCAGAATTCGGGAAGGCTCCCCCTTTTTGGAGCCATGGCATCATGGCCGTTAACTGAGATAACAATTCGGGCGGCATTGAATCTACATTACCCCCCGGGACAACAGGTACCACTGGGGTTATGCCCAGTGGTCCTGGCACAGCTGGCAGAGCGGGCGCCGGGTGTGGCCCGCCTGTACCCGGGGTTGTGGGCACCGGTGCGGGAGCAGACCCAGCGTCTACTGGTTGACCTGCCGGCACCGGCACCACAGGGGCAATGGGTGTAGGAACATGCGGGGGTGGGACCACCGCGGGCGGTGCGGCGGGTAATGGATCTACTGGGCCTGGGGGGGGGACCGCCTCCTTGGGTCTTTTGGACCTAGGTTTCCCTTGCGGGGTGACAAATTCCCCTCTTGGCACTGGTGCCACCCTCTTGCGGATCGGTCTCCCGGACGGGCCCGGTGCCTCGCCATCTCTATCCTCCAACCGAGCTTCCCGCTCCTTAATTTGTCCTAGCTGTTGCTTAATGTCGCTCATCTCCCGCATCATGGCCCGCATCATAGCCTCCATGTTGGACCCCCTTTTTCCACCCCTTGGACCTGGCATGACGCTAACCCCAAAAAACACCCGCTGCCTACTTAGTTACCAACAGGTCAGCTGTGTGTACCTTTCAGATGGAGGGTCACCAGGGGGCTTTCAGCACCATGCAACGGCGACCGCAACACTAGCGGCTTGTCCGCTTATGTAAGGGGGTGAGTAAACCTAATGTAGACCCACCCGGCGGCCACCAGGAGCAATGAATGCTAGCCCCCCGTACCCCTCTTACCGACCAGTCCTGCGTATTCACCGGCGATATCGGTCTGCAATCACGAACCACACCAGGCCGCGCGTTTACCGTCCTTACGTCCTTATCTGTGAGTGAATTGCACCAGTAGTGTCGTTAAAGGTCTGAAATAGAGATATGTATTACCACCATGTCATAACAAAGGAAGGCAGATTTAGGGAAAAACCCGGTTTAAAACAATGGAGGCTTGAACCCCCCCCCACCACCCTGTTGGGATGTGCACTACTAAATTCGTTTAGATCAGAAACAGAAAATTAACATTCCTTCCGGGACAGAATATTTATGAGACAACAGTGAATTCCTTACTTACTCGCAACTACACATTTCGTTAGCAGTTTCCAATAGCAAAAGTCAATGCAGCATTAAAAGATCTATAAAACATCAATTCACTTTTCTCTTATAATTGTAAAACAATTCTGAAGCCAGAATTATAAAACATCAATTCACTTTTTTATCACAATTGAAAAACAGTTCCAAAAGTCTTAATCACTCTTCTTAACGATTGCACACTTTAAATGGGGCCTCCCATCCAGGAGCTGCCCTGGTCGACCCTGCTTCACTTTCTAAAGAAAGAAAGCGTACCAAAATTGCCCTACGAGCACTCGCGTGAGCAAATAAAACAGGCGCGCAGCGGGTATGTAACAGAACGGATGCAGCCTTTCCGGCCCCGCTCACTTCCCCTCGATGGATGGTAAACCGGGGACTGGGAACCTGGGAACCGCTTCTACCGCCCAAACCCCGTACTCCTAACACCGCCGGTGCAGCCCCAATTCCCCAGTGTAAACCCTCAAGTCTTACCGGTCTTAACTATCGGGCTGCCCCAGGTCCCGCCAAAAACTACCTCCTCGCCGCCGGCCCCAGAAATACCGACTTTGTTGCCCAGGTCCCTGATGCGGCGCCGCTCTCTAGCCGCTCCTGTCCCCGAAGTGGTGCTGTGCTTCGGATGAACTCCGCCCGAGCAGGCCTCTTCAGCCGGTGGCCTCCGCTCGCCGCGTCGACGCTCCCTAGCCGCTCACAAAGGGATCCCGAACAAAAACGCCTCCAGGAACCTGAAAAAGAAAGCGAAAAAGATTATAAAAACAAAGAAGCCCCGAACGCGGGGCACAGCGTTCAGTGAGGGAGCGTCCAGGGACAAGGGGGTCTCCTGGGCGCTCCCCACCTCTTATTCCCGAGGGGCCGGGTGGCCCCTCCTATCGCCCGCCCCCCCCGACCCGGAACCAGTCCATTGAATCCGGGTCAGGAGGGGCGCCGGCCAATCGGCGGTGGGCCGCGCCCAAGGGCACGCCCCCACCGTCGAAGGACCCGAGGGAGAGAGGGGGTGAGGCGGTCGCCGCGCCGCCATGCGTGCGGGGGGGCCGAGGGCCCCCCCTTTTCAAATGTTTAGTTGCAATTGGTGACCCTCTGCCACCTTGGCCAACCTCCCTATAGCCAAGTTGAAGGGTTTCCTAACACGAGCTGTGACTAAAGAGACCCTTTCACCGGTGCGGGACACATGATCAGCCTTCCTGCCTGTTTACCTGAGCTGATTGCTGGGGGCAGATAACTTTGAGAAAAAACCTTAAAAGGACACTGCCCTCTTGGAACACATAATGACTCTTTGAGGTGACTTTAACGCACTTGTTTGCTTTAAGCTCAATTTATCGTTTGGTTTTGCATTCTTTACTGCATTGAGTTTTTTGTGCAGGCCCCAAAACAATCTGCATCTATTTTCTCTCCTGCCGAGGAGCCAGGAGCATCCACTCACTCCACACCTCGCGCCCCTTCCAAGCCTCGCTTTGGAATGCGGAACAGCTGCGTGGGCTCCAGTTGGCTCCAGCTCAAGGGCTCCAACGAGCTCGTGATGGATTGGAAGGCCGCAACCCTGGAAGCAGGTGCGGGAGCAGTCCCGTGTAGACGGAGAACTCTGTAGCCTTGTTCTTGGGGGAATCAGTTTAAAGAGTGTGTTGAGTGTGGAGACGTCAGGGCCCATGTGAATTTTCCCTGTGATAATGAGACAGGGGACAAGGGTGTTGTTTTACAGGAAGTCGCACTGTTGTAGGGGTACTGGAAAATGCAGGAGGTGCACAACAAACGTGACAATCAAAGGCATAGCTGACAGGTCTGTAAAGACAGGAAAATTTTAACAAAAGCGTTTTAAAATCCTCTTGGTCTGGCGCAGACAGGAAAGGACTGGCCTTTGAGGCAATCAGACAGTGCCTGATGGGCTGGGCTGGCAGATCAGGGTGTGGATCGGCGTTTTAGCAGCTTATGGGCCGGTTTTATGTCCAGGTGGGCCGGTTTGTACTGTTGATTTTCCTGATACTTACCACAAAAATTGCCTGCACCTAGCACAAATGCCAGCAGTCTTCCATACCTTGCAAAATGCTCATACAACTTGTCTTTACACATTCAAAACTGACCTGATTTGCAAATGTGAGCCACTATACCAATTTTATTTTGGTGCCCAGGCCTATTTTTTGTCCCAGGCCGACCCTGGGCGCAGAGCTCGCCTCATGTAAAGCTTAACCAATGAAATGCAGTGGAATAACTCGAAAAGAAAAAACAAAGGTGACTGATTACATGTTTGGCGATCTCACAGCAGGCCGCCGGCTGCGATACTGCCAAACTCATAGTCTGACCGCCCTCTGGATCAATGAGTTGAATACGGTGGGGGCAGTCCTGCAGTGGCAGTCTGTAACAAGGTCGGGAAGGGTGGCCGGGAGGACTGGTGGACACCTGATGGTATTTCCCCTTCTACTCTACAGACTGGAAGAACGAGGGATGCGTGGGAGCTTCAGGAGGAGGAGAGCGAAGAAGCGTCCTCGGGCTCCTTTAAGTGGGCGTATTGCAACGAAGAGGAATCCCCGCCTCCTGATGACTTCTCCTCTCCCGGATGGATGAATACGGGGGAAGTCCTCTACACGGCGTGTGACGACACCGGGACAGGAAGGACCGGCGCAGGCGAGGCGAGGAGAACGGAGACGCGAGCTGAGGACAGAGAAACCGAAGGGACCGACTGTGGAGGAAAGCCAGGAGGCCAACGTTTTCACGCTCCGCCGTGCCATACTCCCGAGGGAGGAGTATGGCTTAGCCAGGTACGCCGGCGTTTGGCGGGCTGGTTGGGGAAGGGTCCCCCTGTTGCTAGCGTAAAAGATTCTTAAGTCTGTGCGCGTCCGACCACAACTTTTCCCCCCCCTCTTTCCGCTACCCGTACCTGCTACCCTGTTTCCCGTACCCCTGTACCTCACACGTATCCTCCCTCCTCAGAGCACGTTAGTTAGTACGGGTGTCCCTGCACAAACACCGGGTTCCTTTTGGGCAAACGCGATAAGGACAGTAGTAGCTAACGGCGTCCCTCTCTCCTTCTTCTCTTTCCATGACCGGAGTCCTGAGACCTCACGGCGGTGAGAGACGATCCAGGAGGGAGACCAGTAACCCGGGACACTAGAAAGACCAAGAAGACCAACAACACGGATAACTCAGTGTTTGCGAGGGAGAGACTTACGTATAGAACACGTCGTACCATAAAAATAAAACCCAGTTTAAAGAAGTACACTGGTCAGCCTCTTACTGCTGTAACCCCTGTTCCGATACCGGAAACTGCTCCTAGTACCCCTTCCACGCTTACAGTGGTGTCAGAAGTGGGATCTTGCCCCTCAGTCACAGAGGCGGCCATGGAACAGGTGGTGCAGCAGCTTATAGAAGGACAACAGAAATTAGAATGGGCCATCGGTCAACAGATGTCGGCAGCCGATGCTGACCGAGACATGTTTAAAAACACCATAGCAGCCCAAATTGAGGGGCTCCAGAAAGCGGTACAGAACCCCGGAGTGCCTATTCCACTGGAAAGACGGAGTTTCGGTCCACATCCATCAGGAATGCAGCTACAAAAATACGTGCCAGGAGAAGACCCTGACGCCTTTCTTCTCAATTTTGAGCGGGCAGCCAGAGCCTGTGGGTGGCCTGAGGAGAAGTGGCCTTTCTTTCTAGCACCCTTGTTGTCTGGTGAGGCGCAAGCAGCCTACCAAGTGGCCAACCATGCGGGGGTAACACCATATGTGACAATTAAGGCGGTGATCTTAGACCATTTAGGACTTAATGCCGAAGCCTACAGACTGAGGTTCAGAAAAGAGAAAGGGATTGCTGGCGAACACCCTAAGACTTTATATCTGCGGCTACAGATGGCCGCCGATAAGTGGCTAAAGCCCGAGACTAGGAGTAAGGAGGAAGTGATGTCCAGCATATATCTGGAACAATTCATGGAGGCACTGCCTTATGGTACACAGCGTTGGCTCAGACAACATTCAGGCCTAACTGCTGAACAAGCCATTGAGATGGCTTCAAACTATAACAGAGCTATGCCCCGTACTTTTCCATGGGAAACGGATAAAGGTCTCAAAGGTGTCCCAGGAACAGCAAAACAAGAAAAAAAAACGAAACCCGGATCAGAGACATTGAAGGTCCGCCCTATGAGATTCGAGACCCCACCCACAAGAGGACCTCAGTGTTTTGAGTGTGGGGAATGGGGGCATATAGCCAGAATGTGTCCACGGAAAAGGTCAACAGAAGAACCGATGGAGGTCGGGTACATCCCGAAGGCCGTGATGTACACTGCGGAGATGGGACCGTCGTTTTATGTAAGGGTACAACTGAACAGCAAATGTGTAAAAGCCCTTTTAGATTCTGGCTGTAAACAATCAGTTGTCAAGAAGCAGTTAGTGCGACCTTCCCAGATAGGTCCCAACATGGTAGTACACATTAGATGTGTACACGGCGACGTGAAGCCCTACCCTGTAGCACAACTGTCCATAAAACCCCTGGGAGGGAACTCCTGTACTGTAAAGGTGGGAGTAGTGGATACGTTACCTGAAGACCTCATCTTAGGGGTAGATAATCCGGATTTTTTGAGTCTCTTCAAAAAGAAGATAGAACAGACCAGAGGGATATACCTAACTACAGAGCCTTGGGAATTAGATCGGGGTTTCAAATTTGCTCAAAGCAATGACCCCACCCTTCTGAATGCATGGGAGGCAGCACACATAGGGGAGACTACCCAGAGACAAGGATACCCCAGGTTCAGAATTATTAACGATCTGTTATACAGAGAAGGAAAAGCAGACGAACCACCTCAACTGGTTGTTCCAAAAGACTTTAGAGAACAGATACTGTTCTATGCACACACGCATTTAACTGCAGGACATAGTGGAGCTGAGAAAACCCTTCAGAATATCACCAGACTTTTCTTTTGGCCCGGTATTTACAAAGCAGCAGAGGTATATTGCCGACAATGCGAAGTATGCCAAAAGAAAAATATGTACCGACCACCAGCAGTCCCCCTTCAACCCCTTCCCATCATTGGTCACCCTTTTGAGAGGGTAGGGATGGATCTCATAGGCCCCCTCCCTCGTACAACTAGGGGACATACCTATGCTTTGGTTGTTGTGGACTACAATACCAGGTTCCCTGAAGCTTTTGCCCTCAGTGCTCCTACAACCAGAAATGTGGCAGATAAATTAATCGAACTGTTTTCAAGAGTAGGATTCCCCAGGGAAATCCTTACAGATCAAGGTACCCCCTTCGTTTCTAAAATGATGGCTGAGGTATGCAAGACCCTAGAGCTCAGACATATACGTACTTCAGCTTACCATCCCCAGACAGATGGGTTAGTTGAAAGGTACAATCGTACACTTAAGACAACCCTCAAAAAAATGTTAACAGCAGAGAATAGGGATTGGGACAAGTTATTGCCTCTGGCTCTCTATGTCCTAAGAGCTCAAGTACAGAGCAGTCTAGGGTATTCCCCATTTGAGTTGTTATACGGGCGTCAGCCAAGATCCCTCCTGGAAATAACAAAGGAAGCCTGGGAGAAGGAGGAGATGGCAGAACAAAGATCTCTGCTGGAGTACACGAGCCAGTTGAAATCCAGACTAGGAAAGCTTAGGGACCTAGCTTACTCAAACCTGGAGAAATCCCAAGAGAGTCAGAGGTACCAATATGACAAAGGCAAGAAATGGAGAGTCCTGAACAAGGGTGATTGGGCATTGGTACTTCTTCCATCGTCCACTCAAAAATTCAGGAGTGAGTGGAAAGGGCCATATGAAGTGGTGGAGACTATAGGAAAAACAACATACCGCCTACAGGTTTCACTAGGAAGACAACAAACTTTTCATATCAATATCCTGAAGAAATGGATAGGGTCTCCCCCCAAATCAGCAAACCTAACGTTGCCAATAGCAGATAAAAGCAGTACTCTGGAGATGCTCCCCATTAATCCCGAATTATCATCTGGTGAAAAAAAAGAGCTATTACTTAAACTACAAAAGTTCTCCCCCATGTTTTCGGATGTACCAGGCCGAACACATCTCGCAGAACACTGCATAGACACTGAACCAGGCAAGATAGTCAAACAGAGGGCCTACCGTATACCGGCGGCACGTAGAATTGATGTGAAAAAAGAAGTCAGGGATATGCTTCAACTAGGAGTCATTAGACCATCAAGAAGTCACTGGAGCTCCCCCATAGTGATGGTACCAAAACCGGATGGGTCCACCCGGTTTTGTATGGACTTCCGCGCGCTAAACGCTATATCCTCTTTTGATGCGTTTCCTATTCCCAGGGTGGATGAGTTGATAGAGAGGATAGGAGAAGCAAAGTACATCACTACGCTAGATTTAACCAAGGGTTATTGGCAGGTTCCACTAAGAGAAAAGGATAGACACAAAACTGCCTTTGCCACCGACGATGGGTTATTCGAGTTCACAGTACTACCCTTTGGACTCCATGGAGCCCCAGCAACTTTTCAGAGACTAATGAACAAGGTGTTGGCTCCACACACTGAGTACAGTTCGGTGTATCTAGATGATATTGTCATCTTCAGCAAGACCTGGGAGGATCACCTAGAACACTTAGAACGCATACTACTGGACTTACAAACAGCCGGGTTACATGTTAACTCAAAGAAATCTAGGGCGGCTTTCCCCAAGGTCAAATACCTGGGGTTTATGTTGGGAGAAGGGGTCATCGCACCTCAGGAGGAAAAGATAAGAGCTATCACGAGTACACCTTTCCCATCCTCGAAGAAGGAACTTCGGGCTTTTCTTGGGCTGATCGGATACTACCGGCGGTTCATCATGAATTTTGCTGTGATCGCTGCCCCCTTGACCGATCTCCTAAAAAACAACGCCAAGAACAGCATAGGGAAGTGTCCATCCCAGGAAGCCAAAGCAGCCTTTGAAGTGTTAAAGAAGGCTATTACCTCAAGCCCTGTGCTGATTCCACCAAACTTTGAGAACACTTTCTCCCTATCTACAGACGCCTCCGATGTAGGCATAGGGGCAGTTCTATCTCAGAAGGGCGAGGATGGATTGGAACATCCCATCCTCTTCATAAGCCGGAAACTCCATCCCAGGGAATACAAGTACCCAACAGTCGAGAAAGAGTGTCTGGCTATCCGCTGGGCGGTGGACAAGTTGAGATATTACTTGGAGGGTAGACCATTCACTCTATTCTCAGATCACGCGCCCTTGCAGTGGATGCAGAGAAACATGACTCAGAATTCCAGGGTGTTAAGATGGTTTTTGTTCCTCCAACCCTTTTCATTCAGGATTGTGCACAGAAAAGGAGTTGACAATGGAAACGCTGACTATTTGTCAAGGACACCCATTCTCCCCGATCGGGAGAATCCAGGGGGGGAGGAGTGTAACAAGGTCGGGAAGGGTGGCCGGGAGGACTGGTGGACACCTGATGGTATTTCCCCTTCTACTCTACAGACTGGAAGAACGAGGGATGCGTGGGAGCTTCAGGAGGAGGAGAGCGAAGAAGCGTCCTCGGGCTCCTTTAAGTGGGCGTATTGCAACGAAGAGGAATCCCCGCCTCCTGATGACGTCTCCTCTCCCGGATGGATGAATACGGGGGAAGTCCTCTACACGGCGTGTGACGACACCGGGACAGGAAGGACCGGCGCAGGCGAGGCGAGGAGAACGGAGACGCGAGCTGAGGACAGAAAAACCGAAGGGACCGACTGTGGAGGAAAGCCAGGAGGCCAACGTTTTCACGCTCCGCCGTGCCATACTCCCGAGGGAGGAGTATGGCTTAGCCAGGTACGCCGGCGTTTGGCGGGCTGGTTGGGGAAGGGTCCCCCTGTTGCTAGCGTAAAAGATTCTTAAGTCTGTGCGCGTCCGACCACAACTTTTCCCCCCCCTCTTTCCGCTACCCGTACCTGCTACCCTGTTTCCCGTACCCCTGTACCTCACACGTATCCTCCCTCCTCAGAGCACGTTAGTTAGTACGGGTGTCCCTGCACAAACACCGGGTTCCTTTTGGGCAAACGCGATAAGGACAGTAGTAGCTAACGGCGTCCCTCTCTCCTTCTTCTCTTTCCATGACCGGAGTCCTGAGACCTCACGGCGGTGAGAGACGATCCAGGAGGGAGACCAGTAACCCGGGACACTAGAAAGACCAAGAAGACCAACAACACGGATAACTCAGTGTTTGCGAGGGAGAGACTTACGTATAGAACACGTCGTACCATAAAAATAAAACCCAGTTTAAAGAAGTACACTGGTCAGCCTCTTACTGCTGTAACCCCTGTTCCGATACCGGAAACTGCTCCTAGTACCCCTCCCACGCTTACACAGTCCCACAGCAGTGCCTTTCTAAGTCTCACAGGAGAGCCATAGAAAGGCAGCTCTGTGGGAGTGCCACAGCACGTTCCAGCACAGGCAGAAACGCACCTTGTCATGCATTTCTTCCTGTGAAGGAACTGGGGGTGCAAACATACAGCATACACTTCCCTGCACAAAGGCACAGGGCCCCCTGAGTTTCCTCACTGCCACCCTTTCCAAGGCAGGCTCACCGCCGTGGATAGGGTCGTAGTGCGGCAACTCGTAATATGCACAGCGGTGCTGCAGGTACACCGCCAGCATATTGCGGCCTCTGACTGCTGCAAAACCGCAGCTGGATCACTGAACTCTGGCGGTTGCAGTGGTCCTGTGGCGGTCTAACTGCCAAAGTTGGAATACGGCGACAACTGGTGTGGCGGTGGCCGCACCGCCACCAATTTGCAGCAGCTGATCGGACTGCTGAACTTGTAATAAGGCCCTTCCTCTCATAATTATGGACTTGTAGAAGTTACAATGAGAAGGTTATACAAAGGAAAAAGTACAGCAGTTCAAGGTCGTATTGCTCTGTAGTCTAGCTATGGGAGTGGAAGGAGGGAATATTCAGAGAGCGGGATGGCAGGAAAGAAAATAGGGAAAGTGGAGGGAAAGAAACCTTTGGTAGAAAAGGAAATCTAGAGAAAGGGAGACACTGTTGCAAGAGCAGGAGTGGAACTTGAATTCGGAAGTACATATATACAGGGTCTGGAGTAGTGGTGGCAGTGGTTTCTGGAGGGTGCCTGTAATGCCAGCACAGGCATTTATGTCATCATGCTGCAGTTGTTCACATGGAAATTATGGGAGGAGATATAGGGCCTAATTATGAGTTTGGCGGTCCAAAGAACCGCCAAACTCACAGTGAAGGTGTGGTGGCAGTCGGTGACCACAGCACCAGTGGTTCAACCGTCATATTACATCTACGGCAATCGGACTGCATTAGGACTGTAGCAAGCGCCAGGGATCCGCAGTCCCTGGCATGGTGGTCTGAGGTTGCAATATGCTTGGAGATATTTCTGCAACACTGCCAAGCATATTAAGGTGGCGAAGAGTTAAGGAAGGGGGCCCTACAGGGCCCCTGTTGCCTCATGGACTTTAGGATACATGTAGGGGGGCACATGGTGTGCCCCCTGTCTGCATGCACCACCGTTCCAGCATGGCATGAACCGTACAGTCCATACCATGCTGGAATGCACTGTGGCTGTCCCACATTGCTGCCTTTCTAAGGCCCTGCCTTTCTAAGGCCCTCCTATAAGCCTTTGAAAGGAAGCACCGTCAGCCAGCCACCGCAGGAACGTCGGCCCGGATTCCAACTTGTAATACAGTGGGCGGTCGGCGGTGGAGTTTGGCGGTGTGAGAGCAGAGTGGTGGCATGCCGCCCCGCCAAACTCATAATCAGGCCCTTAGTGCTTAGATCCCTCAGTCATAGGTACTAGGTATATGATCGTTGAAGTATGTTATGTGAATTGTAAATCGTATTGCTTTGGCTGAGTGCTGCATGAGGATAAAACAAATGGATGGGAAATGCAGAGTTTCCAGGGTGAACATCATGTCATAAATATAGTCGATTCAAAATATCGAGGGACAGAACATAGATGAGAAAAATAGAATTTTTAAAAGTATAGAAGTTCGTTTTTAAAAGTATTGTTGCAATTAATATAATTTACATTAATATAGTGATATTAAATACTGATTTAAAGCATTTAATTTATATTAGTTATCATATCAAATTTAGGTGCTAGCATTATTGATGTAATCATTTACTTTTCATTTACCATTTTTAACAGTCGCAAATGGAGAATTGTGCCGTTTACGAATGCTAAAATGGCTTTTAGCATGTACCAACACTATTTTGCGAGTTGGTAACCTATTACTGACTCGCAAAATAGGGTTTGCAAGTCGGTATTAGGAAGGGGCATTTCAAGAGCGTCCCTTCCTAATAGTGAGTCACAGGGCATGTATGAATGTTTTACGGACAAAATACGGTAGCATAAAAATCGTATTTGACCGATTCTGTGAAGGAGGTGGTAACCTGTTTGCAAGCAGGAAGGGGTCCCGAAGAGACCTCTTCCCCTTTGTGAATCTCGGTGCCAACATTTTTCAAAAAATAAAAAGGTAGCTGCATTACAAAATAAATAAATTGTTTTATTTAAAAAGTAATCACAGGGGGGCGTGGCTTGGTGCCGTGGGTGATGGCGGCGCCTGAGTGAGGCTCCGACGCGGCACCGGGAGACTCACCTTACAGCACCCTCTGTTCCTGCATTGAAAGTCCGGTTCAGTCGTCTGATAGCCTCCGCCATGTTCCGTGACTGATGTGACGTTCCTGTTTTGGCGGAAAGCGGAGTTCTCCGCAGTTTTACTTCTGGGGACGCTCCGGCGCTCGCGGCCGCCATCTTGTGGATCCTGTCACGGAGCGTCCTTCTCATGCAGGCGAGTGCGCATTTCTTTCATCTCTTCACCTGCGAACCGCTACAAACCTGAATTCACCTCTGCTACCCTCATGCTGCTGCAGCCTGCTTTAATATTTCAGAGGTGACGCGCCCTTAAGACTGAATATCATTTCCCACAGCGCGACCGCCATTTTGAGCACCCCAGAGTACTTTTGGCTCTATACTGCCATGCTGACTCCGCTTTCCCTGTGCTTTGTGGGTTTCTTGGCAAAATGTACTGTTTCTTAGCCACTTTTTGGAAACTTCTCATCTCTCTACACCATTATTTTATTGATAAGTGGAGGCGGTAGATTACTTGCTGCCCCCATCAGCAGAGACTTTTCCATGCGACGTATTTCCACGCTGTAGAAGCTTCCTTCCGGGCTATTCTCAATTTACTGGCGATCTTGTCACAACTTATTGCAGGCTTTGTTCTTTGGATGCTCCTCCTGCTTCAGCTGGCTGCGCTTTTTATATGACACAATTGACTATGCAACTACACCATACAACTATGTATTCTCTGTATTGGCAACATTGACTTGGCTGAGTTATCCTCTCAATGTTCTTATTGGATATTCCAGCTTCCACTCCTCCCTCATATTAATTGTGCTTGACGCATTATAAATGACCTGACTTACAAGCAAATGTACTAGCCATACAAAGTATCTTTTTATTTCTGCTGTCACATTGCGTCTCTTGTGCGTTTCTCAGCTTCTTCGTATGGGACGACAAAAACACATGTCTCGCTTCTCCTCCAAATCTACTACAAAGGTGGCTTTTGTAAAGAACTCTAAAGTGTTTTCAGCTCTCTCTCAATTGGAGGATTCCCTCGCAACATCGGGCTCGGAGGCAGCCATGGATTCGTCCTCTCAGCCATCCTCAGGGAAAGCAACTGTTAAACGGCTAAAGACACATCCACCTTCGCCGCCCAAGTCATCATCCCCAGTTTCTATGGAGCTCTTACTGGAGGAAATCCGATCATTCCGTCCTTTTCTTGAGGAAATTGGGTCTCTACGCCCCTTCATGGAGGAGACCAATGCCAAACTTCAAGTTCTAACAGACAATTGGTCCCAAATTGAAACCAGAGTTTCTTTGGTGGAGCAATCAGTCGCATCCTTTCAAGAATCTCAAACCACAGTCACGCATCTGTCTTCGCAGGTGGGCGCTCTTCAGAAGCAGGTGGAGGAGTTAGAAAATAGAGGCAGGCGCAATAATCTCCGCATTTACGGCCTGGCAGAAGGTCTTGAGGGGTCTGACCCGCCTGCTTTCTTCAAATCTTTCCTCCCTAAATTGCTCCGCTTGCCAGAGGATACATCCCTCAACATCCAACGCGCACACCGTTTAGGCCGCTTGCCTACGTCACTCTCCATGTCACAAAGGCCAAGAGGTGTAATTCTTTACTTCTTGGAATACACTGATCTTTTGAAAGTTCTAGCAGCGGCCAAAGCTCTTCCTAAACTGACGTGGTCTGATTCTCCATTGTTTTTCGCTCAGGATTATGCTAAAGCCACTGCTAACCGCAGGAAAGCCTTCCTAAGCATGAGAGAGGTTCTTCGCTCTATGGGTGCGCGATATGGCTTATACCATCCTTGTTTGTTCAAAGTCACCTATAACAACAAAACCACCACCTATGAAGATCCAGTGAGATTGCAAAGCTTCATTAACGCGCACCACCCCTCTGCCATGGATGCCTCTGGTCCTTCGTCCTCTTCCCCTGGTTGACTTTTAATACTATTTTTGATGCCTCTTTTTCTTGCTTGTTTGACTGTTCCATTGTTTCATATTGCAATGTTGTTGTTTGCTACACGCCTCTGGCTGATAGCTGTTTCCATTAGCCAGCTTCGATGCCAGTCCTACGTTCTGCTATAATGGTTACTCCCTTTATGTACTTTCCCACCTGTTTTGAGTGTTTTATTCTCGTGATGTTCTCCCACAGGATGTGCTTCATGGTCCTTGTATAGTTGCGGTCCTATGTAACACTTCATTCTTTTTCCCCGCCTACGTTTCCGCAGGAATCCTTTGTTGTCTGATGACGTCTTCCTGGTTCCGTGCCCGGCCGACCTCAGTTGTGTTGTCTTGCCCACCTGGCCCCTTCCTCCCCTCAACTCCTTCTCGTATTTCTCTTTTGTAGGTATGTTTTCCCCCTGTTTTTTGTATCTCCTTTGTTTTTTGATCTTGTTCCCTTCCCCTTCCCTGATCAATCATTTTCCATTCCTGCATAATGATGATGATTTTCTTTTTTCAGGTTGTATTTCTTCTCTCCTTAGATTCGAGCATTTCTTCTTTTCACTCTTTCATCCATCTATCTCCGATGCTTCTCTTCTCTTAGTTTTCTACTCTTTAATCATGGGTTTTTTCCTTCTTTTTGTATTTCTTTTTCTTGCATATTGCTTCTCTCTTGTTCAATTCGTTCTTCTTCCTCTCCTTACACTTCTGATTCTTTCTTTTTCTTTCTCTGATTTTTTCTTCTTCTTGTTTTATATTTTGGATTTATTCATGTACCAAGTTACTGCTTTATTGTATATATTATGTCTTTGAATATCGTTTCCTGGAATGTGAAGGGTATTAACTCTCCGGTTAAGAGACAGCGCATTTTGTCTCACCTAGCCAACTTAAATGTTGACATTGCATTTCTTCCAGAAACTCACCTTACAGACACGGAATCTGAGAAACTTAAGAGAGGTTGGGTAGGTGACGTCTTTTACTCACAGGGTGATGGTAAACGTAATGGTGTTGCCATCTTATGCCGCAAGTCACTCCCTCTCACACTCATTTCTCAAGACTCAGATACTAATGGCAGATGGAATCATGTCAAATTATCACTTAGAGGTGTTCCAATCTCCCTCCTTAATGTCTATGGTCCCACAAACGGTGAACCCCTGTTTTGGGCTGAATTTTCTCCCTGTATCACCCAATTCATGGACGATAATTTCATCCTTGCAGGAGACTGTAATCACCCTCTTGATCCTTTCCTGGACAGGAAATCTGATGCCTCCTATATTCCCACAAAACCACACAAACTATTTACTCAAGCCATTTTGCAACATAAACTCGTTGACTCATGGCGTTTATGTAACCCGACTTTACAAGAGTTTACTTTTTATTCACCCCATCATCGCTCCCAATCACGTCTTGATTATATTTTTGTTTCCCATGCACTCTCCCAAACGCTTCAGGCGGCAGAAATTGGTCCGATTTTACTTTCCGACCATGCCCCTGTGGTTGTCAGTCTTGAGGTTGTACCCAAAATTGATGGCCCTAAAAGGTGGCGTTTTAACAATGCCCTCCTTCTGGACCCCAAGTTTTCCACTTCTTTCTCTAACTTTTTTGATGAATTTTTTCTTTTTAATGATATCTCACCCATTTCACGACATACCCTCTGGGACACCTTTAAAGCAGCTGCGCGCGATTTTATTATCAGATTTGTTGCCAACAAACGAAAAGCTGCTCGCCATTATACCAAGAACCTCCTCCATGATATTAAAAGATTGGAACACGCCTATTTTACCTCACATTCTTCGGATAGTTTGACATCTCTGGTCGCTGCCAAAATCAAATTTAATGAAAAATCAACTGAAGATGCTTCTCTATATTTGCTTAAATCTAGTGCTAAATTTTATGGTGGCAAGAACAAAGCTGGCAAGATTCTTGCTAATTACTTGAAAGTCAAGCATAACAAAGTGAATATTGAATCGATTTATGATGATGATGCACATTTACAACACAAGGATGCTGACATTCTTACTACTTTCTCTCATGTCTATGAGACCCTATACACCTCAGACACCTCCTCATCTCCTCAATCTCTTGCTCACTTTTTCTCTACCATTCAAACCCCTCCCTCTTTTCCTCTAAACCTTTCTTCCTTAGAATCTGATGTTTCGCAAAAAGAACTGCTTGCTGCCCTTCAACGTTTAAAACTCAACAAGGCCCCCGGCCCTGATGGTTTTACTGTTGAGTTCTATCTTCACTTTTCAAAATTACTTATTCCAAAACTCCACTTTCTTCTCCATTCCTTTGCTGACTCTGGCTCTTCTTCAGGTACTTTCTCGGATGCACATATTTGTTTAATTCCCAAACCCGGGAGGGACGCCCAGTATTGTAAGAATTACAGACCTATTTCCCTAGTCAATATAGACTACAAAATTTTTGCTAAATCACTGGCGATTAGATTAGATCACTTACTTCCTGACCTTTTAGGGGATGAACAATCTGGTTTTGTTAAGGGGCGTTACATTACGGACAACACAAGACTCTTATTTAACATTTTAACAAAATCCTCCCATCTTCAATACCCCCTCGCAGCAATAGCCTTAGACGCTGAGAAGGCGTTTGATAGGGTAGAATGGCCTTACCTCTTCCATACTCTTAATTGGTTCGGGTTTGGCCCCAAATTTATCTCCTTAATTTCCTTATTATACTCCCATCCACGAGCTGCAGTTTTTGCCAATGGCCAAACTTCTCCTTATTTTCATCTTGGTAGAGGTGTCCGTCAAGGTTGCCCTCTTTCACCTTTTTTATTCAACCTGGCCCTAGAACCCTTTTTGTCCAAACTTCGCCAAAATCCTGATATTCACGGATTTCAGACTAAAGATCTTTCCATTAAGCTTGCTGCGTATGCAGACGACATTTTACTTTTCATTTCGAACCCTACTGTTTCTATTCCCGCTTTTTTAGCAGAAGTACAGCACTATTCTTCCATATCTGGCTATAAATTAAACCATGATAAGTGTGAAATTCTGCCATTGACAAAGTTCACCTTTAAGACTGACTTCAGTGCCTCTAATTTCACCTGGAGTTCTTCTCATATCAAATATTTGGGATTGCACATTACCCCCTCCATCCCTGATACTGTTTCCTTATGCTTAACCAAATGTATTCAGAAACTATCTGACCTCACGGCTAAGTGGCACCCTCTTTATCTGTCCTGGTGGGGTCGCTTAGATACTATCAAAATGATGTTATCCCCTGTTGTTCTCTACACTCTCTCCAATATCCCCGTCGCCATTCCAGCTAAGTTCATTAAAAAAATACATTCAGTTTTATCTTCCTTTTTGTGGCATAAGAATAAACCCAGAATGTCTCTTGCCAGACTTACTCGTCCGGCTTCTGAAGGTGGTGTTAATTTCCCGAATTTCCTAGCCTATCACAGAGCTTTTTTGCTCCGTCAATCCTCCTTTTGGTTACAGGATCCTGATTCCTCTTGCCCATTGTGGACTAAGGTGGAGTGCCTTTTTCTATCACCTTTCTCTTTTGCTGAATGTATCTCCTTTTCACGTAAACCCTCCTCAATTTTCACTCCTATACATAAATTCACTCTCAAACTTCTCTTATCCTCCCGTCCCCCTCCTCCTGTCTGTGTTACTGATTTCCTTTCTTCCACCATTTGGCATAATAAATACCTTTTAATCCGAGGCAAACCTACTTTCTGGAAATCCTGGAGAGCCAAGGGTTTGCTTTGGATCTCACAATTGTTTTCACAATCCACTTTCTTGCCTTTTCATGCTCTTCGCTCCACTTTTGACTTACCCCTCTCTTCTGCTTCCCAATATCTCCTTCTTAAAGCATCAGTTATGGAGGTCTACAATAAACTTCCCAAATCACACCCTTCTCCATCTTCCCCTGATCCTACTTCTCAACTCCATTCTACTCTAATTACCCTCCCAAAAGCTTCTGTCCTATACAAACGCTTTCACACACACACTCTTCCCAGACTCAAAAGTACAGTCGAGGAGCACTGGGAAAATGACCTTTCCCTGTCCTGGCCAACTTCTTTTTGGGATAAAATCTGGACGAAGGTTCGTAAAACCTCCAGAGCTGCTTCTCTGACGCAAACTATATTCTTTATTTACAATCGTCTATTGCTCACTCCTTCCACCCTTCATAAACGTTTCCCTACTACACCAGACACATGTTGGTCATGCACTTCCCCTAATGCTACTTTGTTTCACATGTTGTTTCTTTGTAAAAAGGTACATGCCTTCTGGTTACAAGTCTGGGCTCAAATTAATGTTATTTTCTCCACCAGCATTCCATTTTCACACGCACACATCTTTCTGGGAAGTCTCTCCCCTTGTTGGGATCAGACTGACTTAAATGTCCGTATTGTTGACTTATTATTAGCAGTTGCTTTTCAACAAATTACTGTCAACTGGAAGTCTACGTCTAATATCACTTTCAAAGCTTGGTGGTATAATGTTTGCCACAACCACAGACTTGATAATGCTTTTGTTTTTCCTATACAGTTGGCAGCTAAACGTGCTGAGTTATGGCTTCCTATTACGTTATATTTGGATAATTGTAAAACCCGTTCTTCTCGTCCACGACCTGATCAGCAGGAGGTTTCTAAACCCCCTTGATACCCTTTCCATTTCCTCATGTTCGGCTAAACTGTTTTACTGCACAACTCTAATTGCATTTGTTTCTATTATTCCTATAATACGATGTTTGCTTTTTACCTATTGATACTCATGATTAATCCATTATGTTTTGAATTGTTAATATGTTATTGCATTGTTTTCTTTCTTTCCTTCTTCTCAATTAATCATCATCTGCTCCCCTTTTCCTTCTTTTGTTTTCCCCCACAATATTATGTTCCTATTTTGAATTATTACCTTGTATTCCCTTTAATAAACTTATTTTGAACTTTAAAAAAAGTAATCACAGACATGGTGGTCAGCTTACCCCACAAGGCCACCATCCCTGTAAGTGCAGGCCATTTCCAATGGGTCACAAATTGTGATCTGCCTCACGAATATTGATGAGGCAGTCCCTTGCGACCAATCAGGGAACCACAAACAGTGTCAAACACACAGTAGTATATTGCAGTTTGCAATTTCCTAATAGCGAATTGTAAAAATTTGCTATTAGGAAATCGCAAACCTGCGTTTTTGTACATCTGGCCCTTAATGTGTAATTCTTTTTCTTGCATTTAATTAGTGGTTTATAATTTAGTAGCAGTTTTTTGCTTTGTAGCGGAATAGGGTAGGAATCATATTTAAATTATAAATGGTTGTTTTTTATTTTAATTTATTTGTATGTTAATTAAATATTTAAGTTAGTAATTAATCATGTAAAGTATCCACTTGATTAATGGTATTTTAATTATTTATGTTTATTTTGGGATTTCTAATGTGTAATAGTATTTTTTTACAATTTAATCACTCATTTTTAATTTAACTATGGTAGGCAGTTATTTAAATTATCAATTTTCTTTTAAGATTAACATTTTTGTGTTGAATAAATATTTGATTAGTAATTAATTATGACAATTATTTAGTCAATTATTTGTTATGTAAACTATTTGTTGTATGTTACCTAATTGTTAATTCATTGATAAGAGTATATAATTATTAACTTTGTGAAATGCATTTTATATTTGTTATTTGTTTAATTTAAGTTTAATACGTTTTATCTAATTACTATTTTAATTTTATTATTGTTTTATGTATAATATATTTTAAAATGTGTTATGGTTTGTGTGTGGTTTTTGGGTAGGAGGAGGGAAGTGTATTTATTTCAAAATTATTTATTTTCTTTTATATTTGTTAAACTATTTCTGTATTATCATTTTATTTAATCCATTAAATGTGATTTATTTGTAAATCTCATCCTTTTTATTTTGAATATGTTCTTATTATTTAATGTTGATTGGTATTTAAATGTTTTTTAATGATTAGGTATTGGAATGGTGTGTCTAGCCCTCCCAAATTTCTTGGGTCTTTCCATGCTTTTGCTTAAATTTTAGTGGAAATAGTAAATCTAACCTCACTGACCCTTTCCCTACTGTTACTTAGATTAGTAGAATAGTAGAAGAGTATGAATAATAAATCTATCCCTTCCAAAGTTCAATATTGTTACTGCTGTTTCTTAGATTAGATTTGGAATAGTAAATGTAACCCTGTTGCTTAGATTGGAGTGGGAATATTAAATCGAACCCTCCAAAGTCCAACACTTTCCCTGATTTTGTTTATGTGGAAGTAGGTATAGTAAATCCAACCACCTCATAAGTCAAAAACATTCCCTAATATTGGTTAGACTGGACTAGAAATAGTAAATCAAACTCCTCCAAAGTCACATACTTTCCCTAATGTTGGTAAGATTGGTGTGGGAATAGTAAATCTAACTCTTCCAAAATCTAACTCTTTCCTTGATTTTTCTCATGTTTGAGTTGGAATATTAAATCTGACTCCAACCAAGTCCAACACTTTGGCCCTCATTATGATGTCGGGCGGAAAGTCATCCATTTCCGCCTGACATCATAGGATTTCGTCCGACCGCCTTATTATGATACTGGCAGTCAGAGGGAAACCTCCTTGGGGATTCTGCTCCGCTTCGACGGGCTCCCGGAGCCCGTTGGGTTGGCAGGCGGAATTGAAATCCCAAAATGGCAGCAGAGCCAGCCTCGGCTCTACCTTCCAGATTACAATGTCAATTTCCCCCTGCCCTTTCATGAAAAGGCAGGCAGAAAGTGACTTTGGGGGACCCAGCAGGGCCCCTGGCCCTCTGCTATGGGGCCTGGGGGGCACCTGTTGTGCCCCGTAACATTCCTGCACCATGTGGCAGGTACTTCATTATGCCTGCCACACAGTGCAGGGGTGTTGAAAACATAAATGTTTTTATTGCATCTTGGACTGTGGCCCTCTTTTGTCCGCCGCACAAGCTGCAATAAAAAAATGGATGTTCCCAACCACCCATAGGGCAGTTGCATCCTAATACTGCAGGTGGGACTGCCAACTAATAGTCAGGCGATTCCATTCCGCTACGGTTTCAGTCGGATGACCCACATCATAATAGGGCCCTTTGTCTGTTTTCCTCACATTGGAATGAGAACAGTATATCTAACCTCTCCAAAGTCCAACACATTCCCTACTGTTGCTTAGAGTGGAGTGGGGATATAAATCCAACCTCCCCAAAGTCCAAACATTTCCCTACTGTTACATAAATTAGAGTGGGAATAGTAAATCCAACACTTTGATACCCCAAAGCTTTCCCTACCGTTTCTTACGTGGAAGTGGAAATAGTAAATCCAACCACTCCAAAGTCCATCACTTTACTCTACTGTTGCTTAGACTGGAGTAGGCATCGTAAGTTTAACCCTTCCGAAATCCAACACTTTACCTAGTGTTAGATTGGAGCTGGAATAGCACATCTTATCCTGTTTTTTAGATTGGAGTGGGAATAGTAAATCTAATTGTCCGAAGTCAAACACTTTCTCTGATTTTGCTTACGTGGGAGTAGGAATATTAAATCTAGCACCTCCAAAGTCCAATACTTTCCGTACTGCTGTTTACATTGGAGTGGAAATAGTAAATTCAACCGCTCCAATATTGTCTGTACTGTTGTTTACATTGGAGAGGCTACAGTAAAGCAAACCCCTCCAAAATCCAACTCTTGCCCTTCTATTGCATAGATTGGAGTGGGAATAATACGTCTAACCCCTCCAAATGCCAACATTTTCCTTATTCTTGCTTGGATTGGAGTGGGAATAGCAAATCGTACCCTTCCAAAGTCCAACATTTTCCTTGATTTTGCTTACTTTGGAATATGAATACTAAGGGCCTGATTCCGATGTGGTTTGGAGCCGTTCCGACCGCATCGGAATTGCCATTTTGGATTACTTTCCGACCAAACCATTTCGATGGGCTTAAGGTGCCTGCCACCGGGTGCAGGGATGAACTGCACCTCTGCCATTTGCAATGTGAGCATGCATTCTGTTCAGAATGCATGCTCCCATTGTAAAGAATACACATGTGACCAAACAGGGTTCGGTCGCTTCCTACTTCCTGGACTGGAACCGACAACAGGAGGTTGTTTGGTTCCAGTTCCAAACTGATGTCGGATGGATTCCGGTCTATTTGACATCAGAATTGGGCCCTAAATGTGACCCATCCAAAGTCCAACACTTTCTCTACTGTTGCATAGATTGGAAAGAGAATAGTAAGTCTAACCACTTCATAGTCCAACACTTAACCTACTTTTGCTTATGTTGAAATGGGAATAGTAAATCTAACCGCTCCAAAGTCCAACAGTTTCAATATTGATTACGCTGGAGTAAGACAGTAAATTTAAATCCCCCAAAGTTCAACACTTGTCCACTTTTGCATACATTTTAGTTAGAAGAGTCAATCTGACTCCTTTGAAGCCCAACACTTTGCTAGTGTTGTTTATTTGATATTGTTGTTATTGTTACGATTTTTGTATACATTTTATTTTCATATTATTTTATTTTTTGAATTGTGATATATATGTTTGATAGTATATGTTTAATAGTTTTAATTTTTTAATTAGTGTTAATCTCTTTTAATTGTTTGACTATTACTTTGGATATATTTATACATACATATGTATATATTTATTTTTCCTGTACTAATTAAACAATTTTATATTAATTGTAATATTTAAATTAGGCTACGCATATGTTTTTGTTATATAAACAGTTGTTAATTTTTACTTTTAAGTTATTGTTAATCAGTTTAATTATATTTTTGTTAAAGTTCTTTATTAGTGTGGTTTATTTTTTTAATGTATATATATTTCAGTGACATTACTTATACTATTTATTAATACTATTATTTTAATATTTTTTTTAATTATATGTAATGGTATAAATATTATTATTTTGTATATACTTTATGGTTTTTGATATTCCGTTGCACTAAATTTTTGACTTAGGATTTTGGTAGTTTACATACAAGTATGTAAACTCATTATTTTTGGGAAGATATTTCTGACACATTATTCTGGTATGTTGATATTGTTGTTCTCGATATTTTTTCATACAAACGTTTCCAGATTTCAGCCTTGAGACAAAATTGTGTGACTGATTTAATTTACAATATTATTGCATTTTGGTTGATTCAGAAGGCCTGGGCATGGAGGAGCCAAGGGGGAGTTGGGTTAACAGTGGGGTGAGGCGAGGTAAAGCCAAAAGAATGATGGAAGCATTTAGTTAACTAAAGCAAAGACTTTTCAGTCCTACTTTTAGCCCAGGTCTTTTTACTATTCCATGTGTGTTAGACCTGGCCAAATTGGCGTGGGTCTCTCTTCCATTTATTTGCAGTTTACTCATATATTTGTGCTATGTTTTTGCTGGTCTAGATGCTTTGGGTGCTTTGCTAGTGCTATTCAGTGCCAAAGTGCAAGTGCTCCCTAGTGTAAATTGTTGTGATGAATTAGTGACTCCATGATTGACTATTTGATTTACTTGTCAGACCCTAGTACAGTGCACCATGTGTGCCCAGGGCCTGTAAATCAAATGCTGCTAGTGGGCTTGCAGCATTGGTTGTGCCACCCACAGAAGCAGCTTGTAAAACATGGCCCAGGCCTGCCATTGCAGAGCCTGTGTGCGGTCTGGACTGCCATGTTGACTTGGCAAGTGTACCCACTTGCCAGTCCCAAAACCTTCCATTTACTAAATGTTAGGCACCCCTGTGGGCAGGGTGCATTGTATGTGAAATGTAGGACATGCCCTGGTTTGTGTGGCCTGTCCAGATAGTGAATTACAGCCAATTTCATTTTTCACTATTGCAAGGCTATCTGTTCCCATCTAGGCCAGAATGGGCAGTTTGATTATAACATCTTATAATCCTAACTGATCCAGGGAACAAGGTAGAAAAACGAGTTTAGTATGCCTGAACTCAGAATGCTAACATACATCTTTTAGTGTGGGTGGTTTTTACATTCAGTGTTTGAAAACCACTTTTAGAAAGTAGGTAGTTTCTTGCCTAACCATCCAGTATGCCTCTGCTAGGTTTGTGTATTCCATGTCTGGTTTGTGAGTGACAGGGTGCTGGAGAGGGCTTTGGCTCCAGCTGTCTGATGAGTCAGGGCTGGGCTGAATAGGACCTGGGTTGAATAGAGAGTAGGGGGAGGAGATTTCCTTTCACTTGCCTGAACCTATATAGAATAGAGAATAGGGAGGGGGAGATTTATTTTCAGCTACCTGGGCCAGATCTGCTTTCAACAATGCTGTCTCCACCTCCCTCAAGGAAGCTGCACCAGGGAGGACAGAACTGGTATAAATATTGAGGCCCAGACCCCAGAACTTTAGATCACTTCTGGGAATCAAGAAAAACCTTTGCCAAGGGGAGAAACCAAGAAAGCTGTTTGGGGTTGGCCTGCAGTGGTTCCTTATTGCCAAGGAAAGGAGAAGAGGAACTTTGTGTGTAGTTTATCATCTTGAGGAATATATCCAAGACTTCACCACCAGCTACCCTGAATTTCCTTGCTGGGAATTCTACCTGTGGAGAGGTGCCTGCTGCTGTTTATGGGACCTCTAGAGACTGCGTGTCGCTTGGAGCTGGAAGCGTGACGCAACGAGGAAGAAGCGTGTCGCCACCGCAGCTGTGGCTGTCGCATCGCCGAAGAAGGGTGCCACCACTGCAGCTGTTTGCCGACGCATCGCTGAAGAATCGTGTCGCAACACCGAAGAAGCGTGTTGCCGCTGCAGAGGTTGCCGTCGCATTACTGGAAAAGCGTGTCACAGTGCCTGTTGCGGTTCAAGAGTCCACTTAGTTCACTGCACGGCTGTCGGGCATGCACGCATGGCATTCAAGTTGTCGCATTGCATCAAAGACGTCATTTTGTCGCATCACACCGGATCGTCTCATCAAGGTGCCATCTTGTAGCATCGTAACCGGAACGCAGTAAGAAACCTCTCTGGTAAGGAACTGACGCATCACCTCCCCTGCGCTGCAGTAAAGAACTGACACATCACCTCCCACGAGGCAAGGAACCGATATATCACCTTCCCTGCGACCCTTTTGTTTGTTTTGCGTTACGCATCTAAGGTACTTTGAGAGTAAAGTGTCGCATTTACCATCTACATTGAACTAAGCTATTTCTACCATTTTAAAGTCTTATTCTTGATATTGTATTGTGGATTTTTGTTGTTTGGTCTTGTGTTAAGTCTAGTAAAGATTGCTTATTTTTCTAAACTGGTGTGGTGTCCATTTGTAGAGTTTTCACTGTATTACTGTATGTGTTCACAAATGCTTTACACACTGCCTCTGAGATAAGCCTGTCTGCTCGTGCCTAGCTACCAAGGGGGTGAACAGGGGTTCTTTTAGGGGTGTATCCCCCTTTCCCTGACTAGAAGCAAGGGTCTGTATTTGGACAACGGTGCAAACCTTTGCCAACTAGAGACCCCCATTTCTAGCAATGTGTCTAAGTTGTTTAACAATTATAAAGTGCGTAATTTCCTCGAGGGAGGCATCCAGCTCTTTATATTTCCAGACTGATTACTGGTGGATAGCTAAGTATGGTTAGAGATCTTTGTGGTTGTAGCAATACTGACATGGGAAAAATGGGCAACGTGTGTGAGGTATTGATACATAGTCTTGTCCTTTCATTGCAAATCTTGGACTGCTTGTCTTGCGGCCAATGTTTAAGGGATGTGTAAGAGACGGTGCAGAGCGGGAATATCGTCGTAAAAATATCGACTAACCTTAATATCGCCGCAGAAATATCTACAAGAAGAAATATCGATGTCAAAAATATAGTTTGACCAGAATATCGACAGACAGGTAAGTAATATCGTTAACATTAATATAGTTGTAATAAATATCGTTTACAAAAACATAGTTTACAAAAATATCGTTTTTTAAATAATAATAAGTAATTAAGTGTTTTTAATGAGTATTGGTTGTCAAAGTAGTATTTTTTGTAGTATTTTATTAGTTAATAACGTATTTTATGTTGAATTTAGTGTTAATAGTTCCGTAGCGGGTTGTGGGTTTATAGGGGAGTAGGGTGGGAAGTAATTTAAATATAATAAAATAATTGATTAATTAATGTGTTAATTGAATATAAATAGTGTAATAAATAATAGTTAATTAATTTCAATTAGTTAATTGATTAATAATTATGTAAATTAATTATGTTAATTGTTTAATTAATTTTAGGTGTGTGTAGTGGAATTTTTAAGTGAAAAAGTAGTGAATTAATTACATTTTAATTGAATAATTATTTAATTAATGATTAATTAAATAAAAATAAAGATTTGATAATTTTTAAACATTGTAAATACATTTAGTAATTTTTGCCCCTACACTATCCAACACCTTCCCTACTGTTGCACCCTCTGGAGTGGGAATAGTAATTTTTACCCCTACGCTATCCAACGCTTTCCCTACTGTTGCACCCTCTGGAGTGGGAATAGTAATTTTTACCCCTACGCTATCCAACGCTTTCCCTACTGTTGCACCCTCTGGAGTGGGAATAGTAATTTTTACCCCTACGCTATCCAACGCTTTCCCTACTGTTGCATCCTCTGGAGTGGGAATAGTAATTTTTACCCCTACGCTATCCAACGCTTTCCCTACTGTTGCACCCTCTGGAGTGGGAATAGTAATTTAAACCCCTACGCTATCCAACGCTTTCCCTACTGTTGCACCCTCTGGAGTGGGAATAGTAATTTTTACTCCTACGCTATCCAACGCTTTCCCTACTGTTGCACCCTCTGGAGTGGGAATAGTAATTTTTACCCCTACGCTATCCAATGCTTTCCCTACTGTTGCACCCTTTGGAGTGGGAATAGTAATTTTTACCCCTACGCTATCCAACGCTTTCCCTACTGTTTCAACCTCTGGAGTGGGAATAGTAATTGTTACCCCTACGCTATCCAACGTTTTCACTACTGTTGCACCCTCTGGAGTGGGAATGGTAATTTTTACCCCTACGCTATCCAACGCTTTCCCTACTGTTGCATCCTCTGGAGTGGGAATAGTAATTTTTACCCCTACGCTATCCAGCGCTTTCCCTACTGTTGCACCCTCTGGAGTGGGAATAGTCATTTTCACCCGTACGCTATCCAACGCTTTCCTTACTGTTGCACCCTCTGGAGTGGGAATAGTAATTTTTACCCCTTCGCTATCAAATGTTTTAACTAATAATATATTTTATATTTTAATTATATGTATGTATTATTGTTGTTATATAAAGTAATGTGTTAAATATATGTATATGTACACATTTATTAAGTTTATAATGAAAAAGTGTAGTTAATTTGTTTTCAATAGTCAAAAAATAAAAGTAATGTAATGTATTTTGTTAATAGTACTTATATTTATTTATTATTTAATGTAATTTTAATTAATTTAAAAAGTCGATATTTTTTACATCGATATTTATTACAACGATATTTTTGAGTAGACATTTATGTACTTACCTGTTTAGGTATAGGGTGTCGATATTTTTGTAAACGATATTTTTACAACTATATTTTTGTCAACTATATTTTTGTAATCGATATTTCAACACCCTACCGTAAGAGACATGATAGATCAGGCTTCTTGCAGCTTCATATTTTAGAAAGTTGTTGATTTCTCATCTCAAGGATGAAATATCCTGTCACGAAACCTAGTTACACAAATTTGCATAAGTGTTGAAATCTTGAAAAATGAATGAGCATCCCATAGTGGACATGAGGTGTTGAGCCAAGTCCAGGAGATTTGATTGGGACCCATTTTCAACTTGTTGTGACTCTGGCCAGACTCCTCATTCTGACAGTCCTGCTCTTGTTCTGATTTGGACAGTTTCCACTGCTTGTAACATTGCCCTGTTTTCCATGCTTTTGGCAATGTATAGTTAACAAGGTTGTGACTCTGACCCTGCTATTCTAGCTGGATATTAGTTATTTTTCTGGTTCTGCTACTAGTCCAATTTGCCCTGGTTCTGATTCCAAACTGATTTACCAGGTTCTGATGTTGGCCACGTTTTCTTGGTGTTGATCCTGGTTCTCTCTAGTTAACTTTGACGATTTCCACTTTCCATCACTCAGATCAGACTTAGGGACATACTTACAAGCAATGATCGCCACAGGAATGTCACTTTTTGTCGATAATCCCTTTGCCTTATTTACAAGGCAGCGTTAAGCCACTTAATGCTGATTAACGCCGCCTTGTTAATAAGGCCACCTTTCATGCTACACTTAGCGTGAAAGGGGTGGGCAATGGATGTTGCGTGGGCATTCCGCCACCACAGCCATTGATTTTAATGCTGCCCCTGATTTACAAGGATGGCATAAATAGGAGGCACCGCCATAATTAAGACCAGAGAAAACCTGGAATTAACATGGAGAAACAAGGACAAATGGTTAATTTTTCCTCATTTTTGTTGTCCCTATATGTGCTGCATTGTGAAGCACACATAGAAACAGTAAATCACCATGAATAATTGTGTATGTGCAAGAAGGTGTCCTCATTAAACAAATGGCGATTTGTAACTTCTATGTGTGCTGCACAATGCAGCACACATAGGAGTTTCAAATCGGCATTCTGCATTGTTCATGCGCAGGAAGGTGCACTTTCCTGCAAATAAACAATCATTCCCCCCAACACACTAGGGTGCAAGGGTGCCTGCATTGGCGCTAGGCAGCTTAATTCAGTGCCAGCCCTAGGGGAAATGCAGGGATGCACCGCATTGTTGTGAATACGGGGCATTCCTGCTTTTTCAGAATGGAGGAGGGTGGCGTTAGCAATTTTTGCCTAACACCACACTTTGTCATTCTGTTGTAAATATGCCAGTTGATTCCTCTGAGTCTGACACTAAGCCAAATGAAATTGAAACTACTCCAGTGTAGTTTGCGAAATTTTGGGAATTTCTCATCCCAGTTCCTAAACAAATTCCCCTAAAGTACACCACACCATGTAGTTTCGCACAATTTTGCCAAAAGCATGCAGGACTAACTCAAAAGGCAAGAACTCAAACAGCTGTTTTTTATGCCACTTGTGTTTGTTGTGCTTTTTTTAACTGCAAAATGCATCCTCTCATCAAAAATTGACGTGGTGACAGATTTCATGCTAAAATACAGCACTAAATGATGGATTTGCATTTTGCATAATAATGCATTATTTCATATGATTCAGATAGTGGTACATTCCCCTTTGTTTTGATCACGGTTTATTTTTCATTATCCCTGATAATGGCACACACAGCTTTGGCACTAAAGCTGGTTTCTAAGTTGTGATGCTTCTCTGTCTATTCCTTATTCTGGCCCAGATACCTAGAGGTTCTGGTATTATTATGTTTTTCATCACTCCGATACTAGCTAAGGCTCCCTCTGTCTCATACTATCCCAGTTTTCTGGTCCTAATACTGTCCCAGGTTAATGGTTCTAATACTGCCCCCGGTTTCCCTGGTTCTGATAGTAGGCACATATTCTCATTTTTTCTGAACTGTTCAGCTTCCCCTTACTGGTTTTAATACTGGCCCAGTTTTTCTCGTTCCCTAGTTCTAATACTGGTCCATCTTTCGCTAATTTCTGTGGTTAGTCTGTGGTTATAGCTCTGGTTTTCCTGGGTCTGTGATGGTCAAGCTTCCTTGGTTGTGATAATGGCTCGGTATCCCTGATTCTAAAACTGCCCTCTGACCCGGTTCAGTTACTCAGCAAATGGCTTATCAAAGGGAGAAAAGTTCATCAGTGGCGCCGGTGGACTCTCGCCAGGCAGGCACTGCTATTAAAATGTTTCCAAGAAAGTCACATTATCTTAGAATAAGTCACCAATGCTGCCTGTGGGGAGGAAGTTCTCCGTAGTGTTAAGGCTGACTGGAAAGGTGCACCGTGGGTTCTTATCTGATGACATTCTTGTGCAGAGGACAACCATGTACTAATGCAATTCAACCTGACGATAATTGGAAATGAGGGGCCATTAGGCGTCCCTTTGAGGAACAGACTCTATAAACCATCAGGGCTTTATCTAGATTTTGAAAATCACATTTGTGCTTCACGGTGGGGGAGGAGCCGGCTGAGAATGTATTAGTCTGGTCATTCAAAGGTTTAATGCAAGAGTCTTTTTTCTAAGTCGTTTTGATGGGAAAAAAAACTCTGTGCAATCTGACCTAAAGTGGGCCTGTTTTTTAAAGAAAATTAGACACAATATGGCGTCTTCCGCCCTTCCTCCTTCGTCAATCCAGATCCCCTGATGATGCTCTCCTTAACTCCATATACCTTTCCTTCCTCACCACGTGGTGGGGGCAGAGGGAGTTGTTACTCTACAGGACTATTTCTCCTGTCCTCTTTGTTAGCACAGGCAAGTGACCTTAACTTCCTGCACCTCTAATTGTAACAGAATATGGTTCACACAGAAAATCTGCGGTTTCACAACAATAATGTTTTTGCGTTGATGCGTTGATGCAGCGCAATGGTGCTCTGTTATTTGTAGGGGTGTATCATAATTAAGGGAAGTCCACACCTGCATATATTCCTTTGTTGTGTTAACATCTGACTATTGGAAAGTGTTCAGTAATAACACGTGAAAGTGTGAATGGTAGGAAAAGTGCCATGCCATGTAAAGAGACAACGTGGCATTCATGTTATAATATAGTAATGCATAGCATTTGATGTCCTTTACCTAACGAAATTGTTCACATGAGATGTAACACATTTTGATTTGAATGTGTGCCATATCAAAGTTGCAGATATAAGTCATTAGTTATGTTTAATGTGTAAAATGTCATGAGCTGTTTGCAATAAAAATTAAATTGATGTGCTTGTAATGCAGTAATGTAGAAAGGCCTAAATGAAATGCTCACTTGTTTGTATTTGAAAGGCCTATGCGTTTTACTCTTATGTTGGCTGATTTCTGTAGGCCTGAAATGTATTTTCCCTGGGGGTTCAGGAGTAGGGTTGCTAATAAAATTCATGGGAGAACATCCTTTACAACGCAGATTTTACTCCGCAAGGCTTTCACAACGCGTCCGTTACAAAGCAAGTCGTAACCACGACTTGCGCTGGAGGGCGCTAGAGGATTAAGAATAGTATATTTACTATTCCACCACCTTCCCTAGTGTCCACGGGGACTGGTGTTAGAATAGTAAATTATACTCTTCTCAATCCGCGCCCCCAACGCAAGTCGTGGTAACGACTTGCGTTGTAAGGGACGCGTTGTGAAAGCACGCGTTGTAATGGAACGCGTCGTAACGTCGTACATCCAAATTCATGTGCATGTTGTATTTTTTTTGTTCTCACATTTCTGTTGCAGGTGGAGAAAGACATCTTTGTTCGTTAGAACATCATCTTTTGTTTAGGAGAGTGAGGCTTGAGTGCAAGGAGAGCTGATAATTGGGAGGCAGTGTTCGTTCTCACTGAAGGGAAGCCTGGGAATCAAGGTCATCGAGCTAGGAGCTGGTAGCACCAAATTGAAATTGAAAATCACCTGGGGGAAGTGTCCAGCAAGATGATGTGATCTGTGGGCATGTTTTAAATTTTGTGCTTTTGTAATAGGGACAGTGCCCCAGGGGGGAGTCAGGAGATAAGGTGAGGAGATCGAAGGAGAGAGAAGGAGCATCTTAGAAATAGCTTCATAGCCTTTAGCTACTTGACCCATACAACGTGAGTGCACTTCTTAGGAAGTCTTCTCGCGCTGACACCTTTTCCTGATCTTGCCTGGGAAATGTTAAGTAGGGATGTCACGATAGTGTTAGTGCAGGGATAGAATAATGCTCTTTATACATTCGCAGATGAAGAAGGCTCTTGACGTAGGGGCAATAATTTCCTGTGTTCTGCTTCTGGAAATTGTCATTTTGCTTATGATCCATCGCATAAGATGAGCTCATAGGTTTGGATTTGTATTAGTACCTATGTAATTTTACAACCTCGTAATAAGGGTCTTGTACATCCAGTTGTTTTTGGCGTTTTAATAAACCCACTAACTTGGAATTCGGAGTCTGTGATTCTTCAGAGTTGTGGTTCTAATAAATTGTGGTTCTGTTTAAATGAGTTATTTCTCCCCTCTACACTTCTCAGCAGGCAACAAAGGTCCATTGGCCATGAGTTCCACAGTAACTTGGGAGGAATTCAGCCTCATCAGCATCATGTTTCAAAATGAAAACTAGTCAAAGGCCCAGATTTCCCAAACCGTCACACAACGCAACTGTGTTGCGTGACAGGGAGAGAGCAGGAAAGTGCCATATCTATAGAAAAATGGCACTGTCCTTCTTTGGTGCACACTCATGCCACCAAACATTATGCACACACCTTCGCACCACAGCACAAACGTGCCTGCATGAGTCTAGCTGGAAACTAAATCTAACAAAAAACATTTTGCTCAGGTTTGCATCACTTTAGTGACGCAATCCCAGCACAAAAGGTTTGCAACTCTACCCCATATAATTATTGCAAAGTGCAACAATAAAACTGTCTTTTTTTTTCAGGATTATGCAGACGAGAGAGCAAAATGTTGTAGTTAGCAATAAGACCTGTCACGGCCATCATATTTTGTCAGTTTCCCTAACTGACTAAGTCAAATCTTACCTAATTACGTAACACTACTTTTCAGCACTTCAAATATAAATAGCGAAGTACTGACACTCTCTACCTAGAGTATGCTTGCTCCTGAGAAGTGCTGGAACACCCAGATTAAATGGATTGTAGCAGTTTTGAAAAGTGCAGGCACTCTCTGTTTCATACTAAAGAAGTGCAGGTACTCAGTACCAGAGAGTATCTGCCCATTTAAAGCACTGGTGACTTTGTTCTTACAAAGACTACTACCTTTCCTCTCTCAAGAACCTTTAGATTTTGATACTGACTTTGAGCTCAACCCTTGAACTGGAATGCATTTGTAAGGAATTTTGATGAACAAAGTCCTTACCTCACGCCTCCACTACTTATATTAATCTCCGCCACTTTATTTATACCCCGATGTATTACAGTCTCTCTTTCATACCTCCAGTCTTCAAGACTATACGCCTCTAAGCTGCTACATCACTCATCCAGTGATGTAACAAATGCCCCCCACAACCCCAACAGTATGGGGGCCCCTAGCTCCAGAAGGCCCCCTCAGCACAGTACCTTGGCCTGTGAGCTCCTGAGTGAGTTCGGAGGGGGGCCCTGCCATGCACCTTGCAGAGCGGCCCCGAAAAAATGTGTTATGCCACTACGCTCAATGTAAGGTCTTTACCATCGTGGGCGTTTTCCACTTGACTGTCTCTTCCTAAATCACTGTTATGCTTTTGGAGTTGCAGATCCAGAACCAAACATAATACTCCAGGTGAGTTCTCTAGAAATGGGCACAGTAAGTGACATGAGATCTTGAAAATAAGACAGAATTATTCAGGAGGGTTCCAAAATTACACACTCTGCTCTTTGCAGAGCCTGCGAAGTGAGACACTTAGTGCCAGATTTATGAAGGTTTCATGCAACGCAATGCAGCACGACAACCAATATGTGGTGCTTTTCTGCTATCCGCCTCTGCTGGTGCACAGTCTCCTGCCTAGGCCCACTGCAGGCACCCTTGCACGGTGGTGAAAGGGTGTCTGCGTTGCAGGCAGGATTGTTTTTGTGCAGGAAGGGAAATCTACCTGCACAAAACAATCCTCTGAGGCTTCTTCTTCTTTCTAAGTGTGCTTCAGAATGCAGTACTCTTAACAAGAGGAAACCACAAGGAGAAATCAATATATTTCTCCCTGTTGCACCTTCCCTAGGAAGACGTAGCTTTATGATGCATGCCCAACTTTACCAGTGTTGGTAAATCTAAGAATGCGCCAAAATCCATGGGTGGATGCATGGGAACACCAATGCTTCAAACATGAAATGCCTTTCCAGGGCAGAGTAATGCAAGTTAGCAACTTGCTTCGTAAATCTGACTTAGAAATTGTGTTGCCCTTGCAACACCCTACCATGCAATTCCTTGATAAATCAGTCCCTTAACCCCTTCCCTGCGAGGCATATTCCCCCGCTGTGCTGGGGGGTGGGGGGGGCGTGCACAGCTCCCCGGTGCTCATGACGAGCTCAGCTTGTCATGAGGCACAGTGCTCGTGTGCTCATGACGAGCTGAGCTCGTCATGACCACACCCATTCCCGTGGAACGCTCAGCACAGCAGGGGAATTATCCCCGCGTGTGAGCATTCCACGGCTCATGACGAGCTCAGCTCGTCATGAGCATGGAAAAGGTTAATCTTGGCACTTTAAGTTCTTACAGATAGAAGAACTAGTACGAGCATAGTACAAACTCCCTGTTTACAGTGGCCTTTCTCCTTTTACAGTCCTTTTCTCTCTCTCACTCATGCTCCGCAGTGTTTGAAGCTGCTAAAGGCAGTGCTATGTCTTGTATAAGCACAAATATGACAAATATTCATTTCCTCATATTGCTGAACCATGTGTCCTTTCCCCCCTTGTCTCTTCCTTTCTTTGTCTGTACTCTGCAGATCATTGGAGCCACTTAAGAGCAGCTTTAATAGAGCAATTGTAAGCGTCTTACATTTTTTTGCAAGCAGACCCATAATATTCCTAGTGCAACCTGACTGAAAATAAAATTCCATATGGTGTTAGTACTTCAGAGAGGACTTCCGATTCCCCTGTAATTCCTGATTTCTTAGTAGCAGCTAAGGGTTGAACCTGGAATGAGCTACATTTTCCCCAGACCTAAAGTTACCAGAAGTCCTGGTCTTGGCAACTCCTGAGTGGGGAAAATCTGGCCATTTATCAGGCCACACATAATGAGGGTCTTGATGCAATTTAGCTTTAAACCAATGCATTAAATGGGGATAAATTATCAAGATTGCTCCTGGTCTCAACTAAACAATGAATACTTGCGGTACAGTGAATTTAAAATGTGTGGAAAGCCAACATCTTGAGAACATATTGCTCACCAAGGGTCATGGAGCAACATAATATAGGAAGTATTTGTAAACCACACCATCATCGCTTGGGGTTGCTTTGTGCTAAATAACAGTTGTTTATTGTTACCCATCACATTGGTACTCATATTGCCCTCAGAAGGCTAAATGTTTAAGTGGGCCCACCAGGACTCAAACCTGTACCACGAGGTCTAACACAAATTCCTGGACTGGATCCATTAGACTGGTGAGCCACCAGAACCAATACTGAAGCAGCAAGAAAATATTTTTACAGCAGCTTTCCTGTCAGTCATACAAAGTATAATGCCACCCATGGGAGCCCATGCACACTGGGTATGCAGGTCAGCCAACGCAACCTGCGTGAAATGCTTCATGCACCTTTCACTTTAGATATCATGTTTTTCTTATATCCTGTCACTGTATAAGTCCCCCGTAAGGTAGGCCTTTCAGCCCGCAGGTAGGGTGCATGGTTCTAAGTGTGTTGGTACCCTTGCACGAGTAGAGGTACCCCAACAAACCCCAGACTCCAATCTCTGGGCTTTGTAAGTGGGGAAGATATTTTAAGGTATGTGGTGGACAATGGCAACTTGAGCTGTCCAACTACAAAATGGCTTCTCCGAACCTGGTCATGTTCGGTGTTAAACATGTTGGAATCATGCAACTACACTGATTCCAGTGCTGGTTGCATGATACCATGTACTGTCGGGGGGCTCCTTAGAGAACCCCCCTATACCTACATGTGTAGCCTTGCAGGGTCTGCTTGCCAGCTCATGCTGCTACTGGCCCCAGACACTGTTCTGCCCCTCTGATGATGAGCTTAACTCGGGCAGGGGTGTAGGCAGAACAAAGGATTTCCTGTAGAGGAGTGGTGTGACCACCTCCCCTTTAGAATTAGGTAGGGTGGGGGTGCTTGCGAGCGCCTCCAGGCTGCATTGAAGGACACATTTGGTACCTTCCTTGCGTAAAGCAGTTTCCACTAGTACAAGAGCCATTGACTTCTGCTTGGGCGCAAAACTAAACAAAGGAGAGGGGAGTGACCACCTCCTTGTCCAGCTCCTCCCTCAGGAGGTCCCCAGAGTACCTCCAAGTAGCCGCTTGAATCTGCATATCTTGAATCTTGGCCCCTGGAAGCATCTGACTGGTTAGGTCCTCAAAGTAGTATCCTTGACCCCTCTGATAGGTGGGTCACTGCATAAGGTTTCCTTCTCCCTTTTAGGGTTAGTTAAGGGCTCCCCTGAGGGTCAAGGTTTGTCAACACCTGTCTTCAGACACTTCTGCTGTTGGATGCTGGAACTCTGCTGCTGGATAGAGATTGAGCAAGGACCCAAGACAATATTGCTCCTGGTAGGAAGACTCCTACTGCATCTTTGTCTCCGTGCTCTTCCAAGCTTCTGCAAATCTGTGGCCGTGCATATCCCGAGTCTCCGATGACTCTGCATGCATCCAAGCAAGAAGGAATCTCCCTTGGAGTGAAGGAGTCACTTCCCTGCATAGCAGGCGCCTCAACATAGACTGGTTTGCTGATCCTGCTGTCCCATGGATACTTCCTAGCTCTGCAACACAGGTGATAGTTTTTTGGCTCCCCAGAGGCCTGACCAGTCTTCTCTGCAACGTGGGAGACTGTAAACCCTCTCCAGCCGACCTGAACCACATCCCTCTGCACCGTGTATGTTTGCCGCTGCAGAGGCTTGTCAACTTTTCTGACTGAAGATCTTTGAGCTCAAAGAAGCCTCAAGCATTACACAGCTCCAAAATTGGCGTCCTGCATGCATCTCCTGAGATGTAGGGATCCTGCTTCTGTGCGATGATGAGGCCTCCTTTCCATCTGTATCTGCTGCTAGAGGGTCCTCCTGGGATCTCTATCAATTCCTGCTGGCTCTACTGCGTGCTGAGGACTGGCACTGACTTATCCTTGCTGGGTTAGTCCCACAGACCTTGCTGGTCTGCAACCAAGCACTGTTTCCTGCAACCCAACTGTTGCATTTGCCAAGACTTGTTGGTTGTCCTGCTGGCCATTGACTCTGCTGCATTATTTGACTGTCATGGGACAGCTTGTGAAAGGCTCCTGTGCTCCTGCATCGTCACCTGGGTTGCACAGCTGCTTCATAGAGACCTTCATGCTACAGCATGTACCTCCGACAACTGGTGCATCATGATCTTGATCCTCCTGGACACCTCCAGGTGGTTTGGACCTGGTTCCCTCTGCTTTCAGGTAGCTGTCATTCAGAATCCATGATTGGGTTCCACCAACCTGGTCCAGGAGACGCTGTAGCTGCGGACTTCCAAGATCCTCCATTGACATCAACGGGCACTTCCGACTCCACTTTGCACCTATGCACCTGGGCTCCCTGGCCTTCCTTGATCCAACTAGTTTCCTCATGGTTCTTTGGAAAAGGTCCGAAACCATAAAATACCAACCATGACTTTCCCCGTGTTATTCTATTGAGGTTTGACCCAGTGTAACACCTCTGCACCCGGGCACCTGGTGGTCCCTGGCTACTTACCTTTGGTGGTTCCGTGCTTCCTCTGGCTTCTTCATCCTTGGGTATCAGTCTTGTTTGGTTACTTACCTCACATACCATTTTTTTAGTATATGGTTTGGCCCCCCTAAAGGAGCGTATATGTTTTTCTATGCTTACTTACCTGTACTAAAGTATTTCTTTGTGTGTATTGATACCTCCAGGTAGGAGATATACCATGTAGTTATAAAAATGGAAGTATTTTCCTAACACTGGTGTGGTTCTTTCTTGTATGTAAGCTCGCTGAATGACTAGTGTGGTAAATGCACTCACTTTACACCCTCCTGGAGAAGCCTTACCTGCTCTCCACAGCTACCCCTTGAGACTCTGGTTATCAGGGACCATTACAATTATCACTAAGGGTTGCCTGGACTCAGTGCAGGTCACCTCACTAATAGGTGTACACCATATACTGAGCCAGCCTCCTACACTCTACTTGTAGCATTCAATCCATTTGAGGGAACTAAAATCCATCTAGCAGCATCCAGACAGGAATATTCTGGGGCTGGGCAGATGGAGAAACACACAGGACCCCGTTCAAAGAACGGGGAGAGAGTTGTAGGAAAATAATTGACATAGGCATAAAGATTGAGAAAACACTTCAAGTTTGCTCAGGAGCACCGCTTGAGTTTCTCTTTCTTTACAATCCTACTTCCATACAATCGAGTTGGCTTGAAAATTCCTTTGGGACAGAGAAAAAAAACAAAAATGCTCTCTAAGCCCACCTATAGAGGTAGAGCACAATATATACGCAGGGGAGACCACTAGATAGTTAGGCATCTCTTGACAAGCATCTGGTCCCAAGCATTCAGTCCTGATGTAAGTGAGGATCCCACTTGTATAAAAGTATTTTTCTTCAAATCCATGTAAATGGTCTGGATGGTCCCGCCAGAGGTCTACGCAAGTTCACACAGCAGCTGTTACCGCTGGAGCACTCTACCCAGTAGGGACCTGCTGAAAGGCTGCTGACAGCCATCATTAAACCATCACATGACAGGTCATTTAGGTCTCTGCTGGCTGATCCCGCAGCCCATGACCCAACAGACATGCCTGACACCTTGTGTAGGCCGCAAATGAAATGCATCGGAATCCAATTAAATAAAGCAGGTCTACACCAAAAAAAACTAAAAACTATCTTAGTAACGAGCACTGCGGACAGGGGAGCTATAAAATAAGATGTCGGATGGCCAGAATCCAGGATCCCTCCCGGCAGACAATCGAAGTCTGTCCTAATGGTTTCTGACCCGCCATGTTTCCACGACGCCTGTCCATCTGCACAATCACTCAGGAAACCTGCTCGACACGGGTTTTCTCACTCCCGGCCCGAGGGAAGCATCTAGCCAACATCTGCCACTTAGCTTGCAGCATGTTTAGAACTGAGAGGAAAATGCAGCTCTGGGCAAGAATTCTGCTTCAAATACAAAAGGCAAATGCTGGTTCTCCGAGTACTGTGTGGCTGAAGAACTGAAAGTTACCTAGCTTTAAGCCACTGGAAAAGTTTGTGAAAACAACGCTCCAACTTTATAGGAAAGGGGAAAAAAGAACTTATCAATTGAAAGAGCAACAATAAAAGATGATTGCTTCCTCAGGCCAGAAGGTTTGGAAGATTTAAAGTTCTGTTTTTAATTCCCTGTATATTGCTGCTGAAGGAGTGGGAATTAAAGAGACAATGCGCATAAAAATTTGGCTTCGCTTTGGTTCTGCAATTGATGCCTTACCACAGACTTGCAAGAGCAAGTGAGGATTATGGAAGAGGGGCCACGCTATATATTTGATTCGATTTCTGCTTTCCAAAATACTGAAGTTGTATTCTGTTCTGCACAGTAATCGTGAAGCTATGTTTAACGCTTTTTAAAATTCGGAAAATAATAATAATAATATTATAAGCCTCTTAACATAAAAAGTAGTATTTAGGACTCTCAATGGCAATCAATAAGCAGGGCTGTTAGATGCACAGAGTGGCTGTGACGATGAGTGTCCCTTTAAAATCAGGCAACATGGCAGTACATGCAGGGTTAGCTCAAGCTAAGAGACTCGGGGGCATATTATCAACAACTAGCGATACTAATCGCTAAATGAGCTTAGCGATATTTTTTTTATCGCCGCGCATCGCCGGATTGTATCGCAGCGATAACGTGCTATTAGCAACGTTTATCTCCAAAGCGATAAAATTTCCGGCGATAGCGGCGAAATGCGTGAATATCGCTGGAATCCAGCGATTTTCAGGCATTATCGCTAATAGGGTCTTAACCTGAATATCCACCTCCCATTGGATATACAGGTTGAGAAGTGGTCAGAGCAGCCGTTAGGTTTTGGCGATATTCGCGCTTAGAGCGAATATTTTCATCGCTACGCCTGCGTTGATAATAGGCGATAGCGATGTTAGCGACTGCTTTAAGTCGCTAACAGGTTGGGTACGCCCACTTTGCAAGTCATTAGCGATAAATATCGCTGACATGCAAAGAGGGCCCCAAACCGGTCGCTATCGCCTACAAGCTGTCGCTAACTGCTGCTAGCGACAGCTTGCTAATAGGGCGATAAAATTATCGCCGCTTTTCAGCCAAAAACGGCCACAAAAGCGGAGATAATCTCATATCGCCCGCCTTGATAATATGCCCCTCGGTTTTGCAGAGGAGTTTAGTAAAGGAACGGGTCAGAAAATAAACCAGGCAAACAAATAAAAAGTGGGGCCCCATTAGTGAATCAGATAGCTAAACAAGTGGTCAACATTTCAATACGGCGCAGTTTTGAACTTGAAAACTTCAACTGAAAAGGTTTTTTTGCAAGGTATGTGAGACTGCATTCACTTGTGCTTGCAGGCAATGTCTGTGGTAATATCAGGGACATCAACAGCAAAAACTGACCCACCAGGACGTAACACATGCTCAGAAACAAACAAAACTACAGCCCCCAATCTGTTCTGTCAGATCAGTCCATCTGGCAATGCCACCTGCCCGGTAGGCCAGTTATATCCGGGAAAGGCTGCTTTGTTGATTAAGTGTAAGCTGATCTAAGTCAAGACTCACTTGGCTTCCCTTGATCTGCAACAAGGCTTAATTTGTAAACAAATGAAATGCTGGGGTCCAAAGTTTGGACAGATAGTCGCTGCTGGTGCTCTTGAATTTCAGTGTGCAAAATACCAAGATGGCGTAGGCTTGATTCTACCTCATGCCTCTTTAATCCACCACCACCCACTCTCTGCCCCTTCACTTCACTTTTGCAGGTTCAAGTTCTGTCCCTTTGTCACATTTTTCTGAGTGCCGGTGGGCCCCACCTGCAGCCACGTGCTCAAATTAACCACTGCCTAAGAGCAACACATAATTCAAGCCCTGATTGCTCTCACTAGAATTAGAACCTCTGACCTACAAGTTTAATGCAGATCCAGGAAATCAGTGCAATAGGCCACAGAGTGTTCTCACTGGAATTAGAAACTGTGACCTACAGGTTACAGACAGACCTAAGTAAGTCCTAACAATAGGGCTTATTTACTGGAAAGTCAAGCAGCGCAGCAAGTCACCTTGCTGCTCTGTGTGACAGGGAAAGGGCAGGAAAGCGCCAGGTTTAAAAGAATATTGTGCATTCCTATGTTGGTGCCTGTTTTGGCTACCTGGCACCAAAGCAAGCACCCTTGCACCATGGTGCAATGGTGCATGCATTGTAAGGAGGGTTGTTTTTATGCAGGAAGGGACACTCTCCTGCACAAAAACAATCCCCTGAGGGATATTCATCCTGCAGCACACATATGAACATATTTCTCCTTGTTAAGTCTCCCCTGAGAAGGCGTATCTTTTTGACACATTCCCACGTCTACCACTTTTGGTAAATCTGCGAATGCGTCAAAATCCATGGTAGTTGTGTGGAAATACTCACGCAACGCAAATGGATCACCTTCCCAGGGCAGATTAATGCAACACAATGATTTGCCCTGCCTTGCGTTACTCTGATTTATAAAGCCACTCAGGGCTACCCAGAGTGGCCTTGCATTGCTTCATAAATCGCATTTTGTAATTGTGTCGCTCATGCATCATGTTATGTGTTGCAAGAGTGACGCAACTCCTCCAATAAATATGCCACTTAGTTCCTAGAAAGAAGGAGAAAATAAACAACTTTGCTCTATGTTGACCCTCCCCTCAATCAGCCTGACCCTGCCTACATCCACTGCCTCAAGCCTAACCACTGAGGTAAGTCCTAGTGAACAAGAAGAGGATAAGCAGAGATTTTATGAACGAGAAATACAGCTGGTTCCTGGTCTTTTTCAATGAAGAGAAACAAGCCAGCAGCATTAGGGCACCACCACTAGGTGCCTCAGATTGCAACAAAAGTCAGGAAATGTAGTATTTTATTACTCCATGTGAAGCACTTCTATTTTGCCATGGGCCTCTAATACACCCAGTGCTTAATTTGAGCTTGTGGTTGCAAGCAGGCCCATCACCAGCCGTGGCCCGTGCATATTTATTGGAGGAGTTGCGTCACTCTTGCAACACGTAACATGGCCTGTGCAGGTAAGAGCGGTAGGGTGGTGGGGCCGGGTGGGGGCGAATTTCTATGGACGTTAACGAGGGGAAATTAAATAATTAATTTTCCCTTACCATCTGTCGAAATCCCTCTTCACCTGGCCCCACTGCTCTTACCTGCACAGGCTGCCGCTGCCCATCGGCACTCATTTTTTGGGGACCAGCACTTATTTTCCCTCAATAGATTTGGATTCAGAGCTAAACAGAGAAAAACACAAAAGGGGGAAATAAGGATTATTAGAACATTGGAATGTTGGGAGCTCCATTGAAAACAATGGAGTGCTCTGGGCTTATAATGGCTGGTATAAGCCTGGAGCTCCAACATTCCAATGTTGCTTTGTTCACAGCTCTGGCTGTGAACAAAGGCTTCAGGGAGCCTGAGGGGATTCCAATCCCCTCACGCTCCCAAAAGGCTTTGCTTTTTTTTGTTCGAACATTCTGTCCTCTAGTGACAGAAAGTTCTAATAGCCTTATAGCCCTTCGTAGATGGGCTATACCGCTATTAAAGTGCCTCTCCCTTGTTAAAGGCCCTCGCCTTCGGCTCGGGCCTTTAACGCTGGAGAGGGCCTTTAATAGCCGGTATTGCCCTCTACGGCGGGCTATAAGGCTACAGAAAGACAGAAAAACAATGGCAAACAGAGTAAACACTAATGAAAACGATCTTGCAAGATCAAATGAAGAGCTGGCAGTGTCTGGTGGATTATTCAATGGGCATTAACCTCTTCGACGCTGATGACGGAACCGCTCCGTCATCAGCCGCGGTAGAGCTGTGCTGATGACGGAGCGGTTCCGTCATTGCCCGCCCGACGCACCTGCGCTGTGCTGATTTCGCGCCTGTGCGGCGCGTTCTATTGAGTGGGCGGGGCCATGACAGAACCGCTCCGTCATAAGCACAGCTCAACCGAGACTGGTGACGGAGCGGTTCAGTCACCAGCGTGTGAGCGCCGCGCGGCCCCCCGCCCCCTTAGCGCTGCGACGGAATAGCCGCCGCAGCGAAGGTAAGTGCAATTAATATTACTCCGTGCACCTTGGTATTTTATACTCCAACCTTCATTGCCACCGGCCACAGATTTCTGAGCAAAACTTTGAGCTCCAGCACTTAGGGCCAGATGTACGAAGTATTTTTGCATGCGCAAATGGGTTTGCGACCTGTTTGCACATGCAAAAATACCTAAGGGCCATGTACAAACCCCAATTAGCGCATCGCAATTTATTTGCGACTCGCTAATCAGGATTTGCGACTCGCTATTAGGAAGGGTTGTTTCAAGGGCGTCCCTTCCTAATAGCGAGTCTGAGCCCCAAGTATGACTGTTTTGCGACTGCAATTGCGGTTGCAAAATAGACGCAATTTACAACCTACTTTAAGCAGGTGGTAAAGCATTCTCAAATGGGAAGGGGTCCCCATGGGACCCCTTCCCCTTTGGGAATGCATGGTAAGATATTTTTAAGGGCAGGCAGTGGTCCCAGGAACCACTACCTGCCCTTAAAAAATGAAACAAAAACGTTTCATTTTTTTTAATGCATCCTGTTTTCCTTTAAGGAAAACAGGCTGCATTAACAAAAACTGCTTTATTTAAAAGCAGTCCCAGACATGGAGGTCTGCTGAGCCCAGCAGGCCACCATCCCTAGGAGGGCTAGCCATTCCCTATGGGGTCGCAAATTGTGAGTGGATCATTAAAGCCTTGCTTTTTGCGACCCCATTGGGTATCGCTACCAGTGTCTCTGACACTGTTGTACATTTGCTTTTGCGATTAGCAAATTTTCACAATTTGCCAGTCGCCAAAGCAAATGGTCATACATCTGGTCCCTATTCTTTAACAAAGTAAACACTGCCACGCACATTCTTGACTGAGACTGAGAGCCACGTCCAAGAGCACAGTGTTCCTCTCTGTAGGTCAAGGACGGAGAACATCCTTTTCAACGCGGATGTTACCCCGCAGTGCTTTTACAACGCATCCTTTACAACGCAAGTTGTAACCACGACTTGCGCTGGAGGGCGCTAAAGGATATAGAATAGTATATTTACTATTCCAACACCTTCCCTACTATCCACGGGGACTGGTGTTAGAATAGTAAATTATACTATTCACTATCCGCACTCCCCCAACGCAAGTCGTGGTTATGACTTGCGTTGTTAAAGACGCGTCGTAAAAGCACACGTTGAAACGGTACGCGTTGTACCGTCATACATCCGTCAAGGACATCTGACATCAAATGCACATTTCTTCACTTGAAAACACTGCATGATCCTAGCCTCGTACTTCAGTTACATACCTTCCGAAACCCGGACACATTAGGAACAGGTTTAAAACTGCTATTAAGTACTACATAAACACATTAACAGGGTGGTTTAGACTGATTGTTAATTAAGGGTGGGCGTAGTTCGCGAAGTAGCGCTACGCGAAGCTACGCGAAGTGCACTTCGCACTACGCGAACTTCACGTGGCACTACGCGAGCTGCGTATTAGCATGTTCGCACTGTGCAAGATGCGTTTTCAATGATTGCACAGTGCGGACAAGCATCCGGCACTGTGCAAGCATTGAAAATGGCATCTTGCACAGTGCGAGCTGTAGTTTTCTGCTGCTCGAGTAGATTATTACTCGAGCGGCAGCTTTCTCAACGCGAACAGGTAGTTTCTCATTGAGAGCTGTCGCGAGCATGCGCAACCACTCACAATGAGAAACCTGACCTCCTCGCGTTGAGAATCTCGCCGGGATGTCATTTTGCTTGCTTGCGGTCGCGAACATGACGTTCAGGACCGCGAACAAGCAAAAAATGACCGCTGCACTACGCTACGCTGCACTACGCATGTTCGCACTGTGCTACGTGCAGCTCGCGTAGTGCGAAGTTGCGAAAACTTCGCAAACTCCACGAGCGTAGCGTAGTGCTTCGCCCAGGGTTATTGTTAATACCAGGCATAAAACTTACTGTGCATCCATTAACTTGTGCAAGCAGTTTTTGCATCTGTTTCACCTACCTTATTAGCCCAACCATTGTGGCTTGCACATGCAAGTACCACTGGGTAAGACCTAGAGGTACTTGGTCACCCACAATTAAGACTAAGCGCAATTTGCCCTTAAGTCCTGACAAGTTTGAACCCGCTTTAGAACTCTTGCAATGGCCTACATGTGCTAGTGACAAGGTAATCTGAACCTATATATATATGTATATCTATGTTTGTGCTGTTTGCACAATGGAGAATATGTGTAGAAGTACTATCCGTATTGGACACCATATTACTGTTCAGCCACTGGTTAGTTTGTGCAACTATAATCAATGATGAGGGGGTCTGGGCGGAAATCTGGCACCCTGCTACAAAAAAAGGGAAAAAAAATACAATAAAAAAATAAAAAATTTGATATATGGCCTTCTCACCTCCTGTGTCGCCTCCACACTTAAGAGGCCTTCACCTGCCTGCCTGCTCATTGCCCCCCCAGTCCTTTCTTCATTAGTATTATTGTATGTGATCCAATGATTGTGATACTAGTGATATGCATTTGTTTTCTATTGTATATTGTCTTCTCTAATTTTTTTCAGATATGTATTGTTTATGCCTTTGCTCTTATGTTTTGTATTTGAAAATTTTATAAAAACAAATTAAAAAAACAAATAAAAACTATAATCCATGATTATATATTTTAAGGCAGTAGCGGCTGCTACCGGATTGGGGGTGGGGGGTGGGGCGGGGAGAGTGGAGGGGGAAATAAAAAATAATAAATGCACTTACCTGGGTACGGCAGTAAGCCGCCTCTCCATCCTCTTCTCTTCTCCTGCAGCAGGAAGCACTCAGCCTCCCAGAATCCTGTAGCCAATCACGGTGCTGCATGACAGCAGTATTGTGATTGGTCGAGCCCTGTGGTTTGGGCACTCAGACAGGGCCTGGGAGACTGTGCATGTTCTCCACTCAGGCTGTGCAATACAGCCTGGTTGTGAACATGCCAAGATGGCCGGCCAAACTGTCATGTGCACTTAGAAAGTGCCTACCACTCCTCCCCCAGCTCTGAACAGCCCAGCCCAGCCCTGCCCCAAACCAGCTTAGCGAGTACGATAAAATAAAATGATTATAATGTTGCGTAATTATCAGTTTATTTTTCCCTTTTGAACTGCTCGGTGAACAGTGGGCCTCAGCGGAGGAGTCACCACTGCCCAGGGAAGTGTCAAGGCTAACGCAGGAGGAAGTGCAAGTAACACTCAACTCCTAATGTAACTTAGCCCTAAAACGAGCACACTTGCAATTGCCACCTTTTTTAACAGCAACTAATGAGTCTAAATGGGCAGGTAAGTGTATTGCATTTGCTAGGTCGCATGCATATTTTTTCTCTGCAGCTGGTGCATTAACCTGCTATGTGACGTTCCCAGCCCTTAGTTTAAGCAAAAACAATGTTCCCACGAGATATTATAGATACCAAATTGGCGACGGTGTTGGAAACTGCAGAAGGAGTGCGCAGCCTTCGGTCTGGAGTTATCACCAATTAATCTGAAAGGCTGCTTGTAACTGTGTAGCTGTGTTTCAGCGAGCCATTGGTTTCCTGGATACGGTGTTTACTGAGCTCGTTATTATGAATCCAGTGTGAAACTGCGCAAATAGATAGCCACAGAAAGGAGGCATTGGCCGCAGGGCTTTTAAACTGGTTTATGGTGGAGCGATGAATCCATGACGCCAAGTGAACCGTGTTATATTTAGAATAAGGCATTTATGACAGTCGAAAATAAGGCTGTTATTACCCCTGTCCACGGGTGCAGCTTCAGGGGTGGTGTTTGGGGTGTGCCACCTCCAAGTAAATGCATCCTTGGCTTGATATTTGGGTCTGGGGAGCCTGATTCGAAACTCCTATACTTCGTTGTTGTTTCTCATTGTCCTCATTGGACTAAAAGGTTTTAACTAGTTATGTTTTTTGTTTTTTTTTAAAATCAGGAACTTAGACAGAGGCCGTCCTAATGCAAATCAGCATTGAACCTGTTCCTCATGGGAACAGTGTATCCCAAATCTAGGTCACTGTTCAGGATACTGTTTTTTTATGGGAAATGTGTAATTCACATCCCTCAAATCTCACTGACTAAGCTACGCCCCTGCCCCTTTTGTGTAAACTAGTTACAACAATCATATCATGCTTTTCCCATTAGGAAGATGGAAAGGAAGAACAACACAAGGTTGTGACAATCTTCGGACAAATCAACAAAGAGAACCAGGCCATAAGGGGCAGCGTCCAGATTTCCTACAATTAAAAACTCAGGAGAGAACGTCAGAGAGGGGCTATGACACCCAGACTACCACTGCTGCTAACTGCTCATACCACCTTACAAAAAAAGGCTGCAGGTGTACCACTTTCTCTATGTAGGCTGCAAAACTTTGGAACTCACTGTAGCCAGAATAAGAGCCACTGCCACTCAACTAGTATTCGGACGACGGGTGCGGGAAGTGTTTTTGCACCAACCTATGATTATTGATGATACATGTGTCTTGGTTGAGCTGGACCCTGGTCGGTCGTTCTGTTCTTCATTGCTCAATTAGTATTCAAGATGATGGAAAATACCTGGCTTTTCCTATTAAAAATCACAAAAAATAGTCGGACAGCTTTAATCAACAGCGCCCTGTAAGGAGAGGGAAGATAGTGACCTTTATCAGTATTGTTGTGAAATATTAGATATCAGGGAACCATAGAGATGGAGGACACCGCAAGAAGATTGAAGATCAGACTACCATAAATCACAACTGGTTCAGCACACACAGCTAAATTAGTTGGGCCCGGGGAAGCTACATGATAGCTAGGCTAAATGATTAAATCAAATAATGGTACCACATTTTAAGAAATTGGATTCTTTGGGGGTGAATGACTACCCACCTCAAGGAATGATCACAATACACTTGCCAGGCTAAACCTTCAAAGTCACTAAATTAGCCCAGGCGGCGAGAGATTTCCTGAACTGCTGACGCCCGTGTGTCCTGGAGTGGTTTCCCGGCTTTGGTGGGTGAGAGCGAGGGGTGCCAGTCGTCCGTCCTCTCTCCCCCACGGGTGCCCCTCCGTTGGCCGGCTCCCGTAGTCCGCCCGGCTGCTTCTGGGGACTGCGTGATCTGTGGGCCACTATTCAGTGGTGCAGCTCTGCTGGTCTTGGGCGGCAATCCTCCTTCTCTGCGGTGGCGATCGTGTGTGGGACTTTGTCGCATGCGGCCTTGTTTTTGTCCGGTAAACTGGTTTCTGCTCCTCCGGACGGTCTTTGTAATTGGGAACCTCACCAACGTTTTGCCGGTGAATGGATCAGTTTCTGGACAGCCATTTTGTGCCCTTCTACTGGCCCTCTCCGCAGCCAGACCACTCCAACCCGGTGAGTGAAGCCAGCCAGTGGCACGGTGATGCTTTGTCCCCTACCGGATAAAAGATCAGCATTCTTGACTTTAACCCCTTTGCTGCGGCCGTGATTTTACCGCTGTGCGGTAAACAAAAGAACAGGGTGGGGCCGTGACGAACCCCAGCCGTCATGCGCACACGAGCACTGCGGAGCGTGACGGCTGGGGTTCGTCACCAGCATGGGAGGGGTTAATGGGACCTCTGATATCTATCCTCTTTTTATAGCGAGTACGAGGGATTTCTTGATTTAATTCCTTCTACAGGCTTTATGCCCCATCCCCCACTATCCTTTTTGTTAACTGTTTCCTGCATTTTTGTTACTGCTGTTTACTACTGGAATCTTCAGTTAGCGGAGCCCCAGCGACATGGCCATTGGCCGGTGGAGCTACCTATGTAGCCATAGAAGAGATTGGCTGTAGTTCTCCCCCTCAGTCGTCACCTACCCTCCGGACTTGGGCACTGTTGCTCGCCTCACCTGCCTTATGGATTTCGACCACAGTATCTTGACATCCCATGACTCCTTCCCCAATCGGTATGTTGACTCTTTCACCCTAACTTTTTTGTGTCCCCTAAAGTACTTTCCTCCTTGCTGGTTATTTCTATGTTATGCTATGCTTTAGTAACTCATGTAACTATGTTATACTGTTTTCTTTTCTATGTTATGCGACGCTTCAGCAACTGATGTAACTATGTACAATGTTCTGAAACAACTTCCTACCTCATATAAAGCGCTCTGATACCTCTGGGTCTAGCCAGTGCTATATAAAACTTTTCAAATAAAATAAATAAATAAGCCTGAGCTCTACACCCTGGTAGCTTTGTCACAGATCAGACAGGGCAAAGTGCACATTTTTTATGCGGTACGAAAAAGTAATAAAGTAAAAAAAAAAACAATAAAAATCTCAAATCTAAACTCAAAAAATAGAGTAAAAGTTCAGAAACAAAATAACATCAAAATCACAAAAACACAATAGGAGGAAATGGAAATTTTATTAAAAAAATGTTAAACGAAATGACCAAAAAGCACGAAGCGCCAATGAAAGTCAAAAGTCACAGTAGACAGAGACCTAGGTGAAATTTGAGGCTAATCATGATGGAGCACGGGTCAGATACATCAACCAGGTTCACCCTGTTCAAAGGTTTTAACTTCTTCTTACTTAAGGCCTGATTTAGATCGTGGCGAATGGGATACTCCAATGCAAATGTGATGGATATTCCATCTGCCATATTACAAATACATTATTTCCTATGGCTCCTGTAATACGGCGGACAGGATATCCATCACATTTGTGACCGTGTATCCCATCCGCCAAGATCTAAATGAGGCCCTTAGTTTTTTGAGTACCATCACATGACTACACTTCTAAAGCCCATCCCCACAGGAACTAAGGTGATTCATATAGAGAATCAAAGGGTGTCGATCAGGGGGCAAATGCAGGGTCTAGTCCAGGTCCAGTTGCCACTGGTCAGCAGAATACTTCCAGGAAAAGGACTCTTGCAGCTTCTTGAATGCCTGTAGTCACACAGGAAGTCAGCAAATTGACCCTTCGAGTTCACATGTTTGTCCTGGGTACAAGAGGGAACATGTCCAGTCCTTCAGGGCTCCTCTCAGGTCACAGACAGCAGGTTCAGTCCTCTTCTGATCTTTATCAGGTGCAGGCGTTTTCTCAAGTGAGTGCCTGGAGATGCCACATTTATTCCTGGTACTAGCTAGTCAGTGGGAATGACTCATGGGCATGCCATAACCAATGAGATAAACTTTCCTGGGGCAAACTCTATTCACTGTGGGCATTTTGAAGATGGTGAAAGCCTTCAGCCACTTTAAACTTTGGCTCTGAGGGCTGGGTGTGTGTGGAGGGAGTGTACCATGGTAGTCCTAGTGTTCAACCATGTATAACACTAAAATCCATTTTGAAGCAGCCACTGTACTCAAAACAATCCCATAGACAAATATCTGGTAGAACAAAAGCAGAGTCCTTCAGCAAGCAGACAGTGGAACCATAAGACTTGTCTTGGCATTCTGTTCTCTCCCCTTTCAAGTGTGCCCTAAATGTTATATGTGATTCTAGCAGACCTGTCAAGCATGATTTGACACTCAAGCAGGATGTCACACTTTAGTATCAAAAAGGATGCCCACAGCCCTCCCCATGCACATTCTGTGGAGTTCAAAGGAGTCATTTCACACCTATTCACAACTATTGAAGGCTAAATACTGGTTGTCAGAACCCGGAGAGTTAATGCAAATTAGCCTCCAGGAACCCCCTTGCAGAGAAAAGGTAACTATAAACATTACTTTTCCTTAATGTATATTAAGATCTGACTTCAGCATTGAATTTAATTTTTAATAACTGTTAATTATCAAGCATCCTGCCTTGTGAGCTACACTGCCTACATAGCGGTGACTCGTTAATGTTTAACAGTGAGAGTTTTATCTCTCAGAAAGGCTTATTTTAACAGCTTGAATTGCAATTTTTACACTGCTAAAGTCAGGCCACAATGGTAGGTGTGAAGCCATCTTTGCACTGCTACTGTAGTAGATGGCACAATGGTTGCTGCAGTCCACCGGTAACATTTAACTACCAGGCCTTGGGTATACTTTGGGCCATACACTAGAGGGTTAATCGCAAGTTAAATATATCAATTAAGAGTATACCAATTCAACCATGTTTAAACGAAGAGCATATGCACTTTACTACTAGTTAGCAGTCGTAAAGTGCACAGAGTTCTAAAACCAGCAGAAATATATAGAGTCCAGCAAAATTCAAAAAAATCCGGGAAAAAGTGGATTTCCCACGCTCATGCTTAGCCCTTGCCTGGTCGAACTGCATTATGATCTCCAAGAGGAGGGAACTGCAGTTTGACCTATAATTTTAATAACTGCATAAATTAATTTGACACTTGCCCTACTCTGAACATACTGATTGGAAATGTGCATAAGGCTTAAATTATAAACTTAATGCATGACATTTTGTAAAATTCACATATAAGAAATTGCATGATTGTTACAAACCGCATGTCAACTATGATAAGCAGGGTGACAAACTGTAATTTCCTAAGTAAGATGAAGTCCTTCCATATTTCCTAATATATAATTCACCTGGATAGCTCAGAGCAGCACATTGCAACTGTTTCTGCACAGCTCTAAATGAACATGTGTGTGTGTGGTGCAGCCTCTAACAGGTAGAGCCAAACACCACATCTCAGTTCCACACGAATGGCAGACCTTCTCAAGTTTGGGCATGAGTCTCATCTTGAAGCAAGTCTATGTTTCTTGGACTTCTTTTTGGCGATCTCTCTACAGACAGCTCTATCTTTCAGGAGACATAATTGTATACATACTCCAGAGAGGCAATCCTTGCTCAAGATTGGATGACTTTTGCATCAATCTCAGTTGTTTGCTCCTGTTTGTTGCTTTCCTCCCTTTTTAGGTCTCGTGACCTGTCAATGCGCATGCGCATTGAGCGGAGCGAGACTAGAGGGGCTTAAACAGACTTTAACTAACTGGCGATTTGATGCTGTGCCCGTGCAGTTTTAGGTCAATGCGCAAGCGCATTGACCTAAAATGCGCGTGCACAGCATCAAATCGCCAGCCATCTGTTCCCCAGCAGCTCTTCCCGCTCCGCCCCACAAGCTTCCCCCAGCGTGCGCTCTGGCTCAGCCGCACTCCTCCCACACCTTTGAAGTGAAGCTTAGCTTCACTTCAAAGGCCCCTGCTGCTTCACACTGTGTCGCATTTCTCCTCCCCCCTCAGCAATGCCCTCCGCCGGCCGTACTTTCACTTTGACGGCCGCAGGCCGTCTCTCGTGTTTCTCCTCCCCCCTCCCAGTGTACTTTTTTTTTTTAAACTTGTTATCTCTACTACCCCTGCGTGCTGTATGTTTATTCAGCAGCAGAAAAATCGGTGCTCGTTTAGCACTGAAGGCTCAAAGGGGCTGCACTTTTAAAGTTTAATTCCCAAACTGCATCGAAAACATAACAACTGATTATACATTGCTGGCCTTTTCAATTTGAATATCAGTAAGTGCCTACAATTATCTATAATATGCATTAGTGTTCTAAATCAATAATAACTTACACTTTCCGTACCTGCAGTATTTCCTTAGAAACTTCAACCTTTTTTTCGTTTTATTCCCCCAACCGCCTTTTACATTCATTTATGCTCTGTCTTAAATATAAAGCACCTTCTTCACAGCTGAAATACGTCTGTGTGTCAAGTCTTCCCACACACGCCATACAACAGTGGCTTGGCAAGACGGAAAAAGTCATGTTTTCTGATGTCCTTTTTTTGGGTGAATAAATACATACTGTTTTTCGATATGTTGAAGCTTTGCATAGGTAAAATTTTGCTTGTTTTCACATTTTTGTTCTGGGTAGGAGTTAAATATATTCTGCTTTTCGAATTTACTTTGCCTTCTGCCTACTGTGGTTTCATTATTCGCATATTTTCTGCAAGGGGGAGCATTGTTTTTAGCTTGGTTCACTCAACATCATATTACATACATTGTTGCAATTCTCGTGTCAGACACGGAGCATCATCTTCAAAGCTGGATGTTGTTTGTCTTTTCAATTTAACCATGAACGGCAGATCCCATAAAGCTGCTTCTTGGCCCATGATAAGCTAACAATATAATAACTCTTCTGTGTGCATCATGTTGGAACTTGGGCAGCACTTTTACTGCCTTTCTGTTGCTTTAACAATCCAAAGTGAACAAGAAGAGGGAAGGTACATGATTGTATAATATTTTACTTCATGATACTTTGCAGTCACACACAGAATTTTATAGTGCTGTTCACATGCAAGGAGGCATTTGTCTTCCTGTCGGTGTATTAAAAAGCCTTGGAATGTGTCTATTGATCTTTCCTGCGGCAAGCATGTAATCCTGCATCAGAATGCATGACCCAGTGTGTAGTAATCGTATAGCTCTTCAATCCCTGATGGCACATCACCCATAATATTATGCTGCATAGCTAAACACGTATAAGGTCCCAAAGGCGAGACCTATTGGCTATGCTAATGCTTGTTGTGATTGACTTGCACACATGTGGTATGTAGAGGTCACTAGAAAATCTGCAACAGAAAAGTGGAAGATACAACATCGATTTTGACAGACTATATCAAAGCATTGGCAAATCCAATTGGTCTTGTTTGTATGCAAAGGTAAGACCTATTGCCATTAATGATGCTTGTTTTTGTAGTGATGTGACCGTTAGGAAAAAGCATCAGGAAACATTTTGCAGACCTACCTGTAGGCCAAAGAATGCCATAAGAATCGAGTTGATTGTCCCCAAAATCCCTTCCGGATCGAAAGGTACTGTGGTTTTGTAGAGTTCCTGAAACATAAGGAGGCACACTAGTTACGGCCAAGAAATGTAGATAACAAAGGCCTACTGGACACGTGCAATCCTGTGCATAATTCGACCCATCCTACAACACAGCATTTAGATGTGACCTTATTATGAATGTCCTGGTTTTTGGTTCCAGTGTTCTTGTCTCCTCCTTTGTCCTGAGAGTTACTGATACCAGGGTGTGATACATGTGTATTATTATATGGAGTTGATGTGGGTCCTCACCGTGTAATAATGACATAGTTCCGTATCAGGTACAGTTAGGTTTGTTTGTAAAACTTTAGCCTAGTCCTGGGTCGCTGTGGACCAGAGCAGCCAGTCTTTATCAAACGACAAGTGTAAAGCATTAAGAAGTACCAAAACAGTAGAATAAGTAGAAAACACAACACAGTAAAAATCTAACCCCAATTTATAGAAATAAGTAATATTTGTATCTTATTTTTATCTTTCAATTTACACCTGAATGACAAAAATCCCCCGGACGAATTCTGAGATATGATTTTTAAAAGAAATATTAAATCACTGCTTTTTCACCCAATGCATTAAATCATTGTAATCAACTCAATATCAGTTTAGGGTTAGCCACAACAAGGAAGTTGAAACCACTATCTAGGCACTCTTAGATGGGCAACTCTGATAGACGACCAGTCACAGGGACCACATAGGTCTAGGAAGACAGTTACCTGTCTCCAGTTCAGTTCCGAATCCTTATGCATGACGGATATTAAAGTCAATGAAAATGGTTCTGGTGGAATGGATACAGGGTGCTGAAGGATGCTGAAGATGCAGGGGATGCTGAGCTGGTGTGGTGGGTCTTCCTGTGGCCACCCCTCAGTCCTCAAGCTTGAGGGAGGGCAACTTCCCACGGTGTCCTGATGAAGTCCAGTGCCAGTCCAGTTGGCAGAGGATTACTGGTCTACAGTTACAGCAATTTCAGTGGAATCTTTTAGTTGGCAATAACTTTCCTGCAGGGTGAGCAAATTGCACTTTGATGACCTTCACAGGTCCAGTGCACAGTGTACCTTGTGAAGATCGGGACTCGGTCTCCTAGGCTGCATTTAGCCATCCAGCAGCGGTCAGGGTTCTTGGCGCGGAGCTCTCAAGGGTGCAGTGTTCTCCACTTTTATGGCCCTGTGGTTGTAATAGGGAGTCAGCCAACTGACTCTTGGAGTCACTTCTTTTGTCTGGCACATTAGGGCAACTTTTCTACTAGAGGAGCACTGCAGTGACAGACCTCTCTTTGTCAGGCCTCCGGCTTAGCAAGTGCAGTCCTTCTTAGGTGCAGCCTCTCTTTGCTGGGTGCAGGGAGCAGCAGGACAGTCCTTCTTTGGTCTTCTTTCCAATACAGTAATGATCTGAAGTCTAGCTGATAGGGGAGACACTTTTATATCCTCTACGAACATAGGGGGTGGTGGCAACTAACTAGCCAATGGGCTTCTGTGTCCCCTCTTGCCTAATGACGACTTCCTGTGAAGTGTGGAATCTAGCTATCTCAGGGAGCACTCTTCTGCACACTCCCAACATGGGTATGAGTATCGTACAGTGGTGAGGCATACAGTGGAGTGGTGTAGAGTGAACTAGCATAGACTCGAGTAGCATAGAGTTGAGTGGCATAGAGTGTAATTGCATACAGGGGAATAGCGTACATTGGAGTGTTGCAGAGTAGAGTGATGTGGAGTGGAGTAGAGTAGAATAGCGTACAGTGGAATGGCAAAGAGTGGAGTGGCAGAGTGGAGTGTGGTAGCATGTAATAGCATACAGTGGAGTAACATATAATTCACTGGTGTAGAGTGGAGCAGCGTACAGTGGAGTGAGGCATAGTGCAGTGTCATACGGTGGAACAGAGTACAGTGGAGTGGCGTAGAATGAAGTGGTGTAGAGTGGAATAGCATAGAGTGGAGTGGTGACAGTGGAGTTGCTTTGAGTGGAATGGTGTAGAGTGGAGTTGCATACAGTGCACTGGCATAGAGAGGAGCGGCATACAGTGGCATAAGATACAGTGTAGTGGCATATAGTGGAACAGCATAGAGTGGAGTGGCATAGAGTGGAGTAGCACAAATTGGAGTGGCGTGCAGTACATTGGCATAGAGTAAAGTGGCATACAGTGTAACAGCATTTAGCAGAGTGGCGTACAGGAGAGTGGCATAGAGTGTAGTGGCCTAGTGTGGAATAGTGCAGAATAGACTTTTGTACAATGGAGCTGCATAAAGTGGTATAGTGTAGAGTGGATCGTAGTACAGTGTAGTGGCATATAGTGGACTGACATAGACTGGAATGTTGTATTGTGGAGCGGCATACAGTGGAATAGTGTGCGGGGGAGTGGTGTATAGTGCAGTGGCGTAGAGTGGAGTGTGGCAGATTTTAGTGGCATACAGTGGAATAGCCTTGAGTGGAGAGGTGTAGAGTGGAATGGTGTACAGTGGACTGGCTTAGAGTTGAGTGAAGTAAAGTGTAGTGCCTTATACTGGAATAGCATAGAGTAGAGTGGCGTAGAGTGGAGTTCCAAGTTCCATGGACAAAGTTCTTTTGCCAATAAAGTGTCCTTGGGCAAACTCAAGCTTGCCGGAGTATGTGTTGATTGAAGGGCAGGCATGTGGAGCTGATATATGGTGGTCATCCCTGGGTAGTTATAGTTGGGATTGAAGTTCCATAGACAAGGTACTTAGAAAATGTTCCCCAAAAAAGCGAATTTACTTCAGCTCCCTCCTGGAAAGTTTCAAGGTGGCCTGTCCTACAGGTGCTGAGAAACAATTACACCAAGTTTGGCAGGAAGCTTGATCTTGGTCTGCAGAGTCTGATTTTTGTGATTTGGTGTAAATCCGTTGGGTCTGAGGGACTCCTGCGAGAGTCTTGTAGGAGCACTATTTCAAGAACAGAGAATTCTGATTGACGCAAGGAATTTTATTTCCCTTGGGCAAATTCGTTCCCACAGATTTCAGACTTCCGCAGGAGCAAGCGCTTTGATTGGCCGCCAGCAATATGAAAAAAGTGCCTATTAAGGCTTGCAAAAGTAAGCTGCATGCCCCCCTCCCCATAGATTTTTGCCTCATTAGATAGGGGTCCCTGGAGTCCTAGAAGGCTTGGGGAGGGGGCCACATGCCCCCCTGCCCTGTGTAATTGTATGTGGTCCCAGGAGATGGGGTCCCCAGGGCCTTTTAAGGCTAGGATAAGGGGGTCATCTGGCACCCCCTCATCTTTTCTTTGGAATTGGCCCCAGGGGATGGGGTCTCCAGGGACAGGTAAGGCCTGTGGATGGGGCTGCACACCCCCTACCCTTAACATGTATGTATTGGCCCCAGGGAATGGGTTTCACCAGGGCCCGAGGGCAACCCTATGCTGGACACCCAAAACGCTGTGCGCAGCATGGGGTTAGCAGCCTACTGTGTGTTTGGCTACAGGGCCTGGTAGCAGGCCAAGCCCTGTGGCCAACTCCAGCTGGGCAGCGTGGGATTGACTGTCTGTGCATGAGTATCTAGAGGAACTTAGTTTTCTCTGAACATTTGCATTCAGATTGAACACTGTGTGCAGTAGAGGTTACCCTTTTATTTGTGGTTGTTAGTTAACATGAAATCCCTATAGGTGAAGCTTGCTTCACCTATAGGGATGTCGATAGACGATAGGCTGTCGACTTGATGGAAACCTTGCTGATAAATGGCAATATTCTTTATTTTAAATGTAAAAGGAACTGGCTGCACTCAGAGCATCCCAAGTTACCTGCGCACAAATGGTAACAGACCTCCAAATGAGAATTGACATCCGATTCCGGACTTTTCTTCTGATGTGTTCTCATGCTTTTAAGTGACCATGTTTATACAATTGAGCCATTGGTGGACCACCGTTTTGGAAAGCTTCTACATGGTTAGTGAATTTAAGGCTCCTGTGACTTACTTTATACCCTCGACATTCAAGTTATAAAAACATGAATGTGATCATAATCATTCTAATGGATGTTATTATATGAATAAAGCATAAAAACTATGAAGAATAAACCAAAAAATAAAAAGAATTTTTGTGAAGAACTTTACACCTCTTGAAGAACTTTATTTAAAGAGTACTTTGGGTGCAAATTGGGGACGCCCCCCAGAACTTGGCGACAGCGCATCAAGTGAATTTTTTCATTCTCATACTCAGGAAGATTCACCAATCAGCACCATTGAAATAAATCCAACTGTATTCAGCTACCCACCAGTGAGTGCGTGAGTCTAACCAACAGTTGGATTGAATTTACTTTATATCATGGCCAGACTGTGCAGAAAGAAGGGCAGTCAAATAGCATTAGACAGCTAAGACAAGCCTCGTCCAGAGTTCATAGCAAATCAGCACTTCTTATTTATTTGGGTCTCACTATGATTGGTAGTGAGAACTCTCGATGTTCCAATCGTAGGTCACCTTACAGATTACTAGCAGTACCTCTCACTTTGATTCGACTCCGATGATACATTCAAGAGCATGATTGGTTGGTAATATGGGACCCAGTAGTGCCCATGTTGGATTAATACGTAATGAACAGGGGTTCTGCCCACATTACCCTCCCATACCTGGGCAAGGAACATCACATGGATGAAAAAGTAGAACAAAAAGGTACTAAGGGATAAATTAAGCAAACGCTACTTCAAAACAGGAAACAATTTATTAACCTGTTTTCTACACTCTTTTTTTCAACAATGAATGATATGATTTTTGCGAAGGACAAAATATTGAATCACAAAAAAGGGGGGGAGGTGACCAGACTATATACAGTAATCAAAAACAGGTAATTACAATATATACAAAATATACAACTATGTACCCTAAACAAAAAGAGAAACAGGAGGGTAAAGAAAACACTATTAATTATCTGTCGACGCAGTCGCGGTCGCGTTTCCGCCAGTAGTTTCTTGTGGCTTCATCAGGACAAGGGTACTGGAAAATATATACACAGATACAATTTAAATAATTCCTAAAAACACACTATGCCGCAAGAAAAAACTCACCCATTTGTACCGATGCAATGACCACCAGAAGGTTAAAAACGTGAAAGTAATGGAGTCAAACCCACGCCTCATTTATAAGGGAAAAAGCAAAAAAAACGAAAAAGCCAAATCTTCACACGGGTGATAAAGAATACACAGATTATAGAAACCCGATCACCACGGTCACATTCTTCTATCCACCATGTGCCTACAGACAGATATCAGAGAGCATGCAATCAAGGATAAGTAGACCACTTCAATTAAACACAGGCAGCCGCCACAAGGTTCTAAATACCTGCGAAATGAAGTACACGTAGCCCCCCCAGAAGGAAGTGCAGGGGCACCACCCTGAGGGGTACAGACGACCTCTTCCTATGGATCAATCAGTTCAAACTCTCCTAGAAGGTATATAGAGAGAGAGCCAAAAATCGGATCTATTAACTATATGGACTACACAGTACCATCGGTAATTAAGGCAAATCATGCCACATACGAGGTTCTAGCCTACCTTCACAAATATCAGTTCTCGATGGAGGGGATAGATTATTTCGTCGGTGTGGGCACACCTGGACTATTTACACGCCCTCAAAAAAGGTCAACAGGGTTACCTGCAGTCAGGATTGGAAAGAACACAAACAAAACACATTCCGCAATTACTACCCACGTGTGCACGGACATTACTCAGGTCTAAACTCAAGATCTACATGCGAGGTTACGATCAAACAAGCCTACCTCTGTTGCTACAAATCCCCCAGGTCACACGCGGTTTAAGGAGACATTCAGTCTTCGTTTCAAAGCTCCGCCGTCCATTAGTCGGGAGACAATCTCGCGGTCAGGGCGCGCAGCGTCATTAAAAAGAGCGTGTAAGAGGACGTTCTGGTCTGCGCGCTGGAATCACAGGCATAGAAACAGGACTGGGGGTTGTCTTGAAAGAAAAGACAACGGACTAAAGGGGAGCGTCATATCTATTTGGGACTCTCCTCTACCATATAAATGTACACACATCCACTCGAAAAAAGAAAAAAAGAAGCCAAAAATAATAAAAATAAAAATAATACCAACACCTGAAATTGTGCATTATTTTAAAAGAAGTGGGGCATTGCATCGACGCATCTGGGCTAACAATCTCCACACAAGAACTAGAATCACGATGCATCAAACAAGGAATAATACATGATACAAATGACACCGTGAATTCACGACAACCAAAAGCAACAAGTTTCGACATTCATGGTCAAATAAGGATCTATATTACATATAAGAATACTCATTGCATATGCTATTCCATTCCTGTAACTACTCTTGACAGACTGGGCCCTAAGAGAGCTCCCCTGACAAAAGGAGAATCATCAGGGGTACTCATCCACGGATCCAGTCAGCGTTAATGAACAGCATTAAATTAATGCCCACAATTCATCACGGTCATTGAGACCCCTGGTCGCAGTGTGGTATCTTTCGATTAGTCTAGCTTCTGTACAGTTTAGCTTCCGTTCTAGCTCTCCTCTGTTTTTTGCTGTCACCACTACAAGTACTGCCCAAGTTAGGTCCTCTTCATTGTGTCCACATTCTATGTAGTGTTGCACTAGTGGGGCCCCACTAGTCTTACATCTAATTCTCGATTTATGTTGGCCTATTCGCATTTTGATGGCTTGTGTTGTTTGTCCTATGTAGGCTAAATTACAAGGACAAAGAACCACATACACAACGTTCTTTGTGTTACAGTTGGAAAATGAACGCATGGTGTGGTTCTGGCCATTCACATCAATGCTTTTTAAGTCTTTAGAATTAGGGCACATAGTACAGTTCATACAACGAAAATGTCCTATTACGGCCGGCAGGCCTAGCAAATTCCTGGTATCTTTTTTAATCTTGGGCTCTCTACTAGCTCTGACAAGGTGTTGTTTAATGTTCTTTCCTTTACGGAAGGAGAACAGTGGTGGAGGAATCTCAAGATGGTCAATGATTCTCCAGTTTCTTGAAATAATTTGTTTGATTTTGTTAGCCTTAACATTAAATGTTAGGACACAGGTCATGGCAGTTTTCTCACTTTTTCCTTCTTTAGGGGTCAATAAAGTCTCCCGAGGTGTAAACCACGCCCTTTTAAGGGCGGCTTTCACTAATTTCCTCGGGTACCCTCTAGAACATAATTTATTCACAAGGATTTCCGCATTGTCAAAATAATCCTTCTTGTTGGTGCAATTGCGCCTGATACGCAAAAATTGCCCATATGGCAAATTCTCTTTAACACTCCTGGGGTGTCCACTAGAGAAATCTAGTAAGGTGTTTCTGTCCGTGGGCTTAGTAAAAAGGCTAACTTCTAGTATACCACCGTTCTCTAAGATCCATACATCCAGAAAGTTAATTTTTTCATTGCTGCAATTCATTGTGAATTTAAGGTCCGGGGTGCAAACGTTTAGCCATTCATGGAATCGGTCTAGGTCTTCTTTATTCCCATTCTCTCTATATACCTTCTAGGAGAGTTTGAACTGATTGACCCATAGGAAGAGGTCGTCTGTACCCCTCAGGGTGGTGCCCCTGCACTTCCTTCTGGGGGGGCTACGTGTACTTCATTTCGCAGGTATTTAGAACCTTGTGGCGGCTGCCTGTGTTTAATTGAAGTGGTCTACTTATCCTTGATTGCATGCCCTCTGATATCTGTCTGTAGGCACATGGTGGATAGAAGAATGTGACCGTGGTGATCGGGTTTCTATAATCTGTGTATTCTTTATCACCCGTGTGAAGATTTGGCTTTTTCGTTTTTTTTGCTTTTTCCCTTATAAATGAGGCGTGGGTTTGACTCCATTACTTTCACGTTTTTAACCTTCTGGTGGTCATTGCATCGGTACAAATGGGTGAGTTTTTTCTTGCGGCATAGTGTGTTTTTAGGAATTATATAAATTGTATCTGTCTATATATTTTCCAGTACCCTTGTCCTGATGAAGCCACAAGAAACTACTAGCGGAAACGCGACCGCGACTGCGTCGACAGATAATTAATAGTGTTTTCTTTACCCTCCTGTTTCTCTTTTTGTTTAGGGTACATAGTTGTATATTTTGTATATATTGTAATTACCTGTTTTTGATTACTGTATATAGTCTGGTCACCTCCCCCCCTTTTTTGTGATTCAATATTTTGTCCTTCGCAAAAATCATATCATTCATTGTTGAAAAAAAGAGTGTAGAAAACAGGTTAATAAATTGTTTCCTGTTTTGAAGTAGCGTTTGCTTAATTTATCCCTTAGTACCTTTTCATGTTGGATTAATGACATACGCTACAAGATTTGGTGGGTATTTATTTATTTATTTATTTATTTAATTCATTTTTATAAAGCGCGGACATTACCCGAAGGTGTCAGAGCACTGTACAATAGAACCAGTTACGTTACATGAGAGAACTGTTGCAGGAATAGAACAAACAAAAATGGCCTGAACAGAGTGTACAAGCAAAAGTAAGAATAAATATGACACATTTTACAATGACTAAAGAACTTCCTGGCGAACAATAGCAGGCCATAGAATCAAAACAACGCATGCAAAAGGAAAACAATTTCAAACACAGCAAGCACAGGATGTACATCAAAGATATAAACATATGTGACAAATTTACAAAGACTAAAGACTTCCTGGCAGGGTCTGAGGAGGAGGGAATTAGTTCTGAAAGTGTCTTTGGAATAAAAGAGATTTGAGGTCCGCTTTGAAGATCTGGATGGAGGTGATGGCACGGAGTAAAGGAGGAAGCGAGTTCCAGGTTCTCACTGCATTCCCTGAGAAAGATTGTGCCAACAGTTTTTCTCTTTTGAAGGAGGGGGGTTCAAGAAGGAACTTTTCTGCATTCCGAGAAAGTCTTGAGCCTCCAGATAGTTTGAGTTTATTCGCCAGTATAGCGAGGGGAGGAAGAGTGCAAAGCTTTGTGGGTGATGCACGCTGTTTTGTAGATAGCTCTAGCCTCAATGGGAAGCCATCTGAGAGAAGACAGGATAGGAGTGATGTGGTCATTTCGTTTGGACCCTGAGATGAAGCGAGCTGCTGAATGGAGGACGGATTTGAGGGGAAAGAGGTGAGATTTGGGAAGGCCAGTCAGAAGAGAATTGCAATAGTCAAGTCTAGAGAGAACTAGCGATTGGACCAAGGTTTTTAGGTCATTCTCCGGGAAGAATCGACAAATCCCCCATAAGAGTCGCAGTTGATAACGTGCGGTCTTGGCCATGGAGTTGATGTGTGAGACTAGGTTGAGTCTTTTGTCTAGTATGACACCTAGGGATTTAGCGCAGTCCACAATGATGGGTTTACTGTTGAGTAGATTTTATTGATCCAATCCAGGCTTGAACAGGAGGCGGCGAGAGAGAGTTAGATATGAGGAGGAATTCCGTTTTGGAGGGATTGAGAATGAGTTGGTGAACCAGCATCCATTTGTGAATAGTGTTGAGAGTAGAGCTGAGTAGTGAGAGATCATGAGGGGAAGACACCTTGAGGTAGATTTGGGTGTCATCAGCGTAGAGATGGTAGAGGATTCCAGATTTGCTTAGAAGGTTCCCTAATGGTTCCAGATAGAGATTGAACAGAGTGGAAGCAAGGATAGAACCTTGAGAGACGCCTTGACCAACCACCAGTGGAGACGAGAGACTATTTGCAATCTTGATCATTTGGGATCTGTCTGTGAGGAAAGAGGCAAACCATTTGAGTACTGTGCGTTCCACGCCCATTCTCTGTTGAAGAATGTTAAGGAGGGTGGTGTGATTAACAGTGCTAAAAGCTGCAGAGAGGTCAAGAAGAATCAGAAGGCACGATTCCCCTGAATCAAGAATATGCAGCGCATCATCGATCACTTGCAGTAGGGTTGTTTCAGTGCTGCAGTTTTGAATAAAGCCCGACTGGAACATGTCGAGGAGATTATTGTCCATAATGTGCTGGGACAGTTGTTTTGCAACACATTTTTCTGTGATCTTTGAAAGAAAAGGGAGATTGGTGATGGGGCGGAAGTTACTGAGGTCATTTGCATCTGCAGAGGTTTTTTTTAGAAGGGGGGTAACCTGTCCTGTTTTGAGAACACTTGGGAGAGAACCTTTAACTGAGGAAGAGATTGACTAGTCTGTTCCAGTAGGAGAGAGTGTTAGTATAGAAATCAATGGCGATGCCACTGGGAATGGGGTCATAGGAATGGTTGGAGGGTTTGGTTTCACGGATGCATTTGAGGAGATCAACCTCTGAGATGGCGGCAAAGTTCTGCCAAGTGACTAAAGATTTTCGCTCCTCGATGGGGGTGGGGTGGGTGACCTGTTCCACCAGAGATTTTACCTTTTGGTCGAAGAATATAGCAAACTCAGTTGCTTTCTTTGATGCATCCTCAGGCTTTATGGTTTGGGGAGAACAATTTGGGTTTTTGACGAGGTCGAAAAGTTTTTTGGGTCTGTTTTTAGCTGAATCGAGGAGGGATCTGAAGTGTGATGTTTTTTCCTGGAAGATGTGTTTGTGGTAAATGGATCTTGCTGAACGTAAAAGAGAGAGGTTGGGGGTGGATGGAGAATGTCTCCAGTGCTTCTCTAAGATTCTGAGGTTTTTCCTTTCGTCATAGAGATCTTTGATGAACCAAGGAGCTGATGGGGTGGATCTTTTCCTTTTGCTTTGGAACAAAGCAAAAGGACAAACAAAGGTAGAACAAAGATGGTTTTACCGAACAGCGGGCAGCTTAGAGGAGACCAGAAGGAGAAGAAAAACTAAATGTGAGTAGTGTTGCAGTTTGTTTCTATCTTTATTCAGCCCTGTGTCTAACTCCAAAGTGAAAAAAAAAATGCATTTTTAATGGCAGCAGGTTTACTTTGATTGTGAAAACAGAGCTATGCACACAGGAACCCTATTTTTATTTTGTTGTTTGCAGTGTTTATGCAGCCCGGCAATCTTGGGAAATAAAAAGAGTGTACTGAAACATGTGAGCCAGATGGAGACATTGCTCTGAAACACCGAACTAAAACTTATTTGAACATGCCAGCCTGGCCATGGGCGGGGATATGGTAGTGAGTGTCTATTTTTGCGGTGGCTGCTTATGAACAGACTTGTGGCTTGGTGGGGTGAACAACAGCGATTAAGTGTCTTGGATGTGCGCTAGTCGCATGTAGCATAATGTTCCCAGACGTTGGCTTTCTATATAGAGTAGTTTCTAGTTTACCCTCTTTGATGTAAAGCCTCACATCAAGAAATTCAATTTGAGTTTTGTTAATGTGGGACGTGAAAACTAGATTTATGGAATTGTCGTTGATAGCTTTTGTTGGGCTTCTACCTTGCTACCTTTCCACAAGATAAAAACGTCATCAATGTATCTGAGATAGCTGAGAACATGCGACTCAAATGATGTCTGATAAGTCTTCTTGAGAACCTGTTCCTCCCACCAGCCAACATGCAAGCATATTACCTTCTGGTGGTCGCCAGTAGGTAGTTATAGTTAGGACTTATTATCCATAGGAAAAGCGTTTTTTCTTTCCCCAAAACTTTGGCACCAATTGACGAATCTTCGCAAAATTTTCAAAACTCGTGGGGCGCTCCGGTCAGCTCCTATCTTGAAAGTTTTGGGGTGATTCGGAATGTGGGGGGAGAGAAAAAAGACATGGCTACAGCCCGAACTGCTGAACGGAATTACACCAAATTTGACAAAAAGGTAGCCCTTGTTTCAGAAATGACTCTTTTTGTTAAATTGTGTAAATCCATTCAGTAGTTCCAAAGTTCGAAACAGTCAGCAAAAAACTAAAAAACTTGCACTGGCTACCAATTGTAAATAGGATACAATTTAAATCACTGTGCCTGGCATACAAAGCAATAAACGGAACTGGATCACAATTTCTAAAAACGCATTTACAACAATATGAGCCAAATAGACTTCTCAGATCCAGCCGAATGAAACTCATCAGGGTTCCTAGATTCAGGAGAGCTAACTGGGGCGGAAGAAGCTTCCTGGTACATGCAGCAAGAATCTGGAACCAACTACCACTAGACATAAAAACCAGCCCATCCTTGAAATCCTTTAGAAAGGAAGTTAAAACATGGCTTTTCTCTGCACAGCTCTAGTCAACATCCTCAAGAGCCAGTGGTACATCTCAGCGCCAAGACGCCCTCGGGCATTCGCGCGCTATATAAATAGATAAATCAAATCAAAATCAAATCTGATAAATTCAAGAAAAAGAGGTGAAAAAATGCATTTCCCATAGGAAACTTTAGACACTGCTACAGCTGGAACTGCTGAACGGAATTACACCACATTTGGCAGAAAGGTAGTGCTTGGTTCAGAAACCACTCTTTTTCTTAAATGGTGTAAATCCATTCAGTAGTTGCTGAGAAAAAAAAAAAATATATATTGATTTATAGAGGCACGGAGGATCTGCGCACCCTGCCAATCACGAGCTTCATGCTAATTGGCTGTCAACACTCCAAAACAGGGAAACAGATGTAAAAAACAAGAAAAAAGGGGGCAGGGTAGAAACACCCTGGCCCCCTAGGTCTGCTCAGGGGGTCCCACAAGGACCCCTAAGGCCCAAAAAAGCATTTTAGAAAAATCGTTGCACCCAGTATGAATTTCGGCTAAAAAAAACAAATTTAAAAGGAAGCGCAGACTCCCCGCTTCATTATTATTTAACCCCTGGGTAGGCCAGGTCCCGAGGGCAGAGAAAAAAAAGTGTGGGGGGCCCCAATTCCCCCCACACTGCCCCGGGGACCGCCACCTCCCCGGGCTTGGTTAATAAGTTGCGGGGGGCATGCAGTCCCCCCGCAGCCCCGGGGACCGCCACCCACCGGGGCTTCTGTGTTAATGGGTGACGGGGCCTCTAAGGCCCCCCAAGGCCCGGGGACCGCCACCCCATGGGGCTTTTATTGATTATTTTGCGGAGGCACATGGCCCCCTGCTGCCCCGGGGACCGCCAGGCTCTGGGGCTTAAAAAAAAATATATATACCTGTGTGGGGGGCTCGAGCCCCCTTCACATGCCCCATGGACCGCCACCTCCCCGGGGCACTAATATTGAAATGCCCCGGGGACCACCACCTCCCTGGGGCTGTGCAAACATTGGGAGGGGTGCCACGCTGCCCCCCTCCTGGAGCCTGTGATGGCCCTGGGGACCACCACCCCCCAGGGCCAGCTCCTGCAGTGTCCCGCCCTGTCATAGCACACTGTGGTGGGGTCCTCGGGGCAAAAATTGGCCCGGGAGGGGGGCCACGCTGCCCCTCTCCCCCCAAATTTTTTACTAAAAAATGAGGCAGAGTCCCGGGGAATGGGGTCCCCGGGGGTAACAGAAGCCTCAGACGGGGGGCCACGCAGCCCCCCTCCTTGGTAAATATAATAAAAATACAGTGGCCATGCCCCGGGGGACGGGGTCCCCGGTGTGAGAAGTTGGCCTGATAATTGATGCTCACTAGTTCTATTGATCACCTTGTATCAGTCCAAACAACCCTTATGGTGATTGGTTGTTAAGTCAACCGTATAAACCAGCTATCCTAGTAGCGTGGACAAAAGCAGTCTTTTAGGCTAATCTCTTTTGGCATGTGAAGCCAGCTGTTTTACCACAATATAACCCCTTGAATACCAAATGAAAGGACACCACACAGGTTGTTATGAAAATAAACAATCTATTTATTAATAACAACACCTCTGAGCTCTTTATGAGATCAGAGGGCTAAGCACATGACAATACTAAAAAGGAAATACGAGTTTGCACAATATTTACACGTGTGCCTTAGGGGCACGACAAACCATATACTCAAAACAATGGAATGCGAGAAAAGAAAGTACTGTAAGGAGATCCAGAGGCTGGAGGATCGCTGGGACTACGCTACGAACTAGGTAAGTACGGAGCAGGAGGCCCACGGGACTCACGTGCAGAGTGGAAACTCTCACGCGGGATGCGTACCAACGTCTATGGATGCAACAGTTTACAAAGTTACGGATTCCGGACGAACCCGGCTGGATGGAGGGAAAACAACAGTGGACCTGGACACTAGGATAGTGAAAACAGACTTCAGGACCTAGAAGCTTTAGTTACCTAACCCACAGGCTGCGGGTGCATAGGGCTGAAGTAGTGTCGGGTTTGCTGCGTTGATCCCGGTGATGCCTGAAACAAGTTGCTGGCAGGCAGCCAGATGGAGGAGTCCGGTGGTTCCAAGGATGGAACTAGGAAGAAGGGAGTCCTGAAAAGGAAGGGGACAGAGTCTTGGTCACTAGCCAGTGACGGTGCTGGAACCAGGAGAGAACCACTAGCTGTCGCCGCGTTCAGGTGAAGGAGGGGTCGCTTCTCTCTGTAGCTGTGCGGACCAGGAGCTGCTCTTCACGACCAGGCTGGAGGCACGAGCTGTCCCACGTAGTCTGCTGCTGTTGGCAGTGTCGGATCGTCGATCTGGACAACAGGCCTTGGCTAATGCAAGCCACGCAGTGAAACAAAGATGGCGTCTTGTGTGGACCAGGAGGGTCCGGGGTGCTTCTCTTTCACAAGGAAGCAAGGGCCAGTCTGGGGGACCAGACTAGCAGTGTCGAAATCTTCGGGTCATCGTCCCAGAGGTCACTAGCCAGCCGGCAAGTGACCAGACAACAGGAAGGGCAGCAACCAAGCAAAAGGGCCCCACGCAGATCACGGGGATGCTGGGGGGCTGGTCTTTGGTGCAGGAGCTGCGTCGGTGTGGGGCTTCTCAGTCCCCAATGCACTCACTTGAGGAACCCTCGGGTGTCGTGCTGGAAGCGCTGTGCAGGTTTCTTCAAGATGGCCGTCTCCACGTTGCTCGTCGCACCCATGGGTCCCAGCTGTGCTGTGGATGTGGGTAGAGGTCAGAGAGGTCTGGAGGTCCGGGTCTTGTCGAGCTGGATCGTCGGATTCCGGGATGGAAGGACTTTGCAGCAAACCGCACAGGAGCTTGATGGTGCCTGCGAAGCAGGATGGTCACTCCCTGACCATAGGGGAGATTCTTCAGTCTTCTGAGGTTCAGGAGGTCGAAGGTCAAGAGTTTCTTCGTGGAAGTTGTCAAGATTAATCTAACTGGGAATGGGACCAGCTCCTACCTTTATCCGGCTAAAGGGGGCTGCACTACGACTAGGTCCCTCCTCTGGGTAGGACAAGGAAGGGGGGTGACTACACCCCCTTTCCTTTGTCCAGTTTCCCGCCAGAGCTGGGGCTGGAGTGCCCCAGCAACTGGTTGGAACCGGTGTATGCACAGGGCACCTTGTGTGCCCCAGGCATGTCTCATTCCTTTCAGCCTGGGCCTACCTAATACACAAAATCCTGTCTGGGGTGGTGCTAGCACCTCCCAAGGCAGGAAACCCTTTGTCCAAGCCTCCCTCGCTGGAAGGACTCCCAGCAGCAGGAGGTCAGACTTGTGTCTGTGGTGGCAGCATCCATTTTGTGATGCTGAGGCTCGAGTAAACTTTAACCGGGGTTTACAGTTACATTCATGTCGTGTCCCTCTAGAAGGGAGGAATGCTACCCCCGTCGCCAGAATTAGCGAGGGGGTAGTATTCCAAATCGTATGACACCTTACTCGACATGTTTTGATAATGTTATACCAGAGTTAGCATTTAACCGCGAGGATTATAATGCACTTAAGAGTATATGGTATAGCGTTATCATGGAACAGCTATTAGGACTTGGTTCCGCAAGCTGCAAATGGGCTCAGCTCATGCCAGAGCACCATCTCACATAATTCCAAGCACTCTGCCTTCAGGATTGATAAGGCCTGCCATAGGAGTGACTGATAGGAATATATGTGTCCATTTTAGGTTTAGATATAGGGAACTATATCTAAAGCAAAGGGTGATTACACCACCTTGCCCCAGCTGTCGTGCAGCCAGTTGTGTCAGATTTAGATGGCCAGCCAGGGGTGGCATAATGCATGCTGCAGCCCCTGGTAGGCCCTGGGTACACCTATGCCCTGGATACCTAAGGTATACTGTACAGGGACTGATAAGGTGACTCAGTATCCAATTAGATATGTACCTAGGGTACATGGAGTCCATTTTAACAGAGAGAGCAGGAAGCCTGGGGTCCTGAATAGCAGGATCCCAGGCCAACTAAGTCAAAAACCAGCAAAACACTAGGCAAAAAGTTGGGGGCAACCATAGTCAGATATCCACCTTCCTACATAACCCCCATCCAAACGAAAGGAGATAAGGCTATCCTTGACCAGGTAAGCCTATATTGCCTGAGTGGCCATATGAGGAGGTGCATGCTCTTGCATGGTTACCCTCTATCTCATGGTCCACTAAGCAATCCCTCACCCTAAGGGTATCTGAGGGTCTCCACCATAGGGAATCTCTACCTGTGGGGTGTTTTGGTAAAGAAAAAGGCTGGTGCTGATATGGGGTACTGAAGTGAGGCTCCACTAATTTTGGGCTCAGCTTCCTCCAATCACTATCCACCATACATGCCTTTCTTTCCAGGACTGAGTTGCTGTATGCTCTCAGGGTCAACCTCTGGCTACCTAAAGCTGGAGGCTGGGTCCCTCTGTTTGGCTTACTGGAGGGACAGGTCAGGTTTGGGGCCCTTAGGTCCCAGGTTTGGCTGTGCCCAACAGTGTCCATCTGTGGGAGGTCCCTAACTAATTTTAAGGGGGTTCCCTCAGGAGTTTGTTTTATTTTCACTTGGCTAGGACTACTAGCTTCAGTGCCCTTAATCTGCTGATTGGGGAGTTCTTTTGGACAGGGGGCCCTTTGGGGTCCTCTACTGGCCTCCCTGACCTCTACAGCCCTGGGCTGACTGAGGCAGGGTAGAGAGGGGCAGGCTACCTGCTCCAGACTGGGTCCCACCCTGGAAGGGTCCACTGACATCAGGGGCTCTGCCAGGCCAGGCCTGACTACCTCTGGGGCAGTTTCTTCACAAGGGGTAAGATCAGTTCCCTGAGGAGGCTGATCCTTTCCTAATGTCTGGTGGGGGGGAGATTTCTCTTCCTCCTCAATGCTCTCTGTTTGAGTGGAGTGATCCATAGTTTCAGGCTTCACAACACTATTATCAGTCTGAGTTTGGGCTGTGGCCATCACAACCCCACCAACCTTTTCAGGAAGGGACTCAGTTTGGGTATGGGCTGTTACCATCACAGCCCTGCTAACCTTTTCAGGGAAGGAATCTATTTGAGATTGGGCTGAGACTGGCACAGCCCTCCTAACCTGTTCAGGAAGATTTACCATTTTAGAATGGGTTTCTTGCTCTACCTCAGCCCAGGCTGAGATCTCTAAATCATTCCCCAGTAGGCAATCTACAGGCAAGTTTGATGACACTGCCACTCTCTTGGGGCCAGTGACACCTCCCCAGCTGAGACTTACCACTGCCATGGGATGATTTTTCTGCACTCCATCAATGTTTGTCACCTGGTATGTGGCACCAGGTATACGTTGCCTTGAGGGGACTGGGCTCTCAGTCACCATGGAGATGCTAGCCCCTGTGTCTCTATAGGCCTCAACTTTCAGTCCATTGATGAGGGGCTCTTGTCTGTATTTGCCCAAAGTGTTGGGACAATCAGTGAAATTGGCAAACCCCATGCCATCCTCACAGACAAGAGTATGTAAGGTAGGGGACCTGGTTAGGCTAGAGTCCCCAGGAACTCCCAAAGTAAAGCCACCCAAGTTCTTGGGGGCACTCCCACCACCTGGGGGATTACTACTAGTAGTAACAGGAGGGTTGGGAATGTTACTTGGGGTTATGTTCTCCTTATTGTGGTTCTTTGGGCAACTGCTGTCAGTTTTCAAATGACCTACCTGTTTGCAGGCATAGCAATAAGGTTTCTTCTGGGTAGAGGAAGTGTCTTGGGACCCACCCCCATTCTTGGAGTGTTGGGGTCCTAGGGAAGTCTTCTCTGTAGATTTATCCCCACCCTTCTCTTGAGGCTTGGTTGATTCCTTCTTCTGGTCACCACCTTGGTTCTTAGGCCTAACCCTGGTTCTGACCCATTTGTCTGCCCTCTTACCCAACTCTTGTGGAGAGGTCAGATCAGAGTCTACCAGGTGCTGGTGTAATAACTGGTTTTGACAATTATTTAAGACTTGCTCTCTCATAATTAGATTATACAATCCTTTGTAATCAGTAACTTTACTACCCAGTAACCAGCCTTCAAAAGCCTTAGTGGCACAATCAACAAAGTCAGCCCAATCCTGAGACTGAATTTTCTGGGTGTCTCTGAACAGCAACCTGTACTGTTCAGTTGTTAAGCCAAACCCATCAATCAGTGTATTCTTCAGGACTTGGTAATTGTTAGCATCCTCAGCTCTAGTAGTGAGGAGCTTATCTCTACCTTTACCTTCAAAGGAGAGCCACAATATAGCTGCCCACTGACTCTGGCGGGATGCACTGGACAGTGCAGGCCCTCTCCAAAGCAGTCATCCATTTGTGGATGTCATCCCCTTGTTTAAAGGGGGCACTATTTTACTCAGGTGTCTAGTATCAAAACTCCTGTCTTTATCCTTAGGGATATTGCTGCCACCAGTGGGGACTACCCCACTCAACTGTTGCTCTCTAGCAAAGGCAAGCTTTTCTTTGGCAAGGGCAAGTTCTTCCCTCTGGATCCTCAGATTAGCTTGTCTCATCCTTGCTTCATGTTCTCTCCTCTGAGGGGAAGTCATTCTCCTCTGGGGAGAAGTCATTCTCCTCTGAGCAGAGACATGAGAGTGCACAGATCTATTGGAGTCCCTAGAATGAGATCTATCTCTTCTAACTCCAAGGTTAGGCCTGCTTAGGGTCAGTACTGGGGGTCCCCCAGATCCTTCCCTATGTAGGTCTAAGTTGGCCCTAGTAAGTCTGCTGACCAGCTCAGGACCATTGTCTGCCTCATCCCCAGAGACTTCCTCTTCTTCCTCCTCCTCTTCTACATCTACTGTGTCATGGAGGTCTGGATCACCGAGGGCACCTTCTAAGGGGGGCATGCTCCCATCTGTATGAGAAGCCTTTCTAGCATCATAAGTCTCTAAGAGACCTAATAGAAAAGGAGTGGTAGGGTTAGAACCCTGTTTCAATTTCCTGGAGGTACACAGTTGTCTCATCTCCTGGAAACTGAGGGCTGCATATCTGGAAAGGACCTGTGGAGGGTCACCAACCACTAGGGGAGTCTCTGAAGACTCTCCATGGGTAGACATGCTTTCTAGTGAGGTGTAAGTGATGCACCTACCTACACTATGGGTTTTCCTACTGATCCCTTGCTAAGAGTTGTAGTCAGGGTGTGCTAGGCCCTTTCTACTACAACAGCTGGTTCAGTAGAACTCAGAGTATTTCTAAGCTTGTTATATGTACCTAGAGTACCTTATGTGATCTTTCAAATGATATTTTCAAGATTATACGTGGTAAAACAAGAGCAAGCTCAAATCCCAACCGCTGCACACCAATGTGAGAAGTTGGCCTGATATATGATGCTCACTAGTTCTAGTGATCACCTTGTATCAGTCCAAACAACCCTTATGGTGATTGGTTGTTAAGTCAACCGTATAGACCAGCTATTCTAGTAGCGTGGACAAAAGCAGTCTTTTAGGCTAATCTCTTTTGGCATGTGAAGCCAGCTGTTTTACCACAATATAACCCCTTGAATACCAAATGAAAGGACACCACACAGGTTGTTATGAAAATAAACAATCTATTTATTAATAACAACACCTCTGAGCTCTTTATGAGATCAGAGGGCTAAGCTCATGACAATACTAAAAAGGAAATACGAGTTCGCACAATATTTACACGTGTGCTTTAGGGGCACGACAAACCATATACTCAAAACAATGGAATGCGAGAAAAGAAAGTACTGTAAGGAGATCCAGAGGCTGGAGGATCGCTGGGACTACACTATGAACTAGGTAAGTACGGAGCAGGAGGCCCACGGGACTCACGTGCAGAGTGGAAACTCTCACGCGGGATGCGTACCAACGTCTATGGATGCAACAGTTTACAAAGTTACGGATTCCGGACGAACCCGGCTGGATGGAGGGAAAACAACAGTGGACCTGGACACTAGGATAGTGAACACAGACTTCAGGACCTAGAAGCTTTAGTTACCTAACCCACAGGCTGCGGGTGCATAGGGCTGAAGTAGTGTCGGGTTTGCTGCGTTGATCCCGGTGATGCCTGAAACAAGAAGTTGCTGGCAGGCAGCCAGATGGAGGAGTCCGGTGGTTCCAAGGATGGAACTAGGAAGAAGGAAGTCCTGAAAAGGAAGGGGACAGAGTCTTGGTCACTAGCCAGTGATGGTGCTGGAACCAGGAGCTGTCGCCGCGTTCAGGTGAAGGAGGGGTCGCTTCTCTCTGTAGCTGCGCGGACCAGGAGCTGCTCTTCACAACCAGGCTGGAGGCACGAGCTGTCCCACATAGTCTGCTGCTGTTGGCGGTGTCAGATCGTCGATCTGGACAACAGGCCTTGGCTAATGCAAGCCACGCGGTGAAACAAAGATGGCGTCTTGTGTGGACCAGGAGGGTCCGGGGTGCTTCTCTTTCACAAGGAAGCAAGGGCCAGTCTGGGGGACCAGACTAGCAGTGTCGAAATCTTTGGGTCGTCATCCCAGAGGTCACTAGCCAGCCGGCAAGTGACCAGACAACAGGAAGGGCAGCAACCAAGCAAAAGGGCCCCACGCAGATCACGGGGATGCTGGGGGGCTGGTCTTTGGTGCAGGAGCTGCGTCGGTGTGGGGCTTCTCAGTCCCCAATGCACTCACTCGAGGAACCCTCGGGGGTCGTGCTGGAAGCGCTGTGTAGGTTTCTTCAAGATGGCTGTCTCCACGTTGCTCGTCGCACCCACGGGTCCCAGCTGTGCTGTGGATGTGGGTAGAGGTCAGAGAGGTCTGGAGGTCCGGGTCTTGTCGAGCTGGATTGTCGGATTCTGGGATGGTAGGACTTTGCAGCAAACCGTACAGGAGCTTGATGGTGCCTGCGAAGCAGGATGGTCACTCCCTGACCATAGGGGAGATTCTTCAGTCTTCTGAGGTTCTGGAGGTCGAAGGTCAAGAGTTTCTTCGTGGAAGTTGTCAAGATTAATCTAACTGGGAATGGGACCAGCTCCTACCTTTATCCGGCTAAAGGGGGCTGCACTACGACTAGGTCCCTCCTCTGGGTGGGACCAGGAAGGGGGGTGGCTACACCCCCTTTCCTTTGTCCAGTTTCCCACCAGAGCTGGGGCTGGAGTGCCCCAGCAACTGGTTGGAACCGGTGTATGCACAGGGCACCTTGTGTGCCCCAGGCATGTCTCATTCCTTTCAGCCTGGGCCTACCTAATACACAAAATCCTGTCTGGGGTGGTGCTAGCACCTCCCAAGGCAGGAAACCCTTTGTCCAAGCCTCCCTCGCTGGAAGGACTCCCAGCAGCAGGAGGTAAGACTTGTGTTAGTGGTGGCAGCATCCATTTTGTGATGCTGAGGCTCGAGTTAACTTTAACCGGGGTTTACAGTTACATTCATGTCGTATCCCTCTAGAAGGGTGGAATGCTACCCCCGTCGCCAGAATTGGCGAGGGGGTAGAATTCCAAATCGTATGACACCTTGCTCGACATGTTTTGATAATGTTATACCAGAGTTAGCATTTAACCGCGAGGATTATAATGCACTTAAGAGTATATGGTATAGCGTTATCATGGAACAGCTATTAGGACTTGGTTCCGCAAGCTGCAAACGGGCTCAGCTCATGCCAGAGCACCATCTCACATAATTCCAAGCACTCTGCTTTCAGGATTGATAAGGCCTGCCATAGGAGTGACTGATAGGAATATATGTGTCCATTTTAGGTTTAGATATAGGGAACTATATCTAAAGCAAAGGGTGATTACACCACCTTGCCCCAGCTGTCGTGCAGCCAGTTGTGTCAGATTTAGATGGCCAGCCAGGGGTGGCATAATGCATGCTGCAGCCCCTGGTAGGCCCTGGGTACACCTATGCCCTGGATACCTAAGGTATACTGTACAGGGACTGATAAGGTGACTCAGTATCCAATTAGATATGTACCTAGGGTACATGGAGTCCATTTTAACAGAGAGAGCAGGAAGCCTGGGGTCCTGAATAGCAGGATCCCAGGCCAACTAAGTCAAAAACCAGCAAAACACTAGGCAAAAAGTTGGGGGCAACCATAGTCAGATATCCACCTTCCTACACCCGGGGCCAAAAATGGCCTTGGGAGGGGGGCCCACGTGGCCCCCTTCCCGATTTAAAAATAAAATAAAAATAGGTTTTAGGCCCTGGGGGATGATGTCCCCAGGACCCAAAAAACACCTTTTTACACCTTTCTGCAACGTAGCTCTGTGACGCTTACTGGCGGTACCTGGTGGGCTGGTTGGACACCAGGGACCCTCAGGATTCAAGGGGACGTAATCCCCCAACTTAAAATGTGCCACAGGGCGTGTTTCTACAGTGGTGAAGGAAGGGGACGGGTCCTGCGGTGGTGTGTGCAAACACGCCCTGTGGAGCATTTTAAGTTGGGGAATTAATTCCCCTTCAATTTTGAGGGCCTCTGGGGGCCAACTAGCCCACCAGGTACCTCTAGTAAGTGCCAGAGGCGTGCGTTGCAAAGAGGTGGTCCAGACCATGCGCCTTTTTACACCTCTCTGCAAAGCAGCTCTGTGGCGCTTACCGGAGGTATCTGGTTGGCTAGTTGGACCCCAAGGACCATCAGGATTCAAGGGGACTTAATTTTCCAACTTAAAACGGCCACAGAGCGTGTTTGCATTCATGTCACCTCAGGCCCCCCCTCCCTTCACCACTGTGCAAACGCGCCACGTAGCGCGTGTTAAGAGATAGTTTTAATCCCCCTGCCCTATTATGTACTAGGGCCTTACAGAGGAGGTCTTGCTAATCACAGGGGTACCCCAACGCCTAGTGTTCCCTAGTGTATGTAGGTGTTTTCACTGTATTCTAAGTGTCTTTTAGCATACCACTGGCTCTATGCCTGGTTAGTCAGAGTCAGTTACCAACAGTAGCGTCTGAAAAAGTTGTGGGCACGGGATGATTTTGTAAGACGGCCTCTTTCTGCTCCTCTGTTGGTTCTTTCTGCACTTGTCTTGCTTCTTCCTGCACTTTTCTTCGTCTTTGTGGACTTCTGTTGCTTATTTCTGCATTTCTTTTGCTTCTTTCGGTGCGTTTTTCTTCTTTCTTCACATGTCTTACCTCTGTAGGCATAGTTAGAAACTAGCATTCGAAAAACCTTTGAAATTCACTGAAAAAACCATAGGTTTCAGGCACGTTATAGTTAGAAATTGGCATTTAAAAAACCTTCGAAATTCACTAAAAAAAACATAGGTTTCAGGTCGTTATAGTTAGAAATTAGCATTTAAAAATCCTCAGAAATTCACTGAAAAAACCATAGTTTTCAGGGGTGTTATAGTTAGCTGGACATTTGACTCGTACAAAACCATAGAAATTCCTCCGTTATGGTTAATTCTGCTAACTACAACTCGCGCCCCTGCAAGCACTGCTGATGACGTCACATATTAAATCATTCATGACATGGTCAGTGACATCACTGATGACATCACAGATGACATCTCAAATGACATCACTGATGACATCATCCATGTGATACATTGATGCATCTTTTCACACCCTAATATAACCTTTGATACCCCCACTCTAAATTACAGACTGCCATTCTTAAAACCATAGACACTCCAACACCAATAACTACATACACACTCACTGATTCTTAGGTTTACACATGCATTCACTCACTCACCTGTACAGTCACTCATACTTATGGTCACTCAGTATAGGACTATCATATGCACTCATACACCTATATAAAGACTCACACACCACCACTCATCCATAGAGGTACTCACACACCTAGTCAGTCATGCAAATAATTAATCATACTACCATTTACTCACATATGCAGTTTTACACACACCAGGTCAATAACTCATACAAATACTAGCACATGCTTACACTCTTATACAATCACTGATTCAAGCACACACTCATCTATACAGCCACTCTCAGAATCACACACTCTCACTTATAGCCATTTATATACTCCAACACACATATATACTGCCTATCACATATGTAGTTGCTCACACATGTACCACTGAGATATACATTCACTCACTAACACATCCATACACACACTCACCCACCCATACAGTCCATCACAGATGCACTCTTGAAACCATGCACCCAGTGAATCACCAACTAACACATCTATGCACAGAGTCACACACACCCCACTCACACAAACACTCAGGCACCCATACAGATACTCAGACAACCAATCAATAACACATATAGACACTCATGTAGCTATTCACAAACCTATGTAGCCAGTTACACACCAACAGACAGACTGAGACAGACATTCACACAGTTTAGTCACTAACCCATGCATTCAGTAAGATACGTTTAATCGCTCACTTAGAGAGTCAGTCACGCACCTACTAAATCATCCATTCAGACACTTATACACCCTCTCATTCTACAATACGCCTTTCCCTATATATATCAAACATATTTAAACTTTACAGAAACACAGTCACTGGATGATGTCATCAGTGATGTCATCAGTGATGTCACTGACCATGTCATGAGTGATATTATGTTATGTTATGTTATGTTACAAATATTTCTTAAGCGCACTTACACCAAGCGGTATCATGGCGCTGAGGGAAGGAAAACTGTGGCTATGAGAGTCATCGAGATTTAATCATAGGCTTGTGAGAATAAGCGTGTCTTCAGTAGGGTTCTGAATTTGGTGTAGCAAGTAGCCAATCTCAGCTCGTTCGGAAGGGAGTTCCAGAAACGGGGGCTAAGAAAGAGAATCTCAGACCTCCATGTAATATGTGATGTCATTAGAAGTGCATTGCAGGGGCGCGAGTTATAGTTAGCAGAACTAACTATAATGGAGGAATTTCTATGGTTTTGTACGAGTGAAATATCCAGCTAACTATAACACCCCTGAAACCTATGCTTTTTCAGTGAATATATATATTAAAGGGTTCCTGCACTGCTTTCCCCTGTGGCCTCTGATCTTTTCTTCGTGAAGGGATGTTTCCGGATATGTTATTGCGCTAGCCAGATGCGCAATCCAGATGATCCAGCGGCCTATAGAAAATATATCATAAACAACGCTACCCAACTTCATAACCTATAAACAAAATTCTACACTAATTTATGGACCCATTTATAAACATGACATATTTGGGCCTACTGAATCAGGTGGTCTGATTAAATCTATATACACATTATTTATAAACTATATACAAATTTATACATCTGCGGAAAGAATGTTGTCATTATAACAAATCCTAACTATTTAAACGACCACCATTGGCAATGGGATCTAGCTAATAGTAACCTACACTTCTGAATAATCAAGACCAGCTTGTTTGTCAAAAGTAAGATTTTATTTACTAAATTATGGTATTTCAGAATATAGTTTTATAATTGTAATTTTATTAGCATTAAAGTAAGCATGTTTGTAAAGAATCATGAAAAATACAATTTAAGCAAGAAATTCAAAGTTTAAGTAAATATTTAAAAGATTAGCATTTCTAAAGTCTAAGTCCCTAGCTAAGCTAAATAAATGGAAAATAAAGTAAAGTTCTTTGAGGATTCTTACGTGCTCCAAGTAAAGTCCAACAGCACTTCACCCTCATCAGAAAGTCAGAAAGCAGCAGCCAGCCCATCCCTAAGGGCATGACTTTTTATACCTTTCTATGCTAGCTAATCTAAGCGAAGGAAAGTTTTCAAAAATCCACGATGTCCCATTGGTTGAGAGTGACAAGTGACATGTCACCCACATTTCAAAACTTCCATTAGGTCACATTTCTTAAAGACCATTGTCTTTTCCAAACGTGACTTGGAGCTTCCTTGGATTGCAACAATTGTAAATTAATGTTCTCGCAGTGTTCATTTCATTTCCACGTGTGCCAAGTTAGAGCTTACAAAATTGTCCTTTATCACCGGTTTCCGACCTTGGCCACGTCCGACAGAATGATGACAGCATGTCAGATTTGCTTAGTGAATGCAGCTTTGACGAACACTTTTTCATAATGGGCATCTCGTGATTTTCGCAGAAGTAAAATTCAGCTTTAGCAAACTCGAGCAAACTAGGCCCAAAAGCAGTCAACTTGTGCTTTCTAGTAATAAACAAACACAAGAAAAGTATTAATGTAAGAAATAATGTTGATTCTGTATCCACCCTAGGTTTACTAATTAATTAACCCTCCCGATTAGTCTATTGTTACCTAGCAAATGCAAACAAATAAAGCAGCGTTTATATCTACCAGTCTTCATGAATCCATGAAACTTATGTGCACCTAGAATAGTAGAAATGACACCACATAAACAAGGAAAAGCAAAATAAGCACATGCCTCTTTTAGGTTTGCTGCAGTTAGTAATGACAAAAACGAAAACAATAAATTATTTTATTATTTTGCACGAACAAAAAGATGCAACACTTATGCACGTTTATGAGCACACATGTTAGTCCCCCCATGTGTAAAGTTTAATCTAGGTTGTATTAGCACGACACATTACAAATCATTAATTTTATTATTCATGTTATGGGAAATGTGACTTTGCGAGTTTAAACAGAATTCTGTTTTCTATCTCGCTCCATCAACTCCCTCATCTGGTGATTAACAAATCACCACACTACCACCCAAAATTTGGAAATTTAAACTTCCGAGAAAATGATTCAAATTCATTTGAGTCAGTAATCCTAAAAACCTGTTTCTGCATAATCTTTGGAATTAGCATAACGCTCTCTATGTAACTCCTGTAATTCAATCTCCCTTTCTTCTTCCTTTCTAAGTTTATAGATCCTTTTCTTTTCCTTCAACTGTTTCTTTCTCTTATGCAACAAACAACCTATTTTTGTCAAAATAAAAATGAATATTATTATAATCAAAGGTGCCAAAATCTTGCCAAGAATTGAACTACCAATATCATGAAACCAATTTTTAATTGCTTGGAATCTTTTTGAAAGTTTCCCTGTAAAATCATCTTCTTCTAAAGGAATTATCTCTGAATGCATTTGTGTAATGTTCTTAATGTACATTTCAATGTTCTTACTTTCATCAGGTATATATGTGCAACAATGTTGTACATGTAAAATGCCACAGACTCCTCCCTCTTTTGCTAGGAGTATGTCTAAAGCAAGGCGATCTTGAATCACCATGGATCTGATTGCAATAACCTCAACATTCACTAATTGGAATCCATCAGCTGTGTCTGTTGACAATCTGTCAACAATTGTGGACAATTTTCTAATTCTCCCTGCATTTAGGGTTATACCAACGAAAGGTATCACTGCTTGAAAAATATCTCCCAGAACTTCTGTAAAAGTTTCTCTTTTGACTCTATTTACATAATTATGAATTTTGAACAATCCTTCTGAATCTCTGTCAACATGAAACACTTTAGGAAAAACAATTCCCACATAACAAGTTCCATACCAATGGTCTGGAAGGTTGTAGTAGGCTTTGTCACCACAAACAAAATAAATCCCAGGGAAGATTGGATCTTTTCCACCTTTGAATCCCCAACCTCCCAAAATCTGATAAGTATCTTCACAGTTACTTGCACCTACAAAATAATTATCAAAAAGTGTATTATCTCTTCTAATGCAAAGCTTTCCACTAACTGGTTTGTCTATGTGAATTGCAACATTTTCAAGCATTTTGCCATTTAACTTCTCATCCTCTTTCTGCCAAAATTTTGACTTAGTCTGCTTGACTAATTCATTTCTTTTGTAAATTGCTCTTCTCTCCTCAACCATATTCAAAAATTTCTTTCCTTCAGCACTTAATTTACATGTTAGATTATTCTTGTAAGCATACTCATAAGTGAGTTCATTAGTAACAAGGAAAAATTCTCTCATTTGTTTGGCTTTCTTATGCTTATTTAAAGCATTCTCAATCTTTACATTTGCAAAAATCTCGTCAAAATCTGAATAGTAATATTCTAAGCGTCCAGTTTGATAAAATAAGCTAGTTAACACACTACATGTTACACCATATGTAAGAGGAAGCATATTGTATGTTACTCCCTCAGAAACAGAAGTAGGTAACTTGACGCAGACATAGCAGTCTTTTGCATCCATTACCTTAACATACTCGCTCAAAAGCTTTGTGAATGTATTACTTGAAAAATCACTAATAGATTTATCTTGATGAATGTTAGGTTGTTGATCAATGACTTTTGCAGATGCACTATGTTTAGATTGACTAACCAAAGCTTTGCTTGTCATATTAACTTTGTGTAATTCTCTATTCATCTCTAATGGGATAATCACAGCTAAAATTAACCAGAGCAGAATTAAAATGAGCAGACACACCAGAGTCATCTTACAGCATCTCTTAAAAACAGAACACCTTGAAGTGCTCTCCTTAACATAAGGCATTTTTGGTTAGTTTTGCCTCAAAAATAAAAACAAAATTTATTTTAAAATTTCTAAGAAATAAACTATAATTTATTTATACTCCCCTTTTAAAATAATTTTATTTTTAAAACCCTAAACAAGATTTCTTCGACCTTATGTCATACATAAGATTTCTTTAACTAAACAGTTTTTCTTCGACCTTATGTCAACTAACAAAATTTCTTCAGCCTTTTGCCAAATTAAAATTTCTGTACTTCAATCATTGTCACTAATTTCTTCTATTTCGTTTTCTTCTTCACTACTACCATAGAGATCAATAACAGGTGGAATTACTAAATAAGTCCACTCAGGAGATTTGTATTTCTGGTTTGGTCTTATTATTCTTTTTCCTTTTCTCGACACCACTTCAATTTTCCTTCCAACTCCCACTTCCTTTCCAGGACTCTTTTGACTACTGATTTCTTCAACTTGCTCTTTAGGTTTCTTGATCAACCTGACTCTCAATCTTCCACCAGGCCAGTAGTCTGCTTTTCTCACATATTTCTTCTTTGGTTCAGAAGCATTTGATTCTGATTTCCAAGCCCTTTTCTTTCTGTTTTCTCTTTCACCATCCACGTCACTTTCTTCAGTTTCGTAGTCTGAAATTTCAATCGACTCAGGAACTTCTCTATTCTGCAGTTTCACTCTTTCAGGAACACTCTTCTGATTTCCAATACTGGTACTTGGTAATTCGTCTTCTTCCTCTTCTTCAATTACCTCCAATTTCCCAGATTTTGGATTTCTGTTCCTTACTCCAGAGCTTGTTTTCTGCTTTTCGATACTCTCCTGGTCTGAAACTTCTTTTTGTTCTGCTTCTCTGTCTTCAACGGAAACAACTGAATCCTCAGTTATCTTTCCTTTTAACAGATTCTCTTCACCTTCAGAATCTATTTCAATAATTTCCAAGTCTTTTCTTGTCAAATTTCCATTCACAGGCACAGGTTCCAGATGTCGACTTCCCTGTCGATCTTCAGAATCTGGATTTATTTCACCTTCTACTTCAGAATCAGAATCATCTGTAGTATCACTTTCAACATCAGAACTCTCAGGAGTTGGTACTGGAATAGTATGACTAGGATGAATCCAACGTTTCAATCCTTTGCATTTTACAGCATTAGTAGTGATCAAAATTATTTGCCTAGGTTTCTGCCATCTAGGAGCCAGACAATTTCTTCTCTGATGTACTTTTGTTCTGACCCAATCACCAGGTCTCAGGTCATGTGTCAAAACCTTTTTATTTGATTGTGCTTCAGTTCCCACCTGATTAGACACAGAAGTCACTATATCAGATAACCTTTTACAGTAATCCAAAATAGCACTGTCATTTATGCTCAACAGTTTACCTACAGGTACAAAAGCTTGCCTCATAACTCTTCCCATTAAAATTTCATGAGGACTCAAACCTGTCTTTTTATCTGGTGTACTTCTTAATGACATCAAAACAAGTGGAAGAGCATCTGTCCACTTTACACCTGTTTCAAGACACATTTTTCCAATTCTGTTTTTAATTGTTCCATTAATCTGTTCAACTACTCCAGATGCCTCTGGTCTGTATGCACAGTGTATCTTCTGCTCAATGCTCAAAGCTTCACAAATTAACTTCATCAGTTTGTTATCAAAATGGCTTCCTCCATCACTCTCAATAGTGACTGGAAAACCGTACCTTGGGATAATTTCTCTGAGCAGTAGTTTTGCTACTGTAATTGAATCACAATGTCATGTAGGAAATGCTTCTACCCATCTTGAAAATAAACAAACAATCACAAGAACATATTTTAAGCAATTGTGTAAGGGCATTTCAATGAAGTCCATCTGTAACCTGGTAAAGGGACCACCCTCTCGACCAATTACTCCTGTTCCTACCACTGATTTTCTGTTTGGATTCATTTGTTGGCATGATAAACACTTTGACAAAAAGATTCTGCAATTGTTCTGAATTTGGTATTGAACCAAGTTTCTCGGAAAAGTCTAATCATAGAATCTCTTCCAAGATGCGCTGGACCATGATATAATCTGGCCATATCAGCAATCAAGCAATTTGGTAAGACCACTCTGCCATCTTTGTAAACCCACACTCCATCTTCATCACGTGGTCTACAATCTGATCTTAACCATAGATCTTTCTCTTCATCGTCTGCTTCATTTTGTAAATCCCTAATTTCATGCCATGTTTCTACAACTGTTGTTAACATTAATGAATTTGAATCAGTTTCTTTACTTCTTTCCCGATTGTATGCATAACCTTTTCTTGCACAAAATTTTGCCGTTTCATCAGCAAAGGCATTGCCTTTTGAGATATAATCAACTCCTTTAGTGTGCGCTGCACATTTGACAATTGCGATTTCTTTCGGCAATTGTATTGCTTCAATTAATCTCCTAATGAAAACTGCATTTTTAATTGGTGACCCTGCTGATGTCATATAGCCTCTCTGAGACCAGAGTTGTCCATAATCATGCACAACTCCATACCCATACTGACTATCAGTAATGATGGTAACTCTTATATCCTTAGAAATTTCACATGCACGAATTAAAGCAATCAATTCAGCCACTTGTGCTGAACGAACTCCTTCAAGACATGATGCTTCTTCAACATCTGCAACTGTACCGACTGAATATGAGGCTTTCAAGACACCTCCTTCAGATCTCAAACATGAGCCATCTACAAAGTAGACAAAATCTGATTCTGATAAAGGTCTATCTTTGATGTCTTGTCTTGGTTTAGTGCAAAATTCCATAACATCTAAACATTCATGTTCTATTTCAATGTCATCAATGATCTCAGAATCAGGCAGTAATGTAGAAGGATTCAGATTCAAACATCTTGAAATCGAAACATTATCTGCTCCTAGTATGATTTTCTCATACTTTGTCAATCTGCTGCTTGTCAAATGCTGAGTTTTACCTCTTGTCAGCAATATTTCAACTGAATGAGGCACAAAAACTTTTACAGGAAATCCCATAATAATTCCTTCACTCTGCTCAAGACTAACACTTGTAGCTGCAACTGCTTTCAAACAACCTGGTAATGCTTTTGCAATGGGATCAAGAACTGCAGAGAAGTATGCAATAGGTTTCTTTAGATTTCCATGTCTCTGAATCAACACAGATAATGCACATCCTTCTCTCTCGCTGCAATACAGTTCAAAATCTTTCTCATAATTTGGCATACCTAAAGCAGGAGCTTGGCATAAGCTCTTTTTCAAGTTCTCAAAAGATTCCATCTCAACTTCATTGAGAATAATCGGATCTTTTACATCAGACTTTGTCAGTCTCTGTAGTGGTTTTGCAATTACTGAAAATCCACTTATCCATTGTCGACAGTAACCAACCATTCCTAAGAACATTCTGACTTGTCTCTGTGTCCTTGGAGGTTGCATTGCTTGAATCATTTTAATTCTCTCAACTGTTACTTGCCTTTTTCCCTTTGCAATTCTGTGACCAAGGTATTTTACTTCTTGTTTGCAAAATTGTAATTTTGCTGGGGACACTTTATGTCCCTCTTCTGCAAGGCGATTCAACAGTATTATTGTGTCTGTCACACAATTTTCTCTTGTCTTTGCAGCTATCAACAAGTCGTCAATATACTGCACCAACGTAGACCTACCTGGTAAGTCTAGGTTTTCCAAAGATCTTTTTAACAACTCATTAAAGATTGAAGGACTCTCTGTATAGCCCTGAGGGATTCTACACCATCCGAGGGTCCTACCTTGGAATCTGAAAGCAAAGATTTCATAACTGTCTGGATGTAAAGGAACAGTAAAGAATGCATTGCAAAGATCAATGACAGTGTACCATTCAGCATCATGTGGAATCTGGTACAGAATTACTGCTGGATTTGGAACCACAGGACAACATGGAACAACGATTTGATTAACCTTTCTCAAATCCTGTACGATTCTAAATGCTCCATTTGACTTTTTGACTCCCATAATTGGTGAATTACAAGGACTACTCTCCATTTCTTTTAATACACCTTGTTTGATTAATTTTTCAATTATGGGCATAATACCTTCGATTGTTTCTGCTTTCATTTTATACTGTGGAATATTAGGAAATTCTATTCCTTGTTTCAATGTAATTTTTACTGGATCTACGTTTTTCATCAGACCCATCTCATTCCCAGTAAAATCCCATATATCAGATTTCACTTTTTCTTTGAGTTCTTCAGGCAAATCTTTCTTTTCAAATGCAGGAAACAATTTTGTTTCTTCTGCTTCCATCATCATCATTGTCATTCTGTACAAACCATCTTCCTCCATTGTTTGTAATTCAACTCCATCAGGAGAACAATATATTCTGCAATTCATTTTACACAGAATGTCTCTGCCTAATAAATTTACTGGACTACTATTACAAACCACAAATCTGTGTTTGTCTCTATAATTTCCAATTTCAACTGGAACTGGATCAGTTAAATCAGTTTTAATTTGTTGATTGCTTACTCCAACAACTTGGATGGTATCCCCAGAGAGAGGTAGGTTTTCAATTTCCACTGATCTAACAGTAGAACGGGTAGCACCAGTGTCCACTAGAAAAGTGATGTCTACATCGTTAACTTTCCCGTTTACAAATGGACCAGACTGGTCAACCTCAAGAGTGGCTCCAACAACACACTCTTCCTCCTCTCTCGGGCACCGTCAGCAATAATCATCAGAATCACTGTCTTGGCTTTCTGTTAACAAAAATTGTTGTGAAGCATTTTGCATTTGCACCCTTTGTTGCTTTTGCTGTTTTTGCGGTTTTATTACCTGTTCATTTCCCTGAAATCCCACACTTGAATTATATTTTTGAACTCCCCCACAATTCGGAAATGGTGGTTGTGGCAATTGATCCTGACGGTTATTCACCTGTTGCTGTTGCTGTCGCTGAATGTTTAACTCATTTAACCCCTGTTGCATCTGTAGCTGTTGCTGCAGGTCAACACCATTCTGCATCTGTGGATTTAATAAGGGATTCTTTAAGTTTTTAGGAGGTTTAGGACACTCGTCTCTCCAATGTCCAAATTCGCCACAATTAAAACAAGGTAATCTTTGTTTCAACTCCTCAATTTTTGGACTAAATTTTCTCGGAAAAATATTACCTTTAAGCTTTCCTTGTACTTGGTTCGTGTTTCCAGTTTGAACAAAATTTGTGTTCTTATTACCCATGCTGGCAATTTGTTGCTCAGCCACTTTTACCTGAGCCCACATGGCTTTTTCTTTGAGCTTCTTTTGTCTCACTTCCAACTCATCACTGCAATATTTAGCTTTTCTCAGAATATCATCCACAGAAAGTGATTGCCATCCTACAATGCTATTCCTGATCATGTCTGCAATTTCAGGTTTTAGTCCATAAACAAATCTATAGACAAAATGACTCATATCCTTTTCATCTAATTTTTCATAGCCACTGTATTGTTTAAAAATTAACAGTAACCTTTCATAAAAAGAATGAACTGATTCTTTTGTTTCCTGATTTGTCCTTTCTATTTTAACCCAATCAACTTCTTTGGGTGGAATTTTGTTTTTCATCCAAACGATCACCTTTTCGTAAAAATCCATTACAAGAGGATTTGGAGCACCTGTTTCTTTGATTCGCTCAGGTTCTGTTTTTGGCCAACTTATTGATATTTTGCATTCTGTCCAAAGATCTGATGGTACGACAATGTCGAAAAATCCATCTAAATCAATCCACAGAACTTTTGAGACTTTGATAAACCTATCCACTTGTCTATACCACTCTACTGGTTTCTCCCTCAATTTCGGAAAGTCATTTGTAAATAACAGTATGTCCTGTCTCGACCAAGGGACATGAACATATCCTCCACCTGCAATCTCTCTCATTGGAAATTGTTTTGATAATTTTTCCAATCTTTCATCTTCCTTCTTTTTCGTCCATTTCACTCTCCACTTATTGAGTTCTCCCAGCTTTTTGATGTAAACAATCAAATCTTTTATGTGTAGTATTCTTCCCATTGAGTTCAAACTCTCAATATCGCTTTCTGAAAAGTCTAGTCTGTAATGCTTTGCAAAATTCTTTTGTTTACTCACATCAATTTCAAGTTCCGCTGCTAGTTCCTCTAACTGATCATATTTATTTTTAGTTTTCCACTGAATACTTTTACAAATGAACAGTAGTTCATCATCTCGATAATAATTCAAACTATCTGGACCAATTGTTCCAATTATTAATTCTTCAATATTTGCTTTTAATTTAGCCACATCAAGTTTCGGAGTGGTCACCCTAACTTCAGGACTCCCTACATCTGATATAGCACCCATTGGTGTTTTTGGAGATAAATCCTCATTATAGGTTAAATCTGGCATTCTCGATCTCGAAGAGTTTATTTCAGATATGTCTGAATAAAATTTTTCAGCAACTTTTTGAATTTCTGCATTTAAAGGAATAGTTAACCCTGTCTTGTTTGATTCTCTTTGGTCAAATACAGGCTGAACAGGACCAATCGTTACTGGAACTGTCACAGCTTCCATGCTTTTTGTCATTCGTCTAATTAATTCTTCCTTAGAATTTAAATATTCAGCAGAATCAGCTGTCTCAATATTTCTTGTTTCCCTTGCATAGTCTTTTGGAGCTTCCCTTGCTCTTGGAGTCATTGCAAAATGTCTACCTTCATTTCGAGCATTATCAAATTCTGGTCTTCTAGGAGTTTCAATAATTTCGCAATTATTTGGATAAAGTTTAGGGGTTTCATTAATTGGAGGTGCACTCGGTGAAGTTTCAGTAGAAACCACCGGAGTAGACCATGATCTAGGAGGTCTCAAAGGTTGATTCTTTCTAGCTGTAGTGTATATTTCTTCCATAACTGCATCTTCAGATTCACTTTCTATAGATTTCCCAGCAGGAGTACCCATAACCATTTCCTGTATTAAATACAATCCTTCACTCATGTTTCCCTGCCTCCACATTCGCAATCTGTCTTCATGAGTATCTCTTCTCCAAGCAGGAGATTTAGAAGGTCTTTTGATTCCACTAGCTTCTCTTTGTAACTGATACATCTCATCTTCCCACTCAACTAAAGCTTCAAATTGAGTTGGTCTCGGTTTTGGAATAAGAGCATTCATTTTCTCTCGTAAATTTCTCAAGACTTTTACATTAAATGAACCATCATCAGGCCAAGTTAAAACACCATCGTTCTTTGTATAGCGTTTCCAGCTATCAAACCATAAAACAGTATGATATCCATATTCACCTTCCATGTACGCTGCAGGTGTTTTATACTTATGAAGTAATTTACCACCTCGCGTTTCGATTTTCTTGTCAGGTGAAAATAAATTTTTAAGTTTCTGAAATAATGTTGGCTTTTTCTCAACATGTTTAAAATGATAACTCATTTTTAAGAGTTACATTTAATTCGCAAAATCGTTCGTAAAATTTTTCCGGGATGTTCCGCGAAGCAACCAATCCGTGCGCGAAACACACCAACAAACCAATGACAGTTGAGCTACGTCACTTTTATGCTCAACCAATAAAAATGGAGTTTTTCTGAAGGACCAATCAGCTTACAGGTCGTCAGAAACTCAAGAACCAATCAGAGTACAGTCTGTGACGTAGGTTACCCAATCCCAGCGCGGCTCTGTGACGTACACAGCAGCTGCGGTTTCTCGCTTCTCACTCCTAGCGCTTACCCCTCCTTTACAAAATCTTTTCACAGCGCCATTTTAAGAACACTTTTCAGTGTAAATTAATTCTTAAACAATGACAATAAGGACTCATCTGTTTGTTTCACTATTTAGGATAGTTTACATACATTCAAGTATCCACACTTCGGAATAGTCGGCGCTATTCACACTAAGGATAATTCTCAATTGTTAGTAGAGTAACTCTTACCCCACCCTTCTAACACGTAAAATTATGAACTCGTTTTCCTCTGAACGCACCGCGAAGTGACAGTTCTAAGAGTTCCACTTGAACATAAATTACAAATCAAACTCGCACTTTCACACGGAAAAATCCCTAAATTCAAACATGCATGAAATCCGTACAGGACTCTCACCTGTTTATAGAAATCATGCACCGTTAGCAAAATAACGACGTTATCCGTACAGGACTCTCACCTGTTTATAGATATAAAACATGTATCCCTACAGGACTCTAACCTGTTTATAGATAATCATGCACCGACGCTACTCTGCCCTTCACTCAAGCTCGGATATAACTAATACTCTTATCACAGTGAGTTTTATGGAAGGCGCTTTGTCCCTATTCTCATGCTGTTCTAATTTCTTAGAAAACCCTCACTATACAAGATTCACACCTAGCCCTAACACTGTGCTGCACGGCGACAACACTATGGTACACGGCGATACCAATTGTGATACTCGGCGATATCACTGCAAACAGAACAGATGACTTGCGTGACTAATTTCTCGCCACACAATCTATACCGGTATAGCTTACAGATAGCACGAAAAACAAACTCAACATGTGTTAAAACATCGATCCTATTTCCATACCATAACACTTTAGTAACCCTTAGCAACCAACATTTTACTTTGGTTACCCTTAGCAACCATCAATTTCTGCTACCAGAGAATTGATCCAGCGGCCTATAGAAAATATATCATAAACAACGCTACCCAACTTCATAACCTATAAACAAAATTCTACACTAATTTATGGACCCATTTATAAACATGACATATTTGGGCCTACTGAATCAGGTGGTCTGATTAAATCTATATACACATTATTTATAAACTATATACAAATTTATACATCTGCGGAAAGAATGTTGTCATTATAACAAATCCTAACTATTTAAACGACCACCATTGGCAATGGGATCTAGCTAATAGTAACCTACACTTCTGAATAATCAAGACCAGCTTGTTTGTCAAAAGTAAGATTTTATTTACTAAATTATGGTATTTCAGAATATAGTTTTATAATTGTAATTTTATTAGCATTAAAGTAAGCATGTTTGTAAAGAATCATGAAAAATACAATTTAAGCAAGAAATTCAAAGTTTAAGTAAATATTTAAAAGATTAGCATTTCTAAAGTCTAAGTCCCTAGCTAAGCTAAATAAATGGAAAATAAAGTAAAGTTCTTTGAGGATTCTTACGTGCTCCAAGTAAAGTCCAACAGCACTTCACCCTCATCAGAAAGTCAGAAAGCAGCAGCCAGCCCATCCCTAAGGGCATGACTTTTTATACCTTTCTATGCTAGCTAATCTAAGCGAAGGAAAGTTTTCAAAAATCCACGATGTCCCATTGGTTGAGAGTGACAAGTGACATGTCACCCACATTTCAAAACTTCCATTAGGTCACATTTCTTAAAGACCATTGTCTTTTCCAAACGTGACTTGGAGCTTCCTTGGATTGCAACAATTGTAAATTAATGTTCTCGCAGTGTTCATTTCATTTCCACGTGTGCCAAGTTAGAGCTTACAAAATTGTCCTTTATCACCGGTTTCCGACCTTGGCCACGTCCGACAGAATGATGACAGCATGTCAGATTTGCTTAGTGAATGCAGCTTTGACGAACACTTTTTCATAATGGGCATCTCGTGATTTTCGCAGAAGTAAAATTCAGCTTTAGCAAACTCGAGCAAACTAGGCCCAAAAGCAGTCAACTTATGCTTTCTAGTAATAAACAAACACAAGAAAAGTATTAATGTAAGAAATAATGTTGATTCTGTATCCACCCTAGGTTTACTAATTAATTAACCCTCCCGATTAGTCTATTGTTACCTAGCAAATGCAAACAAATAAAGCAGCGTTTATATCTACCAGTCTTCATGAATCCATGAAACTTATGTGCACCTAGAATAGTAGAAATGACACCACATAAACAAGGAAAAGCAAAATAAGCACATGCCTCTTTTAGGTTTGCTGCAGTTAGTAATGACAAAAACGAAAACAATAAATTATTTTATTATTTTGCACGAACAAAAAGATGCAACACTTATGCACGTTTATGAGCACACATGTTAGTCCCCCCATGTGTAAAGTTTAATCTAGGTTGTATTAGCACGACACATTACAAATCATTAATTTTATTATTCATGTTATGGGAAATGTGACTTTGCGAGTTTAAACAGAATTCTGTTTTCTATCTCGCTCCATCACTCTGCAGCGACAAGAGTCTCGGAATCAAGTCTGGCATCTTGCTGCTCGCAGCAGTTGGACACTGAGGAATCAGTAATTTCGTTGACTGCCAAGAACGACAGGACGTCGTGTGTGGACAGAGGTATTCTACTTCGAGGGGGCACACAGTCTCGCATTTGACCGCCCTCACACACGAACTCACCTGAAGGGACGGGCTGCTGCGGTTATGGGGATTCAGGGTGTTTCCCGCTGTTTCATGGATCTACGTTCGACCCGCCTCACCTGAAGCTGGCTTTAACCTACAGTTACACCACTTCCCCACGCCACCAGCCTCGCAGCGTCAGGACAGTGCCTGCTGGGACTTGGAGTCCATTGAATTTGACATGTGCTCCTATTGGTGTGATGACATCATTAGGGGGAGGGGACACAGCACCAGCAAGTATTTCACACAGGATGAGCGCCATGGGGTTGTATACATAACAGCACAGGGCACTGAAGAAGGCGAGTGTGCCGAAATGCATCTGCCGCGGCTGGGGTGTATGAAATAAAGGGTTCCTGCACTGCTTTCCCCTGTGGCCTCTGATCTTTTCTTCGTGAAGGGATGTTTCCGGATATGTTATTGCGCTAGCCAGATGCGCAATCCAGATGGCCCTGCAGCGACAAGAGTCACGGAATCAAGTCTGGCATCTTGCTGCTCGCAGCAGTTGGACACTGAGGAATCAGTAATTTCGTTGACCGCCAAGAACGACAGGACGTCGTGTGTGGACAGAGGTATTCTACTTCGAGGGGGCACACAGTCTCGCATTTGACCGCCCTCACACACGAACTCACCTGAAGGGACGGGCTGCTGCGGTTATGGGGATTCAGGGTGTTTCCCGCTGTTTCATGGATCTACGTTCGACCCGCCTCACCTGAAGCTGGCTTTAACCTACAGTTACCCCACTTCCCCACGCCACCAGCCTCGCAGCGTCAGGACAGTGCCTGCTGGGACTTGGAGTCCATTGAATTTGACATGTGCTCCTATTGGTGTGATGACATCATTAGGGGGAGGGGACACAGCACCAGCAAGTATTTCACACAGGATGAGCGCCATGGGGTTGTATACATAACAGCACAGGGCACTGAAGAAGGCGAGTGTGCCGAAATGCATCTGCCGCTGCTGGGGTGTATGAAATAAAGGGTTGCTGCACTGCTTTCCCCTGTGGCCTCTGATCTTTTCTTCCTGAAGGGATGTTTCCGGATATGTTATTGCGCTAGCCAGATGCGCAATCCAGATGGCCCTGCAGCGACAAGAGTCACGGAATCAAGTCTGGCATCTTGCTGCTCGCAGCAGTTGGACACTGAGGAATCAGTAATTTCGTTGACCGCCAAGAACAACAGGATGTCGTGTGTGGACAGAGGTATTCTACTTCGAGGGGGCACACAGTCTCGCATTTGACCGCCCTCACACACGAACTCACCTGAAGGGACGGGCTGCTGCGGTTATGGGGATTCAGGGTGTTTCCCGCTGTTTCATGGATCTACGTTCAACCCGCCTCACCTGAAGCTGGCTTTAACCTACAGTTACCCCACTTCCCCACGCCACCAGCCTCGCAGCGTCAGGACAGTGCCTGCTGGGACTTGGAGTCCATTGAATTTGACATGTGCTCCTATTGGTGTGATGACATCATTAGGCGGAGGGGACACAGCACCAGCAAGTATTTCACACAGGATGAGCGCCATGGGGTTGTATACATAACAGCACAGGTCACTGAAGAAGGCGAGTGTGCCGAAATGCATCTGCCGCTGCTGGGGTGTATGAAATAAAGGGTTCCTGCACTGCTTTCCCCTGTGGCCTCTGATCTTTTCTTCGTGAAGGGATGTTTCCGGATATATATATATATATATATATATATATATATATATATATAAATATATATATATATATATATATATATATATATATCAGTCAGTCAGTCAAAAATTATTTATTCGATAAAATTAATATCATAAAAGACATGGTACAAACATTTTGAATAACAAGAAAAAGACACTTACAGATATGACCTATAAAGTTAAAACAATTCATTATCATTATTAAAAATACAGTACATTTTAAAAAAAAATTTGTATCACCATAAAATTGGTACCTTTAAAATCCTTTAGAACTACAAACCTTAGTACGCAAGTATATGACGTAATTTTACAAAATATATTAATCAAAGCAACCTTGAATCTGCGGTAAGCTGGTATTGTTTTTCCTTACGCGAATGGCTGCCGTCAAAAAACTGGCTACAGAAAACATAATGTAAGGGCTACCCAGTTGCATTAAGTATATTAAAGCCGGTCTAACCTGAATAAAGCCCGCCTTCTTCAAGACTGGTAACAAATATTTCCTTCTGCACTGTTCATAATGTGTACAGAACATTACAAAATGTAGGGTGTTTTGTGATGAAAAACAATCACAAGAACAAGGGTCTGCTTTATCCGGAGTACACCAAGTACGGAAAGAGCCCAGGGTATATATATATCACCTACTGACGGTCGCCAGTAGGTAGTTATAGTTAGGACCTATTTTCCATAGGAAATCCGCAACATTCTATTTGGAATAACCTTGGCGTCGGTTGACGAATCTATGCGAAATTTAAAAAACTTATGGCCCGCTCCGGTCTGTTCGTATCCTGAAAGTCTCGGGGTGATTCGTCAAGCGGGGACCGAGAAAAAAGGGGGGGTCCCAAAACGTGTTTTCCCCATGCAATTTCCCATAGGAACCTTTAATCGCAGCTACAGCCCGAACTGCTGAACGGAATTACACCAACTTTGGCAAAGAGGTAGCCCTTGGTTCAGTGTAATGCCTTTTGGTTAAATGGTGTAAATCTGTTCAGTAGTTGCTGAGAAAATCAAAAGTAAAATCACATATATATCTATGGCTGCCGTGGATCAGTGCATCCTGAGCGCACCCTGAGCGCACCCTTACGATCACAAGCTGCATGCTAATTGGCTGTCAACTGTCTGTCAACACTTCAAACCAGGAAGTGTTGGCAGCCATTTTGTGCCCTGGTAGAAGCGAGGCTGAAGAAATCAGTGGAAAACGTGTAAAGGGGGCAGGGTAGAAATACCCTGACCTTCTAGAACTGCTTAGGGGGTCCCACAAGGACCTCCAGGGCCCCAAAAATTATTATTATATATTTTTTTTAAACAGCAAAATACGTGCAAGGTGCGCGGATCCTGCCGAAAAAAGAAAAAAAAACGAAGCGCGGGCTGCAGTGCTTCTTTAATAATTAGCCCCCGGGAGGCCAAATCCCGGGGGCAAAAATAATAAATGTTATGGGGGGCCCAGAGGGGCCCCCCAGCCCCAGGGACTGCCATCCCCCGGGGCTACAAAATAAATGGGTGGGGGGGCTCAACCGCCACCCCCCCAGCAAAATACATGGATGGGGGCTCAAAGGTGCCCCAGGGACCGCTACCCCCAGGGGCTTTCTAGAAAATGGTTGGGGGCTCAAAGGCCCCCCAAGCCCCGGGGACCACCACCCTGGGGCTTTGTAAGCAATGCCGGCTCCCGAAGGACGCGGGGAGCCGGCTGGGACCGTGGGGGCATTTGGGATCCCCCCACGGTCCCCAATGTTGTATATTGGCCCCGGGGGATGGGGTCCATGGGGAGAATAGAAATTAGTGATAGGTGCTATTTTTTTTTTACGGTCAAATCAGGAGTCGCGCACCCAGCGTGGAGCTCAGTGCGACCCCCTAGTGTGCACGCGTTGAGTGCATGACTCCTAACGTGTAGGGTGCTTGACTCCAGCACCTTGGGTGCCCGACTTCTATTGTGTTGGGTCGCGTATGCGGCAGGAGTCGCGTACCGGTCGCATAGGGATTGCGCAGGAAAATACGCACCCATGGCACACCCTACGCGGATCCTACACAACAATCCTAAAATGGCGGCTAGGTTCCGTGCAGTGATCGAGAAAGGTACGCTTTGGGTGCGCGACTCCCAACCAAATTTCTTTTTTAACTATAAAGAAAATAATATAAATATATTTAAAAAAATATAAAATAAAAAAAACAATATTAGAATTTCAATATTTTAATAACTTTTTTTAATTTATATAAAAAATATGTAATGTAATTTAAAAAACTAATATCTAAAAATAAATAGCTTAAAAAAATGTAATAAATCAGTGTAAAAAATATATAACTATTAATGCATTTAAAAATTGTCATTGAAAAAACCTTTGAAATTCACTGAAAAAAACATAGTTTTTAGGGGTGTTATAGTTAGCTGGACATTTCACTCGTACAAAACCATTGAAATTCCTCCATTATAGTTAGTTGTACTAACTATAACTCGCGCACCCGCAATCCACTGCTGATGATGTCACATATTACATCATTCATGACAAGGTCAGTGACATCTCAGATGGCATCACTGATGACATCTCAAATGGCATCAGTGATGACATCATCCAGTGAATGTGGTTTGGTTCGTTATTTAAATATGTATTATATATATAGCAATCTGCATTGAAGAATGAGTGGATATATACAGGTATAAGTGGATAAGGTTTTTTAAATGCTAATTCCTAACTATAACATGTCTGAAACCTATTGTTTTTTCTGTGAATATATATATATATATATATATACATTCACTGAAAAAACCATAGGTTATAGACCATATATAGTTAGGAATTAGCATTTACAAAACCTTGAAAATTCACTGAAAAAACCATAGGTTATAGACCATATATAGTTAGGAATTAGCATTTAAAAAACCTTATTTTACTCACACAAAACCATTGAAATTCCATATATAGTTAGTTGCACTAACTATATATCGCGCACCCGCAATCCACTGCTGATCATGTCACATATTACATCATTCATGACATGGTCAGTGACATCACTGATGACATCACTGATGACATCTCAAATGACATCACTGATGACATCACTGATGACAACATCCAGTGACTGTATGTTTCTGTAAAGTTAAAATATGTCTTACATATTGAAGAATGAGTGGATGTATAAGTGTCTGGATGAAGGATTTAGTAGGTGCGTGACTGACTGTATGAGTGAGTGATTAAATGTGTCTCACTGAATGCACGGGTTAGTGACTAAACTGTCTTAATTTGTGCATCATTATGTCTGTTGTGATGTAAACTGCTGCATGTGTTGATCATTAGCTATACGAGAGGCTATATGTGTTATTAATTGGTTGCCCAAGTATTTCTATGGGAGATTGAGTTTGTGTGGGGGTGGCTGGAAGGTGTGTGACTCTGTGCATAGATGTGTGAGCAGTTTATTCACTAGGTGTATGAGTTCAAGAGTGCATGTGGAAACAGCTACATGGGCAGTTGACTGTGTGCATGAGTGTATTGATGAGTGAATGGATATCTCAATGCTACATGTCATAGTAAGTACATATGTAAAACACAGTACATGTGAGAGTTGGCATATATAAATAACTGTGCATGAGAGCCACTGAATGAGTGAGTGGTTGTATCGATCATTGTGAACTTGTATCAGGGATTGTATAAGAGAGTAAATATGTGTTAGTATATGTTTCAATAAGTAAGGTGTGTATAACTGTATAGTTGAAGAAATGGAGGTGAGATTGTTTCTTTGCATGACTGACTGGGTGTGTGAGTAACTCCATGGATGAGTGGCAGTGTGTGAGTGTCTGTATACACTGAGTGTATCTAAGGTTATATTAGAGTCTGAAGAGGTTTATCGTATTAGCACAAGAATGATGTCAAATGAGACGTCATCAGTGATGTCATCAGTGATGTCATTTGAGATGTCATCAGTGATGTCATCAGTGATGTCACTGACCATGTCATGAATGATGTAATATGTGACATGATCAGCAGTGGATTGCGGGTGCGCGATATATAGTTAGTGCAACTAACTATATATGGAATTTCAATGGTTTTGTGTGAGTAAAATAAGGTTTTTTAAATGCTAATTCCTAACTATATATGGTCTATAACCTATGGGTTTTTCAGTGAATTTTCAAGGTTTTGTAAATGCTAATTCCTAACTATATATGGTCTATAACCTATGGTTTTTTCAGTGAATTTCATTGGTTTTTTAACAGCTAATATCTGTAGCTGTAAAATGTATTCTTCTTTAAATCCCAAAATATATTTTATATGTTTATTAATAAAAAAAAATTTAAATATTTTTTTTTCTTCGTTCCCGCTTCGCGAATCGGGAAGCTTCCCGTTAGCTGACCTTGATGCCGCGAAATAGACCGCGAGCCGGTAAACGTTCCTTTACCGCAACTGCCGCGTTAGAAAACAACATCGTGACGCCTCCCGTCCGCATGACGTTTCGCGTTGTCGCGTGATACGTCATATGACGTGCTACATTAGCGAACTGGTACGCTTACCGAGGCGCAAAGCGCAGGTTTCTGGAAGCAAACCGGGAGGCCCTGCAAAGCGCGTAACGTAAACACAGCAGGTCATGTGACTTGGTAATAACACTTTTCATTGGTTCATTTCACTTTTGGTTTCCTAATGATGTAAGACTAGGTCATATAATCTAAAATGAACCCTTTTCATTGGTTGAGAACTATTGTTTTTCCCAAATGATGAAAATCCCTCCTTCTTTCCTCACTCTGACTTTCATCATTGTGAGAGAAAGACCCTTTGTTACCAGTGAGCAATGGCTTCTTTAGTAGCTTCAGCTGGTGCTTCCCCACCACCTCCACCACATCCAAGGAAGAGTGGACCACCTGCTGAAGTTATAATTCAGCAAGAAGAGGAAGAAGAGGAACAGGACGAAGAGCACGAAGAGAGGCACTTTTTGCCTGAGGAGCCCAGGATGTCTCACCGGAAAGAAAACTTCATTTGGCAATTTTTTTAAATTCCCAAAGGTCAGAAAAAAGTAAATGCAAGATACGTAACTTGCCTTATATGTCAAGATAGACTGTCCAGAGGGACCGACAAAAAATACAGTTTCGGAAACTACACAATGCATCGCCATATGACTAGGTGGCATCCTAACAACTACAGTGCTGCACAGTTTCGTAACGACCTAGATAATCTCCCTATTATGGCCAGAAGATCTGTTGTACTGGAAGTAACGGGACCAGAGGGCAGGGAGATGGTGCCAAATATACAAACGAGATTTCGTGAAGTAAAACAAGTCTGCGTACATTGCAGTGGATTCATTTGCTACGGAGAAAGTAGCATCACTCTGATCAACAGAGCTATTGACAATCATGCTCATGTTTGTCCGAAACGCCCCAAACAATAAATTCTTTTTTTTTTTTGTTGTTCCTGTTGAGCCCTTTACAATGAATCGTTTTCGTTGCCCCCTCCAAAAAAAAACCCCAAAAAATATAAAACTGTTCAGAAAAATACAAAAAAAGTAAAAAAATGTTCAGAAAAATAATAAATAAAATATAAAACAACAAAAACAATAAAAAAAAGTTCTTTTCAGAACTACCTCCCCGGTATTAAAAAATTGGTACAATATTTGGAACTGTGCCAACCTCTATTTCTCTTAGTTCGCTTCCCAGTTCGCTCGCCGGTACGCGAACCGGAAGCGAACCAAAAAAACATTAAGTATAAGGGAAGGAAACAGACAGTTATGTTAAAAGAAAGACAGCTATAGGGGAGTAAACTAGAGATACTATTACCCGTAATCCACTGCTGATGATGTCACATATTACATCATTCATGACATGCTCAGTATGTATGGAAAGGGGCAGATTTATATTAACTAGCACATCCCCAGAGATGCACTAGTTAACGTGCACCGCTGCTCTACCACCCACAGTCTGCCGCATTTACAATCAGATAGGACAAAGCTGCATCAAAACCCTGCGCCTGCTTGAAGCAGGCATAGATCTTGACGCAGGTAGGCTGAAAGCTAAAGCAACAACTAAGTGTCGTGTGCAGAAGTTGCAAAAAAGGAAAAATGGCGTTTAAACCAATAATGAGCCCATGCTAACTTAACACAGTGTAAAGATATCCAGGATCTACATCAGTTTGGGGTTCACGAACCTGGCAGGTAAAAGGCACTGAGGCTTTGCACCGTGCATATCTCATCCCAAATCATATGATGTTTGTGAATGAAACAATTTCCCAGACCAAATGCTTTGGATTGGCTACTTCTAAAAAATTAAACACCCCTACTATCCCGGAGTTAGAGGAATATGATGGTTGGAGTAATTTTACTCGGTTGTACATTAAAGATTTACAGGCCCTACTCCATAATTCTTCCTTTAACATTTCCAGTATAAATCCAAAAGGTTGGCTGCTTTGGCAACGTGCCTTATCCACGGTTTAATAACGCTGCCTTTTGCTTTATATAAGTTTTCAAATTGTATGAAATATATACCAATAGGTCGTTATGCACCTTTAGGTAGTGGTTTTCTTCATGAGGTCTGGTCGCTTCCATACACATACAGATGTTTCAAAGATGATCAAGAAGTTTATCTGAATGGAGAGGAATGCACTGAGACGCCAGATCATTCACTAATGTGTAGGCACATACAGTTACACGGTTCATGCAACAAACACCGACCAAATATGGCTTGCGTGTTGCAAGGCACGCCAGTTCCTGCTATCATCCCCACGTTCAAGTTGTTGGAAAATGGTAGTTATTTGATGCTCAATAATGAAGATTGTTCTGGGTTAATTAAAAGTATTCCTTTTATCGTAACAGTAAGTGAACGGGTTATTTGCTGCAGAAATGTTCTATTTCCTCCCACACATGAACATAGGGAGTTTTCAATCTGGCCACAAATACCAACCTTGGGAACAGATTTCAATGGCATGGCAAGAATAAGAGCTCTTTTGTCTCAGAGAGAGGTGGCCTTGAGTTCGGCCCGTGAAACTTTCGTGCTTCACATAGCGAACACCCGTACAGAGGTGCAGACCCTTTTAAATACAGATTTGCCTTTCCATTTCAGCAAGATGGTTCGGACTATCTTTAACGCGTCCTCCACAAAGGGCCTGGCGCACTTTTTTAAAGTTGTTACCAGTGGTCTCGTGACTTCATTTGAGAAAATCTTTGGAGTTCTTTCATTCTATTTTTTCCACTGTGCTTGGTGGATTCCCATTTTTACTTGCATTACCAGCGGACGCTCTTGTGCTTTTTTACATTTTTAAATATGGATGTCCCTCCTGTGCAAGCTCCCGCCCTGCAGCTGCTGACGCTGTTCCGCAATCGCGTGCTTGAATATTATGGCACAATGCCGTTGGCGATATTAAGCACGGCATATGGATTATCTTTTCGATTCTCCTACTTCACCTGTGTCCAGCCTGTATTTCACTGCCTGACCTGTGATTTCGATTGGGCCATTGATTTGTGTCTCTGCGGACCGGTTTCTCCTGACGTCGACTTTAATCAGCTGATGACTCCTATCATTACTCACGAGTTGGTTTGTCCTGGCGAAAGGATTATGGCTGTGGCATTGATGCATGGACTAATTGGTCCCTGGAATTTACTGGCGGCAACACAGTCTTTCTTGGAACAGAGCTTTCTTGAAAACCCACCGAGCTGTCCTCTGATGGTGATAGAGGATCCGGGGCTGGGAGAGCACGTATGTTCTTTTCCGCTTTTAAATTGGATGGCTGAACTCTTTTCGGATGAAGACGGTGACTTCCTATTGGAGGCTGTTGCAGCTTATTTTGCATACACATTTATGTCATAGACCTTTTTCATGTTTGATATGCTGAGTACTAGCATTTCATTGACAATTCATTGACTTATTTGTCAAGTTTTTATTATTTAGCTTGCCTATTGGCTTAAGCCTCGATAAAGTACTTGGCTGTTTTATTTTTCTTTAGCATTAAATTTTCCTAGTTTTTAATGTTTTACCTTGCGGACCGTCCACATATAAAGTTGCAATCTGCTCTCATGAGATGCCACTTCTATTATCTTATTCAGTTCGTTTCCGGATCATGGGGAGGTGTCATCTAGATCCTGGATATCTTTACACCGTGTTAAGTTAGCATGGGCTCATTACCGGTTTAAACGCCATTTTTCCTTTTTTGCAACTTCTGCACACGACACTTAGTTGTTGCTTTAGCTTTCAACCTAGTAGTTCATCGTGGTTTACATGAGAATAATATGTTATTGCTCTACTATCTGCTTTGCTTGTTAAACTATATCTGTACAGCGACTGCTGAAGTTTCAAGAACAACACGATACAGAATTGTTATGAGGTCTGATCTCCACGACTTCATACTCATAACATAAGTGCAGCTTCTTCCAATTCTGGGCATGAGGCGGGTTTTATATTGCTTTGCCGAACACACATACACAACACTTGATGCGGTTCACATGAAGAGAGAGCTGGTGTATGCTGATGTGATTCCTTCAAATCTAAGACACTAAAGTATGGGCACGCCCTAAACCAACACAAAGAGACCTTCTTAGCAAATAATATAATATGTGTAATAGGGAGGGTCAGATATAAGCAGCCGCGGGCCGTGGAGGGAGTTACGGTGAGGCAGGGAGGCGGGGAGGGGTAGGGGCAGGGTGGAGCCCTCTCCACCCTGCCCCTCCCCCTCCCCGCCTCCCTGCCCCACCGTAACTCCCTCCACGGCCCGCGGCTGCTTATAAGTGTTGCTAACTCTTATTCATTTACAGCATGTTAACATACTGTCACCATTCGCTTTTTATGTACTAGTAACTATGCTGGTAATTTTGCTACTGATAATATGTGTACTTCTATTATCTAAGATACTACGCCTGAGAAGACGGCATTAGTAAATAAACATTTCAAATACACATGTGTTCTTCTTAACTCCATGTTCTGGTTTCTAAGAAATATATAACGACCGACTGTTCATGAGTTCCACGTATCCTGAGGTACTATAAGTTCATATTCTGGATTGTCTAAACATTGAGAGTTTGTTATATCCAATGTGACACTGTACCTAGCTTGCTAAGGGGTTTTTGATTACTAAGGTGAGTTTTGGGGCACCCTAATTCGCCGAGGTTCCAATCCTCTGTCCACAGTTCTGTGTGAGAACAGAAACCCTGCGACAGGGACACCCCTGAGCCTTGCTGGAGCTTCATCACACTTGCGATACAACTCCAGCAATGCGCCACCTTTACGGCACAGATACGTCACGCATCTGTGCTGTTTTTGCCCCATGATGCGCCGCATTGTAAATGCAGCACACCATAGGTGACGGAACAGCGGCACAGAATGACTAACACATCCCTGGTGATGCGCCAGTCATCATAAATCTATCCCTATGCTTCTTATCTTGTTAGAGATGAACCGCCATATGTATCTTCAAAGTTTTTTGCATTTCCTAAATAGCGAACTTTAAGGAATAAATAGCGATTCTTTACCATTCCTAGTTTGCGATGAGCTATTTGCTAATTACAAATTACCCATTCATTTCCATGCAGCAGGAGGCCCATAGGAATGAAGGTGCAATTTGCGATTAGCAATTACCTCATCGCAAATTACGAATTTTTCCGAGGGTGCAGGGGTGTCTCAAGAACACCCTGCTGCACCCCTGAAAAAGAAATTTGGGGGCATATGGCGCACATAAATTTTGAAAACATTCCTTTACCTCAAAAACGATTTTCAACTCATAATTTGAAAACACTGCACATGGGGAAATGACTTAAAATGTCCTTAAGACACATAAAAGTGTTTTTTGATTGCCTTTGCAGCATGTTTCAGTCACCTTTAACATGCCTATGTAACGCAAACATTCAAAATCTAAATTTGCCATGCACAGGTGGGAGCATATTTACAAGCAATTTGCTCCACAGACAAACTTCTTACATTGAAATGGGAAAAATAACATCAGAGACTCTCAATTACCTTATAAAGAAGCAGACACCATTATATCCTTGTCATCAATATTAAAACCATGGCTTTTCCTCAAAAACGATTTACAAGTCATAATTTGAAAACACTCCACAGCTCCTATGCACATAAAAACCCTGTCAGTACTAATACTTCACATTTTCTCCAATTACAATTTCTCAAAGAAACAAAATCTATTTGTAAAACACTTGAGACAAAGCAACATTTGAAAAACACAACTTTCTTCATAATTTTCTCCTTAAAGCACACTATTTTCTATCTAAATCAAAGAAATCTTTTCTCACCTTAGCAAATACTTTGAGTTTCAAAACAGTCTCAGAAACACACCAATTTGTCTTCAGCAGAGCAAAAGGTATGCACTCCAGAGTCTGCAGCTATCAAAAGCACAGAAATGCTGTAATTCTTCACACATATCTCTCATGTCACCCAATCAAAACTCTTCCCTCACTTTTTTTCAAATGAAAACCCTTCCCCCCTCTGCCATTTCATGCCTTTTCTGCATGGCAACCACGTCTTGGAAGACCTCTGGTGTTTGCAAGTTCACACAACAATGTTGCAATTGAACTCTGAACTCTCAGTGCACCTCATATCCAGTGCATTCTTTCATTTAATGATTTTTTCTTGACCACTCAAAATACATCTTTCAAACAACTCATCCATGCACCCTAACTTTCTGTTTTCAGCAATCAAAATCCACCAATCACTGTTACTGCTTCATTAACACAGAAACTCCACCGTTTTTTTCATTTTAAACTCTTATTTTTTCAACTGCCATTTCATTGCCACACTTCATCTGACTGCAGGAGAACCTTCTCTCACCATGTTTTCTGTCTGGATTGTTGGACATAGTTACATCTATTGGGCTCAGAGGTATGCTGAGAACAGGAATTTACCTAACATCAATTTACAAGATGTGAAATTAAGTGGTTTGGCCACAGAGGATTAAAATGTCACCAATTGATACCATTGGTGAAAACCTTTATGCATTTGCCAAAACCTGACCTGTTAATTGTGCACTGTGGAGGTAATGATTTGGGCACTTTGACTGGGGTAGGTCTGGAAATGATTTAAAGGACACCTTTGAGCAATTGATGGCACTTTTTCCTCAGACTGCCTTGGTATATTCAAATATATGCCAAAGACAGAAATGGAGGTGGTCAAACCAATTTTGTCCACAAATTGAGAAGTCGAGGAAGCATGTAAACAAATCTGTTTCAGCTTACATGAGAGACCATGGAATGGGCTCCCTGTACAACAATAACTTGCGTTACTACATGCAAGATATCTACAGAGGAGATGGAGTTCACTTCTCAGATGAGGGCAACAGAGTTTTCATTTTGAATTTAAGACTGTGCATTGGTACCTACTTATAAGTACCTAAATGTACCATAAACCCAAAAGCTCTTCTCAGAGCTACCCTACATCTGATCACTCACAATTATTATTTTACTCTAACTTTTTTCACTAATTTTCAAGAAAGTACGCTCCCCAGAACGCTTCCCGGTTCGCGAACCGGGCGCACTCCACGCAAAAAAACTAAAAAAATGATATTTTTTTTTTTGCCCTGCGAGACCCTTTTAAAGCCTCCACATCAAACCTAGGGGGTCAGGGATGACCTACTATGCCCCCTTATGGTCATTTGCCCCTTCGCTTTGGCCTCCTCTTGTCTCTCGATCCTACCGAGAGACAAGATGGCGGCCGCTACGGACTGTTTGGAATGTTTACAGACGCCGAAGAACCAATCAGCTTCGCAAAGCTCCGAAGCGGAGCGCTGTTACAGATATATATCTTTTTTTTAACGTTAATTTCTCAAAATCCACTGGAGCACATATATTGAGACCTAGCAAAGGCACATCGGGCTACCAGTCCCTACAATTTTGCCAAGTTTCGTGCAAATCCATTCAGCCGTTCGATTATTATTATTTATTTTTTTTTTTGCCCCGCGGGGCCCTTTTAAAACCTCCACATCAAACCTAGGGGGTCAGCGAGAATCTACTATGCCCCCTTATGGTCATTTGCCCCTTCGCTTTGGCCTCCTCTTGTCTCTTGATCCTACCGAGAGACAAGATGGCGGCCGCTACGGACTGTTTGGAATGTTTACAGACGCCGGAGAACCAATCAGCTTCGCTTCACAAAGCTCCGTTGCGTGAAAAGTACGCGAACTGGAGCGCTGCCCGGTCCGCTGTTACAGATATATATCTTTTTTTGAACGTTAATTTCTCAAAATCCACTGAAGCACATATATTGAGACCTACAAAAGGCACATCGGGCTACCAGTCCCTACAATTTTGCCAAGTTTCGTGCAAATCCATTCAGCCCTTCGGGCTAAAAGTGAGGCCAACCGCCCTATGGAAAACTCAATGTTAAAAACACGTTTTGGGACCCCCCTTTTTTCTCGGCCCCCCCTTGACGACCCCCCCCAAATTTTCAAGGGCTGCTCAGAAACAAAATGTGCCATTTTCCTGAAAATTTCAGCCAATTCCGTCCACAAACGCCAAAGTTATTAGACATAGAATTTTCAAAAATCCCATAGGGAAAAAATCCTAACTATATATACCTACTGGCGACCGCCAGTAGGTAATATATATATATATATATATATATCCTGGACACTCGAACCACTTTCAAAATCCCGCCAACAGCGGTTTGGCGAGGAAAGAGACGCAGACCACACAGTTTCTGGGCAAGAAATCTTCTTTTTATTTAACGACCCAAACACACAACGCGTTTCAAGCCCTGAAGCCCTTGATATATATATATCCAAAACAATGAGTGCGCCAAGACCCGATTCCTGGAAAAAGGTGCTTTTATTGCAATTGGCTCAGGCGGTCACATGATAGAGGCACCTGATGTGTTTCAGCTTTATGCTTTTCTCAAAGGTGTGTCCTCTTAAACTGCAATGTCCAAGTAGTTCCTAAACATACACACGTCAGTTGGCCTCACTCAAAGTCCTATAATGCACCTTGTGAGACAGCGTATTTCATGTGTTCTCCTCGTGATGTTCCTAACTGCTCTCTCACCATCATGATGATATCGGGTAAGTAAGGCTGTGCAAGGAAAAGGGCTGGTGCACTTCCACGTTGTTGCCCACAATGTCAATCAAGCGCTGAGTCCAGGACCTGCTGAACAGAGGCGTCAGCATCGCTCCGCTCCCTTTCTCAGAACCCATCACACAATTGCCGGCAATCCTCAGGCTTGTGATGCGGTGAGCGGGTCATGCCCCCCTATTTAAACACCAAAGAAGAGATGCTGTCGTCGGGGGCCCCCAACCCTGCAGGGCGGTCTTGGCTAATGCGGAAGACAGCGATTTCTGCAGAAACAATCCAAAACAAAGAGTGCACCAAGACCCGGTTCCTGGAAAAAGGTGCTTTTATTGCAATTGGCTCAGGCGGTCACATGATAGAGGCACCTGACGAGTTTCAGCTTTATGCTTTTCTCAAAGGTGTGTCCTCTTAAAGTGCAATGTCCCAGTAGTTCCTAAACACACACCCGTCAGTTGGCCGCACTCAAAGTCCCATAATGCAACTTGTGAGACAGCGTATTTCATGTGTTCTCCTTGTGATGTTCCTAACTTCTCTCTCACCATCATGATGATATCGGGTAAGTATGGCTGTGCGGGGAAAAGGGCTGGTGCACTTCCACGTTGTTTGCCACAATGTCAATCAAGCGCTGAGTCCAGGACCTGCTGAACAGAGGCGTCAGCCTCGCTCCACTCCCTTTCTCGCAACCCATCACACAATCCCCGGCAATCCTCAGGCTTGTGATGCGGCGAGTGGGTCATGCCCCCCTATTTAAACACCAAAGAAGAGAGATGCTGTAGTCGGGGGCCTCGAACCCTGCAGGGCGGTCTTGGCTAATGCGCAAAGTAGCGATTTCCGCAGAAACAATCCAAAACAAAGAGTGCGCCAAGACCCGGTTCCTCGAAAAAGGTGCTTTTATTGCAATTGGCTAAGGCGGTCACATGATAGAGGCACCTGACGCGTTTCAGCTTTATGCTTTTCTCAAAGGTATGTCCTCTTAAAGTGCAATGTCCCAGTAGTTCCTAAACACACACCAGTCAGTTGGCCACACTCAAAGTCCCATAATGCACCTTGTGAGACAGCGTATTTCATGTGTTCTCCTTGTGATGTTCTGAACTGCTCTCTCACCATCATGATGATATCGGATAAGTATGGCTGTGCGGGGAAAAGGGCTGGTGCACTTCCACATTGTTGCCCACAATGTCAATCAAGCGCTGAGTCCAGGACCTGCTGAACAGAGGCGTCAGCCTCGCTCCGCTCCCTTTCTCGCAACCCATCACATAATTGCCAGCAATCCTCAGGCTTGTGATACGGCGAGCGGGTCATGCCCCCCTATTTAAACACCAAAGAAGAGATGCTGTCGTCGGGGGTCCCCAACCCTGCAGGGCAGTCTTGGCTAATGCGGAAGACAGCGATTTCCTCAGAAACAATCCAAAACAAAGACTGCGCCAAGACCCGGATCCTGAGGGCATGAACCGCTCTCTCTCTCTCTCTATGTGTGTGTGTGTGTGTATATATATATATATATATATATATATATATATATATATATATATATATATATATATATGTATATATATATATATATGTATATTACCTACTGGCAGTCGCCAGTAGGTATATATAGTTAGGATTTTTTTGAATAGGGATTTCTGAAAATTCTATGTTGAATAACTTTGGCGTTGATGGACGGAATTGGCTGAAATTTTCAGGAAAATGGCAAATTTTGTTTCTGAGCGTCCCCTGAAAGTTTGGGGTAGTTTCGTCGAGCGGGGGCTGAGAAAAAAGGGGGGTCCCAAAACGTGTTTTTAACATTGGGTTTTCCATAGGGCGGTTGGACTCACTTTTAGCTCGAATGGCTGAATGGATTTCTATGAAACTTGGCAAAATTGTAGAGACTGTTTGCCCGATGTGCCTTTGCTAGGTCTCAAGATATGTGCTCCAGTGGATTTTGAGAAATTAACGTTACAAAAATATATATATATATCTGTGACAGCGTCCCTGTTAGCGCCCCGGTTCGCGTACCAGACGCGTAACGGAACTTCGCGAGGAGAAGCGGATTGGCTCTCCGGTGACTGTCAACATTCTAAACAGTCCGGAGCGGCCGCCATCTTGTCTCTCGTTAGGATCGAGAGACAAGAGGTGGAAATAAACGAAGGGGGAAATGAATGAAAGGGGGCAAGGTAGACCCCTCCTGACCCCCTAGGATTGATGTGGGGGCTATTAAAGGGCCCCGCGGGGCAAAAAAATAAAATAATTTTTTTTTCGATTTTTCGCGGTGGAAGCGCTACCCGGTACGCGAACCGGGTAGCTCACCGGTAGCGTAACGGGAGTCCGCCATCTTGTGTTTCGGACGGATTTAGTCACAAGATGGAGGATAAACAATGTTGGGAATGGGTATTTGAGATGTCATCAGTGATGTCATCAGTGAGGTCACTGACCATGTCATGAATGATGTAATATGTGACATGATCAGCAGTGGATTGCGGGTGCGCGATATATAGTTAGTGCAACTAACTATATATGCGAATTTCAATGGTTTTGTGTGAGTAAAATAAGGTTTTGTAAATGCTAATTCCTAACTATATATGGTCTATAACCTATGGTTTTTTCAGTGAATTTTCAAGGTTTTGTAAATGCTAATTCCTAACTATATATGGTCTATAACCTATGGTTTTTTCAGTGAATATATATATATATGTATATATATATATATATATATATATATATATATATATATATATATATATATATATATATATATATATATATACATATATATATATTCACTGAAAAAACCATAGGTTTTACACACGTTATAGTTAGGAAGTAGCATTTACAAAACCTATGAAATTCACTGAAAAAACCATAGGTTTGACAACAGTTATAGTTAGCTGGAAATTTTACTGATATAAAACCAATGAAATTCCACGTTATAGTTAGTTGGACTCACTATAACTTGCGCGTGTAATTCACTGCTGATGACGTCACATATTACATCACTCATGACATCACTGATGACACCATCCAATATTTTTTTCGGAAACAAGCCGTTTTCTTCACTGTTCAAGTTGCATAGAGACTCCTTGTAAAGCGATACAGAATTAGAAAGTCTGTACCTTGCCTTTTTTTCAACGCATTAAAATTTGTCTATAAATAAAAATAGCCTTTCTAAACTTTCGTGCACGACCCGGTGTGCGCACTCTCGGCAACAGTTCTCAATAAAATGGATAGCGCATTTCCAGGCTTTCGTGCGCGACCGACTGCGCGCACCCGCCTATATATTTCGTGAAAACTTTGCAATCTGAACTTATTGAATTTCTTCATAGACCCATCAAAGAACTTATAATACGTCAAAGAGACTAAACCTAGGCTTCTTTTGTAATATTATGAAAATTTTCATTAAATGGAGCCGAATGTCTTTTTAAACTTTCGTGTGTGACCGAATGTACACACCTTATTTTTTTTAAAAAAAATATAAAAGGTTTTATACTTTAACAATTGTATGCTTGATTCGAGCTCAGAAGATATATTAGATCCGGATATGTTTGGATTTACTCCTTTTCACGTTTTGAAACTTCGCTGAATTAGACCGCTACTTCCAAATGGCGTACGTGACCAGATACTATCACCGCGTACACGTCCTGAGACGCCCATGTGAAGTCATGTGACTTGAAAACAACACTTCCAATTGGTTCTTAGTAGTTTCTATTCTGCAATTTATACGGAGAACTCCACCCACTTCTCTCACTATCTTTTCTACTCTCAAAAGAGAACAACGTTCAACACCCTTCGGAAGACTTTGCTGAAATGGCTGCCGCCCCGCATTCATCTTCCGAATCTGAAGAAAATGAGCGACTACCTTTAAAAAGAAAAAAGGAATCTTTTATTTGGCAATTTTTCACTTATCCTGAACAACAAAAGAAAGTAAATGCGGCAAAAGTTACCTGCACGATATGCAATTCGGTTCTCTCAAGAGGAAATCCAAGAAAAAAATATTCCTTTTCCATACATACCATGGTGCGGCATGTCAAACAAGTGCACCCTGTGGAATTTGCAAAGGCATCGACAAGAGCCCTGGCCACGCTATTACCATCAGAGGTGGCCAGCACATCTTCTGGTGGACGACCTGTATCTCCATCGAGTGCTGTGATGGACTTGAGACCATATCTTGCAAAGGTGCACATGAAATGCAACGAGTGTGGAGAAATTCTTCTGTACGGAGAGCAGAGCCTCATTCTTACTAAACTAAAAATTGAGAGTCATAAATGCCCCGAGAAAAGATAAATTTCTTCATTTCATTTTCATCCTGTGTCACACTTGAAAATGTTGTTGCAAGTTTAAAAAATCAAAAACAACATAACAGTTGTTTAAAAAAAAAAAAAAGTTCTTTTCAGAACTAACTCATTGTACCAAAAACAGCTCCAGGAGCATATTATAAAGGGGGTTTATCTCCGTTTTTTTGCCTTTCGTTCGTGCGCGACCGTGTGCGCGCACCCGCCTATATATTTCTTCATAGACCCATCAAAGAACTTATACTACGTCAAAGACAGTAAACCTAGGCTTCTTTTTTATTATTATGAAAATTTTCATTAAATGGAGCCGAATGTCTTTTTAAACTTTCGTGTGTGACCGAATGTACACACCTTGGTATTTAAAAAAAAAATATAAAAGGTTTTATACTTTAACAATTGTATGCTTGATTCGAGCTCAGAAGATATATTAAATCCGGATATATTTGGATTTACTCCTTTTCACGTTTTGAAACTTCGCTGAATTAGACCGCTACTTCCAAATGGCGTACGTGACCAGATACTATCACCGCGTACACGTCCTGAGACGCGCATGTGAAGTCATGTGACTTCAAAACAACACTTCCAATTGGTTCTTAGTAGTTTCTATTCTGCAATTTACACGAAGCACTCCACCCACTTCTCTCACATCTCTACCCTGTTATCTGCAATTGTGAACATCAAAAGGAGCTGCGCTACGCCCCTGTAAGAGGCCTCACTCCCTCTGCTGCAACGGCTTGGCAGTCCTCCAGATGCACAGGAACAGCCCCTCCGATCCATTGAAGTTCTGTGTCGGTCTCAATACCACTTACGAAATGAAAATAAGCACTGAAGAATATTTATGCTGTAGCAGGAAGAGTACTACATGCTTGCAGAATGCATTCTATTACCTATAAAAAGGTGAAACACCCACGCTACAATCATATAGAATACTTCCTCTAAAGAAGCCTGTGAATAACTTTAGAACATCAGGTTAACCTTTTTTTACTCTCTCATCATTGTTAAAGATAAGTATTTACAATACTATATTAAACAATGCCATGGTTTTTCCTTTTTAATTTTAAAAATCTTGCAATCTTTCACAAACCCAATACTCATGGCTTCTTTTTCGTGACAAAAATCTTGCAATATTACATACCTACATAGAATAACAGAAAAAACATAAAACTACAAAGGCCAAACAGTCTACTAAACGCGGATTTGTAACCTATGGGGCAGATTTATGTTAACTACTTCATACCCAGATATGCACCAGTTAATGTGCACCACAGTATGCTAGTGCTCCGTTACCCATGGTGTGCCACATTTGAAATGTGGCGCACCATGGTACAAAAACACCATACATGCGTAACACATCTGTGCTCAAAAACTAATACATTGCTAGAGTTGCATCGCAACTGTGATGCAGCTACAGCAAGGCTCACCAATGCACTATATTCACAATGCTGCGTCAATACCTACGCCTGCTTCAAGCACATGCACAGTTTTGAAACAGCATGGGCCTGAAAGTCACTGAGTGAAATATCATACATTACAGTCAGCCACTTTCAAGACGCATTCCTTCAGAGGAACACTTACCGGTTATTAGAGGTAGATCGTCCGACTCCACCGGAGGAGACCCCTAATAAAAAAGACATATATATAAAATGCGGACTAGCCGCTGTATCGTGCTAGCAAACTTTAACTTAAAAATCGTTAGAAAAAACAAAAGGAATCGAGCAAAATCAGTAGGCCACTGATAGGATCTCTTTTTCACCTCGCTAAAATAGAAACATTAGGAACAACCCCTCATGAGAAATATGAAACTAGTGAGAGAAACCGAGCTCGACGCCATGATGGCTGCAAGATAGCTCGGCTCCGCCGCCCACCCCGCCCAAAATAACGACAAACCCTATACAAATATTATAAATAAATACAACACACCAGCAAAGTAACACGGTAAAACGTTTTATTAAATAACTATTTACATGGCAGCCTGCTGCAACATGAAAACAACACTTCCAATTGGTTCTTACTAGTTTCTATTCTGGAATTTACACGCAGCACTCCACCCACTTCTCTCACTATCTTTTCTACTCTCAAGAGAGAACAACGTCCTACATTTTTCGGAAGACTTTGGTGAAATGGCTACCATATCTCATTCATCTTCCGAATCTGAACAAAATGATCGACTACCTTTAAGAAGAAAAAAAGAATCTTTCATCTGGCAATTTTTCACTTATCCTGAAGATCAAAAGAAAGTAAATGCACCAAAAGTAACCTGCACGATATGTGACTCGTTTTTCTCAAGAGGAAATCCAACAAAAAAATATTCCTTTTCCATACATACCATGGTGCGGCATGTCAAACAAGTGCACCCTGTGCAATTTGCAGAGGCATCGACAAAAGCCCTGGCCACGCTATTACCATTAGAGGTGGCTAGCACATTTTTTGATCGACGACCTGTATCTCCATCGAGTGCAGAGATGGACTTGAGATATTTAACTATATATGGTCTATAACCTATGGTTTTTTCAGTGAATTTGCTCCGCCGCCCACCCCGCCCAAAATAACGAGAAACCCTATGCAAATATTATAAATATATACAACACACCAACAAAGTAACAGGGTAAAACGTTTCATTAAATAACTATTTACATGGCAGCCTGCTGCAACATCGATCCAAATGCATGGTTTTTTCAGTGAAATTCCTTCGCCGCCCACCCCGCCCAAAATAACGAGAAATCCTATGCAAATATTATAAATATATACAACACACCAACAAAGTAACAGGGTAAAACGTTTTATTAAATAACTATTTACATGGCAGCCTGCTGCAACATCTCCGCCAGGAGACGGCGTGGGGTGCACTGGAAGGGAGAGGCGGCGCGAACGAGCCTCCCCCACCTCCCCAGGTGGAGGTTTCTCAGCTACACCCCAGCGCTTCACTAATCTCCTTGTCCTCAGTCAAGCATCAATAGTAAGATTTTCATAGGTGAGTGTAGGTTCATAGTTTGCCATCCACAGACTAAAAGCCTGGAGTGGCAGTGAAAAAACCATAACTAGGTAAGAAGGAACGCAGAGGCTGTAGGAAGGACTCTGCATATGCTTGGTCTCTGAGATGCTTCGATGTCACAGCCTTCCACAAATGTCACAAGTCCTGGATGTTGGGTGCCATAGTTGAGGGTTTGACCTAAAGACACGTCCTGCGGTGCCCTGGTCCAACCATCACATATACCTGCGCCAGGAGACGGCGTGGGGTGCACTGGAAGGGAGAGGCGGCGCGAACGAGCCTCCCCCACCTCCCCAGGTGGAGGTTTCTCAGCTACACCCCTAAAGACACGTCCTGCGGTGCCCTGGTCCAACCATCACATATACCTGCGCCAGGAGACGGCGTGGGGTGCACTGGAAGGGAGGGGCGGCGCGAACGAGCCTCCCCCACCTCCCCAAATGGAGGTTTCTCAGCTGCACCCCAGCACTTCACTTGACATAGGCGGCCGGCTCCCGGGGTCCTGCGGAACTTTTAGCCTTTTGGTGACTCTTCCATTCTGGACCTTGTCCCACAATCCGTTTGACCTGCGGTGCCCTGGTCCAACCATCACATATACCTGCGCCAGGAGACGGCATGGGGTGCACTGGAAGGGAGAGGCGGCGCGAACGAGCCTCCCCCACCTCCCCAGGTGGAGGTTTCTCAGCTACACCCCAGCGCTTCACTCGACAAGCTGAGTTGCGCCCGCTCCTGCGGCACAGTGCCTCGCTCGGCCAGCTGAATTACGCCTGCTCTTGCTATACAGCGTCTCACCCGCCATCCGGCTGAATTGCACCCACTCTTGCGGTACAGCGACAGGCGGCTGCCACGGAGCTCAGGAAATGGCGGTCGGCTCCACAGACTTGGGCCTGGCCTGCAAGGATGGCTCTGGACAACCCTGGAACTCGGACGCTTGACTGCTACGGCATGGGCCCCATTCCCAAAAGCGTCCCATCAGCCTTGAAGATTCTACAAGAGTCACCGGGGCCCCCGACTCCCGCAGAGTTCCGGTGGGGAGCTTCTGCCATGATTGCTCGCAGAATGGCCACGACGTAGCCACGGGGTGCTCTCATGCTGACGCCAGCTTCAGTCTGAAACTTCCAGAAACACTGTAGACTACCAATTCAATCAGTTCCGGTGGAGCCCCAACGACATATCGCGTTGTTGCATAATGCGTCATATGACACGCCGCGTTAGCGCACCCGGAAGTGCTCCGGTGCGCGAGGCGCGAAGCGCAGCTTCCCGGAAGCAATCCGGGGTGCGGCGCGGAGCGCGTAACGTAAGCATAACAGGTCATGTGACTTGTTAATAAAACTTTTCATTGGTTTAGAAATATTTTTTGTCCCAAATGATGAAAACCCCTCCTTGTTTCCTCTTGGCTCCTGCCCCCTCCCCAAGTCTTGCTCGGCCAGCTGAGTTTCGCCCACTCGTGCAGCCTACGACATGGATACGCCGGGGCGTTATGGATCAGTATGAGCAAATATACACTTGGGGATTCACATGCAACAACAAGCCTTTGTATTTGGGGCTCTAAATCAACAACAGTGAGAGAACAGAACCGAACTAAGCACTCAGGGGCTACGTTTAAACGTAACATCATCTCCCCAGAGGTACATCACCTTACACACACATGCACTCTGATCTCCTTGGCCTCAGTCAAGCATCAATAGTATGATTTTCATAGGTGAGTCTAGGTTCATGGATTTCCATCCACAGACTAAAAGCCTGGAGTGAGAGTGAAAAAACCATAACTAAGTAAGAAGGAAGGCATGTGGAATTTTAGTTCGTGTACTGAACATCATCTGCACCATCTTGCAGACTCACGTATGAACATACACGACAGCCATTTTAGGTACCATGGTCTCCCTGTTCACGATCGATCCTCAACACACTTCCCTGTCCCTGCAAGCCTCCCCCCATGCACCCTGGCTGCCCCCGCTCTCACATGCACAAGTCATGACCTCCTCTTCCACATGACTCTGTCTCTAGGAATCACACCCCGCGCCTGACCAACACCTCCTTCCGATTATCTACACCGATCACACTGATCCTCTCCTTCCATGAATACCTCTCCTTTGATGACCCCTTCCTCTGAGCCCGATTGTCTGTACGAACCGCTGGTCATCCCTTGGCCTGAGGGTACAGTTTATTGCCCACTACTGTATGCACTCGACCCTTTTCAAAGAAGCCACTATTGATCATGGCCTCCCCACCCCTTGGGATTCGATCAGGCGCACACATTCCAAAGGAATCGGCGAAACACTCAGCTGCGTGATAGCCCCCTCCTGTTGGATGGGGGGGGTAAGGGCCTCTACTGTTGTCATATGTTGGAGTGGGCCGGAACTAGGGGGGTGCCGGGGATGTCATCCTCATACTTCACAATGTCTTTATTGTAATAAAGAACGGTCACATGTCATAAACCAGTGTATAAAAGACCAGGTCTCAGAGAGGCTGTCAGAGAGCACCTCGAGACGATACCTTGTTGTCCGATCTGATGTGTTCTGCTCCGTCGGAATAAAACGTGTTTCCTGTCTTCCTGTCTCCAGCGCCTGCCTCTTTATTTGATAATCTTCATAAGGTATCAGAGGCGTTTAAAGCCGGGCAAAATTATTTAAGAAACATCGACTAAATCGCCTGACCATTTTTTGCTGATCTTCGTCAATTGGCGTCCCAACGTGTGGGGCCCATCAGCGACACGTGGATCCGGTGGGAGAGGTCCCAACGACAGAGTGGACGACTGCAACGATCGGAAGAGCTCCTGTCCAATAGACCCTCGTCTGACAGCCGATCATCTGAACTTCACTGGTTCCGAGCAGACCTCTCCCCGAGTGATCTTCGGTCCTGACTGGGAACCATCAGGAGTGCCACGGTAGCAGCAGAGAGTAGAGGACGATCGGGCGCTGGAAACGGAAGACAAGAAACTGCCCATACGGTCCGGGTAAGGTCGTGTAACACGACAAACTAAGAAATATTTGATTGTTTGATTGAAAATACTAGTATTACTCTCCGAATTGTTGGTTCTCTTGGAGATTCTCTGTCTGCAAACTAAGAGGGATAAAAGTATTCTCTCTTCCTTTGCATGCAGCGAAGGGTAGGTAACGCAGGCTTTTGCCCCCGTTGTAATCCGTCGTGCCTATCTTTTCTCCCCCACTGATTGATTGTTTGCCCGAACAGTGTTTGTTCGAGGATTGTTTTTCTCGAGAATTCTCTGTCTACAAACGGGGAAGGGTAAAAAGTATTCTGTCCTCCTTTGCGGATAGTGAAGAATAGGTAGTGCAGGCTTTTGCCCCCGTTGTAACCCGTCGCGCCTATTTCTTTCTCGCCACTGATTGTTTGATTGAACGAACATTAATTGTTCGATATTGGTTCTCTCTTTGGGTATTCCCTATTTGCGAATACTGCAGAATAAAAATATTCTGTCTAGTCTTCGCGAAGTAGTGAAGGATAAGTAGTGCAGACCTTTGTCCCCGTTGTAACCCGTCATGCCTATCTTCTCCCCATTGGTCAGTAGTTGGATCAACCCGGACCGCTTATTAGAGATGAACCATCCAGCTCCATTGGAAGGCACCCCTAATAAGGACATGTTCACTAAACAAGGACTAGTCGCCATAGCTTATAGTAAGCTATGGCATAAATATACGAAAAAGGACCCCAAAAATCAGTGGCCACTGATAGGTTCCTTTGATGATCATAAAATAAAAGCGCTAGAAGCAGCTGTTAGAATAAATAAGGCAACACCCACTATGCTCGATAGTATCGGCATGTGGCGCAAAGAAGCAGAACAACGAAGAAAAAGAGAAGAAACAAAAATAGGGAAAGAATTACGAAAGGCAGCCCACCTGGCAGCGAAGGAACTAGATGAAGAGATAAAAAGGAGAGAGGAAGTTAGACAAACGCAAGAATTAGGGTCGACAGGCCAATGCCCTGTTAGGACCCCCTCTACGCTCTACCCAGAGATGCCCTCCAAACAACGAGCAAACGACGAGTTACTGCTAGGTCCTCCGATCATCTACATGCCCCCTCCTTATGCCCCCTGCCAGCCACTGGCACAGCACCTACCAGTCCTGAGCACGGGCGAGGGTGACTCTAGCGCTAGTGCCCCGGCCCTTACAGCCTTCGCACCAGCACACATCGGTAACAACATCAAATGAACTTGAGACTAGCAAGCAACTAACGGCAAGACCAAATAGGTTGAGCAAAGACGAACGGGATGGGATTGATAAGATAGCAAAGACACTGGTAGAACGGAAAGAGAGCGAAGAATATGCGATGGATATGTGCAATTCACATGCCGGTAGCCACAAACGGCATTTCATTTTACGGTTCAGCTTCCACACTCTGAACGCATATGAGAATAGGTATCAAACTAAGGGTCCTGCTAAGCTGACGACTCTATATAGAAAGATCGATGTTGGAGATGGGACCGAGCATGACGTGACGGACCTCTTCATGCAAACGCTTGAGGTCTTCCGCCACATCACTGAACAGAAACCAGAGGTTAAGCTCACTGTCTCAGTCCCGGATGAGCCCCCATTAGAAGTAGCCAACACTATGATGCCTATCAGAGAAGCCGCCCCCTACTGGGTTCCCCCAAGAGGTCAGGGAACAAACGACGATATTAACCTCGCAGATGCAAAAGGAAGGGTTGTGTACAACTGGGTTTATCAACCATGGGATCGACAAGATATTTTAACCTTTAGGCAAACCCTGCCCGATTTAAGAAAGAACCCGACAGCCTTTTATACCGAACTAAGTACAGCCTTGGGCTCAACCATAATGACTCTAGCGGACATTGATTTGTTTTTTGGGTTATGTCTGCCGGCTGACGTGTGGAAGCAAATCCGGAAGGCCAACCACACAGATCTGTTTGGACATACCTGGAATCAACTCGGTGAACTAGATAGACAGCGAGAGCCCGGTAAGAAACCTGTAAAAGACATACTGGAACTCCCGGACAAAATAGTGCAGAAGTTAAAAACATTGATCCCAGAGAGAAAGGTAGACTGGTCGATAGTCACGGCTTGCCGTCAGAAACCCCAGGAAGACGTATCAGAATATTTCTCCCGATTTGAGACAGTGCTCTCCGATTACAGTGGCCAAGACATGACCACCGCAACCGGACAACACCTACTCGTGCAAAAGTACGTAAAGGGGCTATTACAGGAGGTCTCCCAGAAGTTACAGACAAGCGAGAGTAGTTGGGGGGCCTCAAAACCTGCAGCTATCCTTCAGATGGCTCAGTATTACGAACACCAAAAGAACGAGAACGAGAGGGCAACTGAGAGAAAGAAAAAGGATTTAAAAGAACGAGTGATGATTGCTCAATTACAGGGGGTGACTCGAGGAAGGGAGCAGTATAGGAGAAACTACCAGTCGAATGCCCCTAGAAATCCACCCCCTAGAGACCGCACACCCACACCTGGCGCTCCACGAACAGACCTCGATGAGAACCAGTGTGCGTTTTGCAAAGGATTTGGCCACTGGAAGTCTCAATGCCCGGTCCTCCGAGAAGCGATCAAGAATAACGAGACAAGGGACATGGCAAATGGCCCCAGGACAAGAGGACAGGGACAAGGACACACCCACGATGCCAACAGTAACCAACCTGACAGACCGAACACATTTGACCGCCCCCGACAGAATCAGTGCCAACAGTCCGGCTGCGACAATGCTCACGACTTTGCATAGGACTGCCAAGGGCGAGGGAGGGATCCAGTCGAGCTCTGTGTTGACCAGCAAGATCCTTACGTCACCGCTAAGGTCCTGGGTACAAAGTCTCCATTTTTGGTAGACACTGGAGCGACACGTAGTGTATTATCAAAACGACTGATTCCAAGGGCACCCTTGTCTGGCTCACACATTACATCGATAGGTTTCGATGGAACGCCCTCCACTAACCCCCTGTCTGTACCTATCTCCTTTGACCTAGGAAACAACCCCACGGACACAACATTTCTGCTTTCCTCCAACTCCCCTGACGCCATTATGGGTATTGACTTGCTAAAACATTTCCGAGCTACTATTAGATGTTCCCCAGATGGAGTCCGAGTCATCCTGTACGACAACCCGAGCATGTCCAGATCCTGCCCCGCACGACATATGTACTCTATCACTGATGCTGACCTAACCTTGCTCGACACCCTACCCCCGTATCTATGGGCCAGAAACGATTCGGATGTAGGACGAATGATGATCGACCCTGTGCACATAACTGTTCGACCAGACGCAATGCTCCCGAAACTCCCACAATACCGGATATCGCCCGAAGGCGAGAAGGCATTGGTAGCAATTATTCAGTCCCTGGTAGATGCAGGAGTGGTAGAGGAAGTGGTTAGTAATGTTTGCAACAGCCCTATCCTACCCATTGTTAAGAAGCAAGGTGAGGGAGATGAGAAAGCGTACCGCTTCATCATCGACCTGCGAGAAATCAACAAAGTGGTAGTGCCACAGTACCCCGTAGTCTCAGACATCACCACCATTCTGACCCTCATCCCGTCCACTGCCACCACCTTCACCGTTATTGATCTCAAAAATGCCTTTTTCTCTATCCCCATCCATCCAGACAGCCGTTATCTCTTCGGCTTCACCTTAAAAAAACGTTCGTACCGATTTTGTAGAGCTCCTCAGGGCTACACAGAAAGTCCCAGCATTTACAGCCAGGCCCTCAAAAGACAGCTGGACGCCGTCCAGCTACCAGATGGAGTGGTGTTGATCCAATATGTCGATGATATCCTTTTGGCGGCCGACACCACTCCTCTTGCAATCGCAGCCACTATCCAACTATTGCACTTTCTTGCGGAGAATGGCCACAAAGTCTCCAAAAAGAAACTGCAGTTCTGCCAACCTCAAGTAACCTACCTAGGCCATCTCCTGTCCAAAGAAGGGAGGAAACTTACACCCGACCGAATCCAGACCATCCTAGACACCCCCATCCCAAAAACGCAGAAGCAAGTCCGTTCATTGGTGGGCCTTACCTCTTTTTGCTGACAGTGGTTACCAAATTTCAGTCTCATCATAAAACCCCTACTTTCCCTGTTGGCCAAAGATGTTCCTTTCCCACTCCCTTGGACCCCCGAATGCCAAGCGTCCTTTAAGGAGTTGCGAGATGCCCTTTGCTCGGCACCCGTCCTAGGAACACCAGATTACTCCAAGCCCTTCTCTCTCTTCACTCACGAAAGGGAGGGATGCGCGTTGTCTGTTCTAACTCAGCCCATTGGCTCCAAACAACGCCCTTGTGCCTACTTCTCTGCCACTCTTGACCCAGTCGCCAGAGCTTTACCTGCCTGCCTTCGAGCAGTAGCCGCCGCTGCTGTCTCTATCCGTCAGAGTGAGGGAATTGTACTTTCGAACTCTCTCACGGTGTTAGTACCCCACGCAGTTGACACCCTCTTGAACCAGACCAAGACTCAACACTTGACTAGTGCACGACTGACGGGGTACGAATTGACTCTGCTTGCACCCCATATCACTCTTAAGAGATGCACGACTTTGAATCCTGCTACACTGCTGCCCTTGCCTGAAAATGACCCCGATGTGCCCCCTATACACGACTGTGTGACCCTCACGGACGAACAGACCAGAAGTAGAATTGAACTTAGAGACACTGCTTTTACAGACCCTGATGGAGAACTATGGGTAGACGGTTCTTGTATCAAACTCCCAGACGGCACCAGCTCAGCTGCCTATGCGGTGACGACAGCCCGAACAGTAGTTGAAACAGCCCGCATCACACAACGATCCGCACAGGCGGCAGAGCTAATCGCCCTCACACGAGCATGTATCATAGCGGCAGGAACCACAGCGAACATTTACACGGACAGCCAGTATGCCTTCGGGGTGGTTCATCATTTTGGGCTCTTGTGGAGGGAAAGGGGATTCCTGACGTCCCATGGCACACCCATTCTCCACGGAGATCTAGTCTCCGCCCTGATTGAAGCAGTTCTCCTCCCCGAACGATTAGCGGTGATCAAATGCCAGGCACACAAGAAGGTGACGGACTTAGTTGGACAGGGAAACGCACTGGCCGACATCACTGCCCGAACCACAGCTGAGAATAGGACAACGACACGCGTGTATGTGACCAGGTCACAAGCAGAAAAATGGACTGACGCTAGGGAAACGATTAGGGACATCCAGTCGGCCAGCACACCTCACAAACTGACTGAGTGGGCACGGGTGGGTTTGAAGGACGACGAAGGCTGCTGGCGGACAAAAGACACAAACAAATGGTTGCTGCCTGACTCATACTTGATCCCCATACTGACTATGGCACACTCCCCTGCACACATAGGTTCTGCCCCCATGATTGAACTCATTTCCAAAGTCTGGCACAACAACAAAATCCCCGACTCAGCCAAACACCTGGTCCAGCAGTGCCTTATCTGCCTACAACACAACCCCGGGAAAGGAACTGTGGTAGCCCGGGGAGGGTTTGGGACCCCCGATCACCCCTTCGAAGTCCTTCAGATGGATTACATCCAGCTGGAGAGATGCCAAGGCTTGAAGTATGTACTAGTCATTGTATGCGCCTTCAGCAAATGGGTGGAAGCCTATCCAACCCGTGATAACACTGCCATGACTACTGCCAAAGTACTACTGAAAGAGTTTTTCCCTCGCTACGGCCTTTGTCGAATTTTATGGAGCGACAATGGCCCCCACTTCATAGCTGAAGTTATCCAACTAATTCTGAAGGGGCTGGGAGTAAAACAAAGGTTCCATGCGGTCTTCCATCCCCAATCCGCTGGCCTAGTTGAGCGACACAATGCTACACTGAAGCTGAAACTGTCAAAAATAGTGGCCACCACAGGGCTTAAGTGGCCAGATGCCCTCCCACTGGCATTGCTATCGATGCGCTCCACTCCCACTAAGCACCACTTGACCCCCTACGAGGTGGTGTTTGGACGACCAATGAACCTCTGGACTGCCCCCAAACCAACCTCCATTCACGACGTCCCCGACATCCTGTTGTCAGATTATTTGTGCAAATTAACTAAAACGTTGACTGTCATTCATCAACAGGTGCAGCAGGCTATCCCCGATGCTTCCAGGGGCCCCGGTCACGATATCCAACCGGGAGATTACGTCCTAGTCCGGAACTTTCAACGAGCGAAGAGTCTGGAACCCCGGTGGAGGGGCCCCTGGCAAGTACTGATCACCACTCGGACTGCTCTTCGAGTGGAGGGAAAGAAGTACTGGCTGCACGCCCATCATTGCAAGAAAGTCTCCTCGACCCTGGCCACGACAGAAAGCGTTGACACCCAAGAAGAGCTCCTGAACAAAGACCGGCCATCACTGAACTGCTATCCTGATACAGAGGCACTTGAACTTGCAGAATTCTCTGATCCCACTGTGCCATCCCGGGAAGGGTATTTCCTGCGTCGAAAGGGGGGAGCTTCGGCTAAGTAGGCCACTGACTAAGTTAAAATCTCAGAACGGTGACCCAAAACCAACCAAGGGTTACCCGGAGAGAAGCTAAACGAAGTCTGTGGTTCTGCCCACTACCGAGCACCTTGAAGATGAAGATGATGGAAGCGCCAGATCAGAAGATGATGGAAGCGCCAGATAAGAAGATAATGAAAGCAACAGGAAATACCCACTACAGGAACCCAAAGACTGACAATTTGCACAAATCAAAGACAATCGCCTTCTTCATTGTCTTCCTCTTTTGCCTCCTCCTCATGACTTCCTTCTGGATCTTGGAAGACAGCACACCCGCTCACCAGACATTGCTGGCCACTGTACAGCCAACCACCATGAAAGAGCATCACTTGATCCCCCTTTCGCCTCAGCTCCGAGAGAGGCGTAGGGAGTTCTGGAACAATTCCTTCGTGCAACTGCTGCACCAGCACAACCTTGCTACAAATGCCACGAACTGCTGGATCTGCGGGTTGCTCCCGCATGCCACTGAACACTCTATACCTTTCATCCCTTCTCCTTTCTCGGTTCACGGCTCCTGCCTCGCCTGGTTGATCCTCTTGCAGGAGAGCAACAAGGACAACGCTGCTTCTGGTCAGACAGTGTCACACTTCTACTATGGGTTCTGGCTGAACAAAACAGGAAGAACGTCTGCCCCATTTGTCCTGCGGTCTCAGGTTCCGCCTTCCTTATGAACATCCCTGCCAAAGAAAGAGTCGAAGTGCAAGTACTCCACAATCCAGCCAGACCCACCTTCTCCCACCTGCGGAAGCAAACAGCTGCCACCCTGACCGTGGCTCTGTCTGGTCATCAATGTCACAGGACTTGTGTGTCTCGAAGGCCAGGGAACGCAGCTGGTGGGACACAGTTCCTGCCGCATCACCAGAACATTGGTCTCAGTTGATCCTCCTTCCTTCGTTGCTTCTCCGAATATGTACTTTGTTTGTGGCACCAAAGCTTACACCTGGCTCCCGAAAGGTTGGAGGGGTACGTGCTACATCGCCTTCATTCTTCCTCCCACGTATGTGGCCTCAGCCTACCATCACCGGCAAAAGCGCGCCGGAGACATTGAACAAGCCGACTCCACCGGAGCACAGTTCCTGGATGCAGCAAAGGGACTTGTTCCTCTGTGGGGACCAATGGCAAACAGCCGTGCTATCCGACACCTAACTCAGGCAATAGAAACAACCATTAACATCACGGGCTGGCATCCTTGCTAACAACACGGCTGAGCTTCAGGCAATCCGCCTGGTGGCTCTCCAAAACTGCCTTGTTCTAGATGTGATTCTGGCCAACCGTGGAGGAGCATGCCACATCATCGGCTCCAGCTGTTGCACCTACGTACCAGATAACTCGCCTTCAGTCTACAAAGCAATTGAACACCTCCACAGATTATCCTCAGAGGTTCACCAAGAGCAAGAAGGATGGTCGCTTGGAAGCTGGTTTTGGGACACTTTGAAGGACTGGGGATGGAGATTGTTTACATTTATACTGATACCATTTGTAGTACTGTGTGGGTGCTGCTTAGGTATTCAATGTTTGCCACCTTTGTGTTCACTCATTTCTAACTGTATGTGCCCTAAGACTTTGGACTTTCGAACCGAACACATAAGCCCCCTCTATGAGGTAGAAATACGTGGTCTTATGGGGATAGATCCAAATTGACAAGCTGGCGAGACATGTTAAAAGGGAGGACTGTGGAATTTTAGTTCGTGTACTGAACATCATCTGCACCATCTTGCAGACTCACGTATGAACATACACGACAGCCATTTTAGGTACCATGGTCTCCCTGTTCACGATCGATCCTCAACACCACTTCCCTGTCCCTGCAAGCCTCCCCCATGCACCCTGGCTGCCCCCGCTCTCACATGCACAAGTCATGACATCCTCTTCCACATGACTCTGTCTCTAGGAATCACACCCCGCGCCTGACCAACACCTCCTTCCGATTATCTACACCGATCACACTGATCCTCTCCTTCCATGAATACCTCTCCTTTGATGACCCCTTCCTCTGAGCCCGATTGTCTGTACGAACCGCTGGTCATCCCTTGGCCTGAGGGTACAGTTTATTGCCCACTACTGTATGCACTCGACCCTTTTCAAAGAAGCTACTATTGATCATGGCCTCCCCACCCCTTGGGATTCGATCAGGCGCACACATTCCAAAGGAATCGGCGAAACACTCAGCTGCGTGATAGCCCCCTCCTGTTGGATGGGGGGGGGGTAAGGGCCTCTACTGTTGTCATATGTTGGAGTGGGCCGGAACTAGGGGGGTGCCGGGGATGTCATCCTCATACTTCACAATGTCTTTATTGTAATAAAGAACGGTCACATGTCATAAACCAGTGTATAAAAGACCAGGTCTCAGAGAGGCTGTCAGAGAGCACCTCGAGACGATACCTTGTTGTCCGATCTGATGTGTTCTGCTCCGTCGGAATAAAACGTGTTTCCTGTCTTCCTGTCTCCAGCGCCTGCCTCTTTATTTGATAATCTTCATAAGGTATCAGAGGCGTTTAACGCCGGGCAAAATTATTTAAGAAACATCGACTAAATCGCCTGACCATTTTTTGCTGATCTTCGTCAGGCAGAAACAGAATCTTCCTCTGCAACATCCGGCTCTGCATCGCTACTTACTTATAAATGCAGAAAAACCCCAATTAACACAAGGGCTCTTTTCAGAGCCACCTTATATCAAAGCACTCAAACTTCTGATTTATCTCCATTTTCACACTCTTCTCAATAAGTGTGCTCGCCCGAGTGCGCGCACCCCGCAACTTTAAAAAAAATATATATATATATATTTTCGCCTTTAAGGACCTTACTGCACACCCTGAGAAAACCTACGCAGCAAAACAATCTCTACCTTCTCCCCTTTCCATGTTCCAACGCTTTCAAATTAACAATATATTTACTCCCAGTGACAAAATGGCGGTCAACACTTCCTGATTTCCTTCGAATCGAACGTTAACACACTTCACGCAGCAAAAGAAAATTCCGCTCGCGCGCAGCCGCTTGAGTGCGCGCACCCGTGCGCGCTTACAGATATATAATTGATTTTAACTTTAATTTTCTCAGCAACTACTGAACGGATTTACACCATTCCAAAAAAAAGCGTAATCTGCGAGCCGGACTCTACAGTTTTGCCAAATTTCTTATAAACCCATTCAGCCGTTCGACCTGTAGCCGTGTCTAAACGTCCTATGGAAAATAACATGGAGAAAACACGTTTTGGGACCCCCCTTTTATCTCAGCCCCCGCTTCACCAATCCCCCCCAAACTTTCCGGGAAGGAGCGCAGCGGACCGAGCCATCTTCTTTGAGAAATTCGCAAAGATTCATCCACCAGGGCCAAAGTTAATCCAAATAGAATGTTGAGGATTTCCTATGGAAACTAGGTCCCAACTATATTAATATATATATATATATATATATATATATATATATATATATATATATATATATATATATATATATATATATATATATATATATATATATATATATAGAGAGAGAGAGAGAGAGAGAGAGAGAGCGAGAGAGAGTAAATTCGCACCCAAGGAAGTACTCCTGCACCATTCTCAGATTTCCTGACATTCCACTGGCAGTCAAACACCCAAAATCGGATGAATGCTTGAAAGTAGTCTAACCAATGGCAGTCGCTTGAGTACAATTCCAGCCTATTGTTTTTCCCCACTGTACTGACCCTGTTCCTCGGGAAACATACATTGTAGACCGTGGGCGTCTCGGCCCTCCACCCTGCAGCCTACTGGTTTTTTAAGATGGGAAGTTTGAGGTTCACATCCCCTGAATCTCTGTTACCAAGCTATGCCACTATAAATCCGGTAAGTGTGTCTGCACTCACTGGGGCTTTTCCATGGATTAACCAATCCTTCTGTGCATAAATACTCTATTTATGCTACTTAAGGGACAGTGCAAGCAGACAGGCTATGTTAATAATGCCAAAGTTATCAAAAACAAAATTAAAAACACACTGATCACATGTATAATATTTGACATTTCCACCTTCATACAATCCACAAAATAGGGGTCACTGACCCATTTTGGCGCTCTTGTATCGATATAGTGATGGGGATTGTTTATATATGGTAAATATTTATTGCAAATGTTCTATGAATGGATAGGAGGAATGTATGTGGGTGTATAAGTAAATTATTGGCCATAGAATATTGGTTTTAACTAAATTTTTGCTCATTTTATAGAAACATACTGAGCTACATTTTTTTATTTGAAGATTGTCTTCATGATGAAAATGGCACTGTCACACTGCTGGGGTTAACTTGGATTTTCTATCTATATGGAACCAATAAAATCGATTTACAGAACCATAACTGACACAGATTGATATCATATTGATATTAAGTAGCAAGAAGGAATTGTTATATTTTTGGATTCCTCAAGTCGCTTTAAATATCACATCTTAACACTTGATGCCTTCTTTTGGGATAGTGTGACAAATCAGTTTAGACACCCTGGGGCCTTATTAAAGCGCCCTTTACACCGCCGTTGAGTCACTTTTTGTGACGCTGCAACAGCATAAAATATTTGCCACACTGTGCCATATTTTAAAGTGACGCATCTAGGCAGGTACGTCACTTTGTAAACCCCTGCACTACATTATACCTGCAAACAGGTATAATGTATGCAGGGTGGGTGTTCTGGCTCAGAAAAGGCTCTTAGAAGTGTTGCAGTGAAATCTATGAGATTTCACTGCGACACTTCTAGGACGCCACTGTGTCAAATCCTTACACCTGCCTCACAGCAGGCGTACGGAGTGACGCAGGCCCTTTCACATGGGACTTGCCCCATGTGAAAGGACATATTGCTGGAGTTGCGTCCGTTTTCAGACACACCCCAGCAATAAGCCACTTTTGCGCCTAGAGCTACATCAGGAATATTGACGTATCTGTAAATCCTTACAACATGGAGCGCCGCATCCATGGGGTCGCAAGAAGGGCACACTAAAAAGTGTTTCATCGCCATTTTACGTAGCGATGCAACACTTTCATAAAAGAGGCCCTCTATTCCTTTATTGATGCAGATTCATCCCATCTAATGTTGTGGTCTGCTTCTGAAGCACCGAAACTCTTTGGGGTCAAACTAACTAAATAATTAAATCTAATTTCTCCAAAAAAAGGTTTCCTCCACCCCATCCCAGGAGTTCAGACTCTGTTTCATGCTTGTTTTAGGAGTCGCCTATCAGACATCTTTTTGCCCTCTGTAGACAAGATACTCTTGTAGACCAATACCAAAAGTGAGCAGTGGACATATAGCCTGCTCATTTGATCGCCACTAGCTGGCTTAATTGTCACTCTCATTTGCTTGCTTCTTTTTGATGGCTTGCCTCCCTCTTCTGGTGCGTATCCCTACACTCAAGTGTAGTCTCTTTACAAATCAATGATGGGCTGGTTTGTGTCCTTGCACTACTCACATTGAGGCACTACTTGTTTTATTCTTTAAGCACTCCATGAGAGTGCATATGTTTTTTTACATCTCTCCGTCATGTGCTGCTTACCCTGCAGCACTCTGTGTTGCTCCAACTTGCTCTCTCCCTTGTATGCTGCTTTTCTTGATGAAAACCCACCCCACATACTTTCGTGTAGCTCCCACCTCCACCACCTTGTTTTTTTTCCAAATATTTATTTTATTCCCCGCATTAGTTGCACCACTGCCTACTACCTGTTACTTCTCCACCCTTTTTGTCCTTAGAAATTTTACAAATTAAATTTGCAGACAAGCTGCGCTTTTGCACAATTGAAAATAATTTTTTTATTTATCGCTGCAAGTGGAATCTGCCATCTTGGATCAATAAATAAAAAAAAGGGTGCAGAGCCATTCAGTAGGTACAATATGTGTGGTGGCACATAGTTACATACATCATCACACATACCTGCTCAAACTGAATGACGCAGCCATATGGCATCATGACGAATGTGTGCTCGTGAGAGGTGTCACGTTAGATGCCTGTTTTATTTTTTATTTTTTCGACTATGCGTTACAACATCAGCAAAA